>NC_141916.1:42953750-43310000 GCF_057802395.1 Ceratotherium simum simum
AATAAAACTAGTTTTCCAGATTTATGTTTAATACTTTTACCTATTTAATCAATATGATGTCGAATATCCAAATATTTGGTTTTTACCTACATGGTCTTTGTTTACTGTATTCTGTTTTCCATCTAGATGTTTGGGTGACAAATACACAGAGCCCAAGGATAGTTAAAGCATAAGACTGAGATTCATAAATCTAATTTCTATCCTTTTCTTTGTCACAACTGACAGTAACCTTGAAGAAATCACTTAATCTCTTTGTGCCTCCATCACTTTGCTATAAAACTTGGGTAATGATACTTATCTCACTGGATAAGAGGGAGATGTTAATGTTTGTAAAGATTTAGAGATCTTTAGATAAAGTAAACTAGCCCAGAATAGCTAACATAAAGAAATCGCTATTGTTATATTCCTTCCTCTAACCATTTCAAGATATATGTAAAAATGAATCATTACAAGTACTTCATCCATGTTATTTTACTTAAATTAGTCACTGAAAAATGAAATATACCAGATGTAGAAGGATTTTGGTGTAATACATATTAATTGCTCCATTAAAATGAATACACTTCCATTTTACCTGCCATTCTTTAGGGATGAGATTCTCATACATGCACAATAAGTACACTTTTATAGAATATATCTTACCACCTGCCTTACATTGCTCTAGAGAATCACAACTCTGAATTATTCTTATTGCTCAATTTCCGGTATTTACAAATTAACCAAATATTAATTATTAAAATATATAAACATCCAAAATCTTTGTATTATTCACCTCATATTTTCTCAAATTATGCATTGATTTTATTCAGATGACTTAAACTATTCCTAAAAAAAAGGAAGGGCTGTTAGGGAAAGTGCTTCAGGAGATACAATGATAGACTGGACAAAGTTTCTATACTCAAGGATTCTATACTTTGGCAAAATGCACAATTACCTCTAATACAGACCCTGAGAAGATGTGATGGTCTAGTACAAAGTAAAGAGGAAAGCATAGGAGTGACTAATTCTGGCTGGGAAATCTGAGAAGGCTTTATGACAAAGAAGATGAATTTAACGTGGGCCTAGACGGATAGGTACTTAGGATGGCTTTTAGGGGTAATAAGGGCAGGAGTTCAAAAGAGGTCATTTTAGGCAGATATAGCAATTTGAACTGTAGAGTCAATGGGGATAATCGGATTCGAGAATAACATAAGCCAGATAGCATATAATTGTTAACAGCAAGGTGGATGTAATTATTGTAATGAGCAGCAAGACTGGAATGGCCAGCAGGGGGCATTGACACACAGGAATATATGATAAAGATGAATAAACTATTATGTTGTTAGAAGTAAAGAGATAGGCAGAGATATCATTATTTGACTAAACATCAGAAACAATAAACAGCTGGTGAGCAGAAGGCTGATTTCAGTTACCAATGTGAAAAATCATAATCCAGTTTCCTGACTTGTAATAGATCTTTCAAGGACTATTAGGTACAAGTCAGGAACTTCAGCAGTATTGAGGAACCTAAAGCACCACAATGGCCCTCTATTAGAGAGGGGGAGCACACAGTTCAGATGATAAATGCATTCCTGCCCTAAGTTTGCCTCACAGTGGATCCAGTGGGTACCAGCACGAACCAGTCATTTTTCCAGTCATAGGTTCACAATAAGGATAAAGACACTTAGCAGCAGGCAGAACTCGCACATTGGCTTCCTGTGGAGTAAAAACCAAGATTTCACTGAGGGAAGGCCAAGTGGAAGCCTTTGAAACTGTATACACATCCTTGGCCCAGATAGAAAATCAGAAGCAATACAATATCTCAAGTTGAATGGCAGTGATTAGTATTATTCTCAAAGACTTAAAGGAATTAGGTCTGGTAGTCTTATCATACCACTGTTTAATTCACCAAAATATCGTCTGTGTCAGCAAATGGTAGAAGACTCTGTTAAGTAACCAAGTGATAGCCCCATCACACCTAATAAGCTGAATATGGATTTGGTACTAGAACAAATCAACAAGACCTCTGTCAGTTATATGCAGCTATTGACCTGGTGAATATGTTCTTATGTTCTTTTTGTGCCTGTGGAGAAAGAGGAAGAGAATAATTTGTGTTCCTTTGGAATGGACAGCTACATATGTTCATTGTTTTATTCTGTAGCTATAATTATTTTCTTGCTCTTTGTCACAATATAGTCCAAAGAAAACTTGATCATCTGGATATTCCATTAAACCTAAAATTGTTCTCTTATATTGGTGATATTTTTTTAATCATATTTGGAAAACAGGGAATGGAAAGAGATATGGCAAGTAAGAGACATGAGCATCATAGGGTACAAAATAAACCGTACAGAGATACAAGGGACTAGCTTATTAGAGAATATTGTAGAAGTACAATGATCTAACATATCCTATCAAAGATAAAGAACAAGTCATTGCTGCTTGCAACTCCTATTTCTAAGAAAGAGGCACAGTGCTTGGTGAGCCCCTTAAGATACTAAGGACATTAATAACATACTTAGTGACTCAGAAGACCGCTGGCATAGAGTACAGAACGAGAGAGAGCTCTGCACAGATTCAGGCTTTGGAACAAATGATATGTGATTAAATAAGAACACTAAGTGTCATTTCTGGCAAGTCCCAAGGAAAAGTCTAAGAATTTATTAGCAGAGACCCCTGGGTTGCTGGTCTAAGACCATGTCTTCTGGAGAAGAAAACTATTTATCATTCAAAATTCAGCTGCTGGTATGCAACCAGTCCCCTATAGAGACACATATGCATGCATCTATCAAGAGATACATAAGGTGTTTCACAGGAGACAGGGAGGCAAAGAAAGCAATACTCTCCTGGCATACTCTACTGGTAGGGAAAATTGCTTTTATTATCATAAGAGATAGGGTTGATGCTACATAATGGTGACAAGTAAGAGTATATTACCTGGAAATCATGCAATCCCTTATGATTTCTTTGTCCACTCCCAGTAATGGGTGATTGCAGGAACAATGGCTTGAAAAGAACATAATAAACAATGGTCATCCTTCTTGGAAACTAAGATCTGCGTTATTCCACTAAGCAATAAACTTCTGACAACAGAAGTGCTGGCCAAAGGTGAAGTACATGCTGAATGTGTGATATGGGTACTATAAGAATATGTTCTTATGGGACATGGATGAGTCTTTGCAGTACAAGAAGTAGACTGCAGCAGCAGACAATTTTGGTATCCCATCCATATCCCTTTGGGCTTTCTCAGGACAGTACACACTGGCCTATCTTCCAACTACTCAAGTCTCCTTGTGGGCAGGGCAGAAGTGCTAGGAATTAACATCCACCCCAGGAGTAACCGTCAGCCAATGACTAAAGGAAATTGGTGAATAAATACCACAGGTCCCTTAATCCATGAGAGACATAATTCTGCAGTACATAATCGGCAGTGACTCCCGGATTTCCCCAGTCTTTCCTCTGCATTTTCCTGCAGGTGTTTCCTGGTTTCATCACCCAAATAATCTTAGTATCAAATTCTCGTTTCTGAATTTGCTTCTAGTGGAATCCAAACAAAGAAAATATACTTAATTATTTAAGTAATTTGTTACAGGTTAATGGGAAACTGGTCCTGAGACAAGAATTATATTCCAGAAGAGCCTCTTTTTTAGTTTATGAGAGCTGTGTGTAACTGTATGAATGATTCCTTTGGTAAAAGTCAGGACCAGGACCCAATTTTCCTAATTTTTTTTTTTTGGTCCAAAGCTCTTTTCTCTGTAATATAGTGGTTTTCTTTTTGGTTAAGGAAAATAGAAGTAATTTGTATTTATAGTCAAAAATATATCAATCTAAAGATAAAATTAAATGACGAGGACCTCGCTCTTCTTACCAATAGTCTTGCAATGCTAAATTTTTTGCTAATTTTCCCTTTCAATAATGTTCGATTCTTCGAAGTTATGCCACTTAAAATGAAATTTTACTTCTTTATTTTCTTTTTAGATATTAAAAAAATCTGATTTTATGACTATTATGACCAGCATTTGCAGGTTACTGATAGTGAACAATAAAGAACACTGTCCCTGCTCACTAACATTTAAAGTATAGTGGGGAGACAGACATTAATCACAAAATCACACACATAAATGTGTCTATGGAATAAGAACAATGGGAGCATAAACAAAAAGATATGATCAGGAAAGCATCCCTGAGTGAGTACCATTTGAGCTGAAATTTGATTAATGAGTAGACTTTACTAATTTGAAGAAAAGTAGGGCAGAGCCTAGGCACAAGTGATACATGCAAGGGTACTTGGCTAGAAGGAGAAGAAAACATTTGAGTAAGTGCCAGAAGGCCCACGTGACTGGGATGTGAAGAAAAGGGGAAAGCATGATAACAAATATGAGTGCGGGAATAGACCAAGATGTTTAAAAGAAATTGAGAGCCAAACAATTTTTAAGTAATGGAATGTGTTGGGGTAACATGATCAGGTTTGCATTTTGCAATGACCATTCTGGCTAAAATGTAGGTATGGAATTGAAAGCATTGAGAATGGATGACAGATTGGTTAAGAGTCCATTATGGATCAGATAAGAAGTGGTCTCATGATCTAAAATGATGATGCTAAGGAATATGGGTAATGTGCAAATGTAACAATACTTATATTTAACAATATTTAGAGGGAAAAATTAATGAGACTTTCTGATAGATTTAAAATGAGAATTATTGGCCTGTGGAAGAAGATGAATGGTTCAAAGCTATAAGAAACTCTGGAAAATAACAATTTTAGGGAAAGTTTAAGAATTCAGACACAGACAGGTTAAGCCTAAAGAGCCTTTGAGAGATTTAAGTAATACTTTTTAGTAAACAGTGGAGTTCAGAGAGGTCTGGCTCAGAGTTATGAAATTGGGAATCATAAGCAAATGTGTATTATAGTACGTGAAGCTCTTTGTGAATTTATGTGGACATGATTGTCTACAGATGAAGTATAGGGTGAAAAGAGATGATGACCTTTGAGATGATCTACTAACGTCTTCTCCAATCACCCACTTCCCTTGTTGATGGCATTATATGCTTCTCATTTTCTGTCTACATAACAGGCTACTGCTTCCCAGTATGTTTTTCAAGTTTATTTGATGCAATTATTGCTGCTGTTGTTGAGGATGACAAAGGCAAGTATCATGATAATCATAATACAAATAATGACAGCTAACATATATGACATGTTTACTGTTCGTGAAAATAATGATCAAGATATTTATATGTATGAACAAATCTAATCTTTATAACCATACTGTGAGGTAGGTATCTTCATTTTATTCCAATTTCACAAATAGGAAAACCGAGTCACAGTGAAGTTAAGTATTTTTCCATGATCACATATCAGAAAGTGGTAAAGTACAGACGCAAACTCAAGCATTCATCTCCAGAAATGTTGCGATTAATCACTGTTGTTTTAAGAGAATATATACTCTTTTTAAGTATACATTAATCAATTAGTAAGACAGACAATACTCTAGGTCATAAGAAAAGTCTTAATAAACTCAAAAAGATTGAAATCATCAAAGTATGTTCTCTGGCCATAACAAAATTAAACTAGAAATCAATTTTTAAAAAGCTATCAGAAAGAGTCATCGAACATTTGAAAAAAATTTTTGAAAATACTCTGAAATAACTAATGGACTAAAAGAAAAAGTTGTAGAGAAATTATAAAACATTTTGAACTGAATGAAAAAAGGAAAAGTTTGTGGATTGCAGCTAAAATAGTCCTTAGAGGAAAATATATAGCATTACATGCTTACATTAAAAACAAATCCAAAATCCATGATCTACACTTTAATCCTAAGAAACTAAAAGAAGAAAAGTGAATTAAACACCAAGTGAGCAGAGGAAAGAAATAATAATAATAACAAAAAGATGAGAAATCAATGAAATAGAGAAATTACAGAGAAAAAAACTTGTATGAACATCATATTAGGAGTTATAGCTACTACAATAAAAAATTTTTGAAAATTATTCACAAAAGATTTCCAGTTTTTCCAAAAAAAATGGAAAGGAAAAAATTAAAATGTCTTTATTCAGAGATAACATGATTATCTATGTAAAAAAACCTCAAAAAAATCTACAGAAAACTTCTGGAATAAATAAGTATAGCAAAATATAAGGTCATATACACAAGTCAATTGCCTTCCTATATCAGAAATGAAAAATTGGAACTCGGAATTTTTAAAAATGCATTTGTTACTGAACCAGGTTTATTTTGCTGGCTGCCCAGAAAGCCAATCACCGAGATGAGGAGATTGCAGAGAGAGAGAACTTAATCACAAGGCAGCCAAGTGTGGAAATGGGAGAGTGAGTCACAAATCCGCTTCCCCGATAATAGGGACTCAAGGATATTTACAGGGTAGGGGGCAAGGTGGTCTGAAATGTGGGGACAGATGATTGGAGGTGAGGAGAGATGAGCTAGTTTATGATCTGCACAAGAGTAGTCAGACTTCATGCCTTTTCATGGGATGTATGTTCACAAAATGGTGGCATTGGCATGACCGGAGGGTGGAGTTTTTAGCCTCTTGATGTCAAAAGGTCACTTGTCAGACATCTGCGCAGGCCCGGTTGATGGGTTGGTGGTCTCAACCAGCCTGAAATGGACAAAGGGCACTAATTTCTGAAAAATAGCTCAAACACCCATTACCGTGGTGACCTGCCTTTAAGGAGATGTTATCTAGTGGGAGTCAGATAGCATATTGCCTAAACAGCACAGTTAACAATGGGCAGTGGAACAACTAAAAGCTGTAATCAGTAATTGCAAAAAGGAAAAAAACTTTAGTTCCTGGCTACTTAATCATCAATGGCTAACTGTTTGCTAGTTTCCCATTTATAATATCTCCCCCAAAATACTTAGGATTAAATAGAGCAAAAGATATACAAGGTTTGTAGGTAGATACTATAAAACACTAATGTGAGAAATCAAAGAGTTAAATAAATGGAAAGATAGTCCATGTTAATGGATTGGAAGGCACAATATTGTTAAGATGTCAATTCGTCCCAACTGGATCTATATTCAACAAAATTCCAATGAGAATTCCAGGAAGTATTTGGTAGATATTGGAAAACTGACTCTAAAATTTATATGGAAAGGCAAAAGGGCCTAGTATAGTCAATAAAACACTGATGAAGAACAAACTTGAAGAATTCACATAACTGATTTCCATACTTATTATAAAGCTATAATCAAGATAGCGTAGTATTAGTGACAGAATAGATTTACACATCAGTAAAATAGAGGAGCCCAAAATAGACCTAAACAAAAATTCTAAACAAATTCTTGACAAAAATTCAGAGGCAATACAATGCACAAATGATATTTTTTTGAACAAATGGTGCTAGAAAAATTGGATATCCGTATGCCAAATATTGAACCTAGACACAATTTATACACTTTAAAAATAAGTAACTCAAGATAAATCATTGACCTAAATGTAAAATGAAAATCAACAAAACTTCTAGAAGCAACACTTAGGAGAAAATCTAGGTGACCTTAGATTTGGTGATGGATTTTTAGATACAACACCAAAAGCATGATCCACAGAATAAAAAATAGATACATTTGATTTTACTAAAGCCAAGTGCTTCTGCTATGCAGGTAGTGTTAAGACTGAAAATACAAGTCACAGACTGGGAGAAAATATTGGAAAAAAACATATCTGGTAAAGGACTTGTCTCCAGAATACAAAGAACACTTAAAATTCAACAGTAAGAAAACAAACAACCCAATTAAAAATGTGCAAAAAATTTGCAAAGGTACCTCACCAAAGAATATACATATATACATACATATATATATATATACACAAAAAAAGTAATCATATGAAAAGATAATAAAGATTTTTCATTATGGAAATGCTTATTAAAACAATGAGATAACACTACATCTATTAGAATGGCAAAAAAATTCAGAAAATAAGCAATGCAATTGCTGGTGAGGATGCAAAGCAAGAGGAACACTCATTCATTGCTGGTGGAAGTACAAAATAGTACAGCAACTTAGGAAGAAAATTTGGCATATGATCCATCACTTGCATTCCTAGGTATTTGCCCAACTTACTTGAAAGTTTACATCTACACAAACTTGCATGCCAATTGTGATATATAATAAGAAATATATATTTAGTTTTCGTCCCCATTTCTGTCAGAGTTCTGAAATTCTTGGAATTTCCTATGTGATGAGAGTGTTAAAGTTGTCTTTTGTTATGTTAATGAGGTGCCTTTTGGAAAGTCCCTAGGTAACACAAGGATGGGGGCTGGTTGCCAGGGGAACCAACCATGTGATCAGAGGGTTGGAATTTTCAGTCTCACCCTCCTTCTTCTGGGGAGGGTAGAGGGGCTGAAGACCGAGTTCAATCACCAGTGGCCAATGATTTAACCAATCATGCCTATGTAATAAAGCCTCCACAAAACTCCAAAAGGATGAAGTTCAAAGAGCTTGTGAGTTGGTGAACACATAGAGATTTGGGAAGAATGAAGTATGTGGGAGCTCCGCACATTTTCCCTGTTACCTCGCCCTCAGCATCTCTTCCATCTGGCTGTATGTGCAGAAAAATGCTGTATACTAAAACTCAGGAACTTTTGTTATAGTAGAATTTTTTGATTCCTTACTCAGAGTATGCTCACATTTCTGTTAAGTTTGATTATTAGGTTTACAAATTCACAGCAAATTAAGGTCATGAGTAAAATGGAATTTTCTCCCTTGATAGTTAAATTTCCTATTAGAGGCTAGAACACTGAAAGCAGTAAGAAGAGGAATAGAAGCAAATCCAAACATCATAACCAGCAGAATAAAATGGTATCATAACCTTTGTCCTTTAAGGGGAGAGAGAACTACTTTACACATCATAGAATCCATATAGCTCCATGTTTTAAATCCAAAACAATGTAAAAAGAATGGCAAAAGTACAACTTAATTATTGCAGATGTTTCAATATTTCAAATACATAGAAGAGGAAAAGTTTAGGCCATTAAAATCACGGCAAGGGCTGGCCCGGTGGCGCAAGTGGTTAAGTGTGCACACTCCTCTGTGGTGGCCTGGGGTTCGAAAGTTCGGATCCCGAGCGTGCACCAACGCACAGCTTGTCAAGCCATGCTGCGGCGGCGTCCCATATAAAGTAGAGGAAGATGGGTGTGGATATTAGCCCAGGGCCAGTCTTCCTCAGCAAAAAGAGAAAGATTGGCAGATGTTAGCTCAGGGCCAATCTTCCTCACAAAAAATAAATAAATAAATAAATAAATAAATAAATAAATAAATAAAATCAAGACCAAACTCCAATTATTTATACAGTGCATATATGTAAAATATAATTATGTTTTATTCATTTTGAATGATGTTATTCTCCAACCCTCTGTGGCTTCATCAGTAAGACTATGTCCTGTTCTCCTTCATGGCTAGGGCAGTTGGTCAGTCATAAAGTCTTTACTCTAATTTAGGAAACTGAACTAAGAAAGATTAAAGTCATCACTTCCCATCTCCGAGATTTAACTGCACTAAATAAAGATAAATGTAAGGGAATGTACAAAACAGAACATTACCAAAAGTTACTCAATATTTCCTGAATCTTCAATACCAGAAAACAATTTTTTTTCCAAAATATATTCGTAAAATTTTAGTCCAGTTGCAAATCTTATACTGAGGTCACTTGAAAGTGATATTTCTTTTCCACTGGATGCTGAAGTCACCAATGTCTTGATTCCATTTGTGAAAGATCAATGTCTCTAGTATTAAAAATACAGATGCCAATAGTGAAAATTTGTTTTTAGGTTAGAAAATATTTTTCTTATTACATAAATTGCATTTTTGAGAGTTGGGCTGTGATAAATAGGCTCAGAGTAAGCAAAACAAATGAACATGTGGCTGAAGTAAATATACTTTCCACATAAATAGGAGTCAATTTACTTAAACAAGAAATATCAATAAAACTGAATTCTCATTGATACCTGAACATTAAGTATTACTTACTACTAAAAAATATGAAAAACAAGTGTTTAAATTTGTATAGCAGAATAGAAACACGAGATTGAACCTTTAGAAATTAGAAGCAATGTCTATTTCACATCATATAGTGAAAAATAGCTAAATCTAAACGTATAACATGAGATATTTCATCTTAGAGTGGTAGAAAATGACATATTTCATAATAATCTGTATTGAATCTAAAGGAAAGGGTGACAGTATTTGTGAATTAAGAATAACATCTTTTAGAGCACCTTCCCTAGAGAAGAGGTTTTAAGAAATTTTTTTCCCTAGTTGTATGCTAACCCTCTTAAAATCATAGCAGATACAATCAGTTTTTGAAATGCCCTTTATAACTGTCAAACTAGATAAGATTACAGATTTATTGGCTCTTCAAAGTGTGATGTCATAAAGTCCCATTTGCTTCAACAAGAATCATTATTTGTCTTTTTTGACAGGCTGTTTCACATGATCAGTCCGAAAATCAAGGGAATAGTTAAAGGAGCAGTTAGAAATAATATCCCTGAGTTCTAGTAGAAAATCTAGATAATTCAAGGACCAGGCTAAAAATGCTTTTTTAAGGTAATATGATTAGTTTATGTTAACTATAGAGGTTTTTAAAGTACAATAAGAAACACTAACTTTTTATATTCATATGTAGCATTATAGCAATTTTTCTTCATGTTTATTCTATATATTTCTATTTAGTTGTAAGTTTATCTAAGCGTTTTTCAGTTAAATATTTTGTTTAAAGCATTGTGCACGTGCATCTCATATGTATCCCATTGTAAGAATATATCACACTATATTAATTAATTAATTCAGTTGACAATAGCAAGCCAATTTTGGCCTTTTACAAACAATGCTGTTATAGACATTCTTGCGCATTCATTCTGATGCACACTTCAGAAATTTTATGTAGTATATACCACTAGTAGTGGAAATACTGGGTTATAAGTTATGTGCCTCTTAATATCAACTGATAATGCTGTTTTACAGTCATAATAGTATTTAAGTTAAGCACTAATATAAGTGCTTTTAAGAATATAAAAAATTTACAATTCCTCCATATTATTGCTAACATTTCGTATTGTGAAACTTTATAAACTTTGCCAATTTTGTCAGTTTATAATACGGCATGTATTCATCATATTAATTTGTATTCCTGATTACTAGTGAGAGTTAATGTTAAGCAACTTTTCATATATCATTTGTCCATTTGGTTAGCCTCATTTGTGAAGTTTCTGTGAAATTATTTCACCTATATTTCTTTTGGGCTTTTATGAATTGAACTGTAGATTTTTTTTTATATATATTCCAGAAAAAAATCATCATTATGCCAATTATTTGTTTTGGAAATATTTTCTTTTATTCCATGAGTTCCTTTTCACTCTCTTAGTTCAGTCTTTTAATTTTAGTTTAGATGAATTTATAAATATATTCCTTCATTATTTAGTTTGTGCCATGTTTAAAACATTTTCCCTCCACTGCTGTTCCTTACCCTGTGACAAGACCCTACAGCCATGGGAGTGCACACTGACAGCCAGGGCCCCCACAGCTACCTGTAGGACTAAATCTGGCTCTGACTCCTATCAATGACCAGCATCGCTGGATTCACCTGTACCTGGACCCCCCTGCAAGTCCCTGGTTTGATTATAGTCACTGGTATCTGCTGCTGTGCACCTATGGCAAGACCCTGCAGCCACAGGAATGCACACTGACACCCAGGGCCTGCATGGCTGCTTGTTGGCCCAGATTTGGTCCTGACTCCTATCACTGGCCTGCACTGCTGGGCTCACTTGCAGCTAGCCCCTTCAGCTGCACACCTGCACCCTGCCAGCCAAACTCTCATCAATGGCCCCACTGCCACGAACATACCTGTGGCAAGACTCTGAAGCCACAGGGGTGTATGCCAACAGCCAGGGCTCTGCAGCAGCTAGTGAACCCACAGTTGGCTCTGGCCTTTGCTTCTGGCCCTGGTCCCCAGTTATACACATGTGTCTGCAACTGGCCTCTGAGACCACACAGGCACCTGTAGCTGGTCTCTGAAGTTGAGTGTATGCACACCAGCAACTCTGGCCACCACAAGTGCCTGCCCTGGTCCCTAGCTGATGGAACTGGAGGTGCCACTGAGGACCCCAAGAGCACTTGCTGCCACTGGAGACTACTGTAGCACTTGGCAAGGAGCACATAGTTGTTGACGTTGTAGACCCAATGGCCTGAGCAGTCCAGCCATCACGGCCCCCTGGACCCAGAGCTGCCACATAGCCCTGCACTTGGTGCCCTGCACCATTAGACCTGGGGTCAGTGTGCCCCACCCACAGATAGAAGTCTTTCCTCACTGAAGACAGTCCATAAATTCTGAAAAGAGGTGATCACTTCTTCAAATGCACAGGTATCTATGCAAGGCTACAGATATCATGAAGAATCAGGAAAACAAAAAACCATCAAAGGAATACAGTAAACTTTCAGTAATTGACCCCAAAGAAATGAAGATACATGAATTATCTCACAAAGAATTCAAAATAATTATTCTAAAAGTGCTCAGATTGCTAAGAGAACACATATTAACAATTTAGCAAAAGCAGAAAAACAATACAAGAAAAAAATGAGAAGTTCAATAAAGAGATAGAAAACATTAAAAAGAATCAAACAGAAATTTTACAGCTGAAGAATACAATGATTTATGTGAGGAATTCAACAGAGAGCATCAACAACAGACTTGACCAAGCAGAAGAAAGAATGAGAGAACCCAAAGACAGACCATTTGGAATTATCCAGTCAGAGGAGCAAAAAGAAAAGAGAATGAAAAGGAAGAAAAAAAGCCTGCACATTATGGAATCCCAGAAGGAGAAGAGAGGGAAAAAGGGACAGAGAGCTTATTTAAAGGAATAATGGCTGAGAACTTGCCAAACACGGGGAGAGATTTGGACATACAAGTTTATAAAGCTAATAGATCATCCCCAAATTTCAATCCAGAATGATCTTTTATAGGACACATTATAATAAAACTGTCTAAAATCAAAGACAAAGAGATAATTTTAAAAGGAACAAAAGAAAAAAAAAATTCATAGGAGAGAATCACCATAAGGCTATCAGTGGATTTTTCAGCAGAAACCTTGCAGGCCAGGAGAGAATGGGATGATATATTCAAAGTACTTAAAGAAAAAAATCTGTCAACCAAGAATACTTTACCTGGCGAAATTGTCCTTCAGCAACGAAGGTGAGATAGACTATCCCAAACAGCAAAAGTTGAAGGACTTCATCACCACTAGACCTACCTTACAAGAAATACAGAAAGGAATATTTCAAGCTGAAACAAAAGGATGTTGGTTAACAGCATGAAAACATATGAAAATTTATAACATACTGATAAAATCAAGTATATAGTCATATTCAGAATAGTCTAAAATTGTAATATGGTTGTTAACTACTTAACTCTAATATAAAGGCTAAAGGACAAAAGTGTTAAAAATAACTATAGCTACAATAATTTATTAATGGATACACAATATAAAAAGACGTACATTGTGACTTCAAAACACAAAATGTGTGAGGGGGAAGTAAAGAGTAGAATTTTCATATGCAAAATTTAGTTATTATCAGCTCAAAATAGGCCATTATATCTATAAAATGTTTTAAGTAACCCTCAGAATAACAACAAAACAAAAACCTATAGTAGATACATGCAAGATAAAGAGAAGAGAATCAAAGTATACCAATACAGGAAATCATCAATTCATAAGGAAGAAAGCAAAAGAGGAAGAAAGGAAAAAAGGAACAACAACACAGCCAGAAAACAATTAGCAAGATGGCAATACTAAGTTCTTACCCATCAATAGTTACTGTAAATGTAAATAGATGAAATTCTACAATTGAAAGACAGAGTGGTTGAATGTAATAAAAGATCCAACTACATGCTGCCAACAAGAAACTCACTTCAGCTTTAAGAATGTGCATAGGTTAAAAGTGAAGAGGTGGAAAAAAGATATTCCATGCCAATGGAAACCAAAAGAAAATAGGAGTAGCTATACTTATATTGCACAAAATAGACTTTAAGTCAAAAATATTAACAAGTCAACAAGTTAACAAGTTAAGAAAGTCATTATATAATGATAAAGTACTCAATTCATCAAAAGGATATAACAATTGTAAGTATATATATACACAACATCAGAGCACCTAAATGTATTAAGCAAATACTGACCAATCTGAAGGGAGTGATAGACAACAATGTGATAATAGTAGGGGACTTCAATACCCCCGTTCAACAATGAAAAGATCATTCAGACAGAAAATCAGTAAGCAAACATGGAACTTGAATATACTTTAGACTAAATGGACCTAAACAACATATACAGAACATTCCATCTGATAGCAGCAGAATACACATTCTTACAGAATACGAGAATACAGAATACACAATAAAGCACACACAGAACATTCTCCACGGAAGATCATATGCTAGGTCAGAAAACAAATCTTAGCAAATTTAGAAAGATTGAAATCATGTCAAGTATCTTTTCTGATCACAATGGTGTGAAAGTAGAAATCAATAACAGGAGGAAAACTCGAAAATTCACAAATATGTGGAAATTAAACAACATAGTCTTGAACAACCAATAAGTTAAAGATGAAATCAAAAAGGAAATTAAAAAAATACCTTGAAACAAAGGAATATGGAAAAAGAATATACCAAAACTTATGGAATACAGTAAAAGGAGTGATAAGAGGGAAGTTTATAGTGACCAATGACTACCTTAAAAAAAAACAAAAACAGAAAGATCTCAAATAACCTAACTTTACATCTCAAGGGACTAGAAAAATAATAACAAACTAAGCCCCGAGCTAGCAGAAGGAAAAAGATAACAAATATCAGGCAGAAATAAATGAAATAGAGACCGGAAAGATAAAAAACCTCAGTGAAATAAAGAATAGGTTTTTGGAAAAGAAAAATAATTGACAAACATTTACCTAGACTTACCAAGGGAAAAAAGAGAGAGGACTTAAATAAAGAAAATTGTAAATGAAAGAGGAGATGCTACAATTAATATCACAAAAATGCAAAGAACTATAAGAGACTGCAATGAACAATTATACACCAACAAATTACACAACCTAGAAGAAATGGATAAATTCTTAGAAACGTACAATCTACCAAGACTAAATTGTGAAGAAATAGAAAATCTGAACAGACTAATTATTAGTAAAGAGCTTGTATCAGTAACCAACAACCTCACAACAAAGAAAAGACCAGGACCAGATGGCTTCATGGGTGAATTCTACCAAAAATTTAAAGAATTAATACCAATCCTTCTCAAACTCTTCCATAAAATTGAAGAAGAGGGAACACTCCCAAACTCAGAAGTCCAACATTACCCTGATACCAAAGTCAGATAAGGACACTACAAAAAAGGAAACTATAGACCAACATCCCGGAATAATATAGATGCAAAAAATTCTCAACAAAATATTAATTCAGCGGCACATTAAAAGGATCATTCACCACGAGCAAGAAGGATTTATCTAGGGGATACAAGGATAGTTCAGCATATGCAAATCAATAAATGTGATACACCACATTAATAGAATGAAAGACAAAAGTCATATAATCATCTCAATAAATGCAGAAAAGCATTTGACAAATTTCAACATCATTTCATGCTAAAAACTATCAACAAATTGGATATAGAAAGAATATATGTCAACATAATAAAGTCCATATACGACAAACCCACAGCTAACATCATACTGAATGGTGAAATGTTGAAATCTTTTTATCTAAAATCAGGAATAAGACAAGGATGCCAACTGTCACACTCCTATTCAACATTGTACTGGAAGATCTAGCCAGAGCAAACAGGCAAGAAGATATAAAGGGCATTCAAATTGAAAAGGAAGAAGTAAAATTGTCTGTTTTCTGAAGACATCATCTTGTATATAGAAAATCCTAAAGACTCCACAAAAAAATTCCTTTTTTTAAATTTTCTTTCTTTTTCTTTAATATTTTTTTTTGAGGAAGATTGACTCTGAGCTAACATTTGTTGCTAATCCTCCGCTTTTTTCTCCCCAAAGCCCCAGCACATTGTTGTGTATCATAGTTGTAGAGTTGTAGCTCTTCTATATGGGACGCCACCCCAGCATGGCTTGATAAGCGGCGAGTAGGTCCGCGCCCAGGATCCGAACCAGTGAACTCCGGGCCGCCAGAGCGGAATGCATGAACTTAACCACTGTGCCACCAGGCTGGCCCCTACCAAATAATTCTTAGGACTAATAAACAAATTCAGTAAAATTTCAGAATACAAAATCAACATATGAAAATCATTTGCTTTTTTATACATTAACAATGAACTATCTGAAAGTGATAAAGAAAGTGATAAAGAAAACGATCCTATTCACAATACCATCAAAAAAAAATAAAATGTTTAGGAATAAATTTAACCAAAGAAGTGAAAGCTCGCTATACTGAAAACAATAGACATTGATGAAAGAAATTGAAGACACAAATAAATAGAAAGATATCTCGTGTTCATGGATTGCAAGAGTTAATATTGTTAAAATGTTCATATTACCCAAAGCCATCTATAGATACAACGCAATCCCTATCAAAATTCCAAAAGGTATTTTCCACAGAAATAGAAAAAATAATCCTAAAATTTGTATAGAACCACAAAAGACCTTGAATACCAAAGTAATCTTGAGAAAGAACCAAACTGGAGGCATACACTACCTGATTTCAAACTATATTACAAAGCCATAGTAATGAAAAAGTTATGGTACTCCATAAAAACAGACACACAGACCAATTTACAGAATTGAAAGCCCAGAAATAAACCCTCACATATATGGTCAATTAACATTTGACCAGGGAGACAAGAATATTCCATGAGGAAAAGATAGTCTCTTCAATAAACGGTGTTGGGAAAACTGGATATTCACATGCAAAAGAATGAAATTGGACTCATGTTATATCACTCACAAAAATTAACTCAAAATGGATTAAATTCTTATATGTAAAACTTGAAACTGTAAAACTCCTAGAAGAAAACAGAGACAATATTCCTTGACATTGGTCTTGGCAAAGAATTTTTGGATGTGACACCAAAAGCATAAGCAACAAAAGCAAAAATCAACAAGTGGCACTACATCAAACGAAAAAGTTTCTGCACAGCAAAAGAAACAACAAACAAAATGAGAAGGCAACCTATGGAATGGGAGAAAATATTGAAAACCATATATCTGATAAGGGGTTAATATCCAAAATATATAACAAATGCATACAACTCAATAGCCAAAAAACAAATAATCAGATTAAAAATAGGCAAAGGACTTGAATAGACGTTTTCCTAAAGAAGAGATACAAATGGCCAACAAGGGTATGAAAAGGTGCTCAACATCACTTACGATCAGGGAAATGTGAATCAAAACCACAATAAGATATCACTGCACATCTGTTAGGATGGATATTATTAAAAAGAAAGAGATAACAAGTGCTGTCAAGGATGTGGAGAAAAGGGAACCATGGTGCATTGTTGGTGGTAATGCAAACCAGTACAGCCACCATGGAGAACAGTATGAAGGTTCCTCAAAATATTAAAAATAAAACCACTATGTGATTTAGTAACCCCACTTCTGGGTATATATCCAAAGGAAACGAAATCAGGATCTTGAAGAGATATCTGCACTCCCACGTTTATTTCAGCATTATTCACAATAGCCGATATATGGAAACAACCTGTGTCCATTGATGGATGAATGGATAAAAAAAAAATGTGTGTGGGGTGTGTGTATGCAAATATATATGTATACTTATACATGTATATACGCATGTATGTGTATATATATTTTGTATACGTATATATACTCAGTGGAATATTATTCAGCCATAGAAAAGAAGAAAATCCTGCATTTGGGACAACATGATGAACCTTGAGGGCATTATATTAAGTGAAATACGTCAGGCAGAGAAAGACAAATACTGCGTGATAGCACATATATGTAGTATCTAAAAATGTTGAACTCATAGAAAAAGAGAGTAGATTGATGGTTACCAGAGGCCAAGGGGTGGGGGAAATGTGGAGGTGTTTATCAAAGGGTACAAACTGTCAGTTATGAAAAAAGAACTTCTGTGTATCTAATACACAGCATGGTGAATATTCTTAATCACATACACTTGAAAGTTGCTGTGAGATCGTAAATGTTCTCAGAATAACAATAACAACACCAACAAAATGGTAACTATTTGAGGGGAAAATATATTAACGAATCTTTTTTTGGTAAACATTTCACAATATATACACGTATCAAACCACCACATTGTACCTTAAACTTACACAACCTTGCGTGTCAACTACATCTCAATAAAGCCAGAGTAATGGTAAACAAGTAAAGAAATAAATAAATAGTTCTTCCCAAATCTGAGTTCATGAATTTATTGAACTAATTTAGAACCATCTTCTCTGCTTCTTCTTCGACACTCCCCTAGACAAAATTACCATCATCTCTCTCCTATACTCCTTCAATCCAATCTGAACAGTTCATCTTATGTGTACTATTTTTCTCCCTTCTAATCCCAGCCTTCACCCCCAAAGTCAGAGCGATCTTTTAAAAATGCAAATATCATCATGACAGATGTTATCTGACAATAGCATTTTGGCTCCTTCCCACTAATTAGGTGGGAGGATACATGTCTATTATAGAACACCTTGAATGCAAACGTTATTAATAGAAAAAGAAATTCTGAAGGTAAGCTTGGTTGTGAGGAAGAATATTGACATTTAAACTGAGTTTAACTTCCTATTTTGCCACCAATTAGCCGTATGACCTTGGACAAATCCCTAAATCCCCCCAGTTTGCTCCTCTTAAAGAGTGTGCTTCAATGAGAAAATCTCTAAAACACAATATTAACCTGAAATTTTTTTATTATATTTTAAAATAATTTAAAGAGAACAACATAACTTTGCTCCTATAATGAAACACAGGTTTGTAACTGTATTTTACACAAATGAGCTAATTATTTGATTTATGGAGATAAGCATACCTTATATGCTTATGGAGATAAGTATATTATTTGAATGACAACTTCATAAGATGTTGGAAACCCAAATGAATGTTCTCAAAACCTGAATCATAGGAATATCTTTCAACTTAAATAAGACTAGAAATTCAAAAAGTTGCTTAATAATTTTTTTAAAAAACCAAACATTTATTAAGCATTCACACTCTCCTTTTATACATTCTTGTGTTCCTTGCTGACATTTACAAGGGTAACTTTTCTTTTTGTTTTCCCCTCTCTTTCCTTTGACAACAACAAATGTGGGTATTTTTAGATCTGATTTAGAGGATAGTAGTCTTGGATATTTGCTTCTGACCCTATCTCCAATAAAATTAAATTGATGTCATTGACTAGTAGCAGTATTTGACGGATGTGTTTATCAAGATGGTGAGGAGTTATTGTGGGTGGCTCATGGGAATGTAAATAGAAGTGATGGGACAAAACTGAGCCACTGAAATCACAGCTTGGATATCAGGACAAATGCCCTCACAGTGCTTTGACCTCTTTGGGGAAATTGCAAAAGATCTATATTTTTTTCAGTACATTCAAAACTTACATCTGGCAACTGAAGCTGGGATGGCGAAAACAGACATGAATTTCCCCTCATATTTGCTGCTTCTCGATTGAAAGAGAGTTATAATTCTGAAATTTAATTTTCTACAAAAAAACTTGGTTTTGGCTTTGATGCCATTTATGTTTATATTTAGTCTGCCAAAATTTTTGCTTGTTTACTTCTTTATATAACTTTCCTTGACTCCATTTACTCAATTATTTATTTACTTATTCAATTCTACGTCAACTATAAAGAAAATATCTTCACTAGTTACATTCCTATACTGTCTTAACTTGACTGCTACGATTTGTTCTATTACTGGTCATTTTTATTTTTACATATTACTAGCAGTCAGTACAACACATGTAGTGAGCTATTGATATGCCCTTATTTGTGGGAGGTAGAATAACGCCCACCCCCCTAAACAAAGATGTCAACATCCTAATCCCAGGAACTTGTGAATATTTTACCTTACATGGCAAAAGAGATTTTGCAGGTATGATTAAAGCTAAACACCTTGAGATACAGAGATTATTCTGGATTATCTGCATGTGCCCAATCCAATAACACAAATCCTTAAAAGCAGAGAAACTTTCTTGGCTGTGGTTAGAAAGACAAGGGTCAGAGAGAGGAGACATTTCTGGTTTTGAAGATGGAGGAAGGGGACCACAAGCCAAGGAATGTGGGTAGCCTTTAGAAGCTGGAAAAGGTAAGGGAGATTCTTCCCTAGAGTTTACAGAAATGACTGCAGCCTTGCCTTGATTTTTGCCCAGTGATGCTCATGTCAGACTTCTAACTTATAGAGCTGTAAAATGTTAAATTTGCAATGTTTTAAGCCATTAAGTTTGTGGTAATTTGTTATGGCGGCAATAAGAAACTAGTAAAATATTAAGTTCCTCATTGAATGATTTTATCCTTTTGATATGGTATCTGTGAAGATATCCCCAAATTGTCCCATTCATTTATTCAGTCATTCACTTTTTTTATATAATCCTTTTTTTTTATTTTGTTTTTTTAGTGGCTACATATATCCAGCATTGTGTAAAGAACAGGAACTATGAAAACAAGTAAGGTGTGGCCCCTGTTAAAAATCTCACATTCAAGCATGTGATTAATAACAAAGCAATATGATGAATATATATATAAGCGCAGTTGTTATTATCAGAAGTCAGAAGAAGCAATTGATTTTATGCAGGAGTGAAGTGATAGAAGTGGAGAAAAGAAAGCTTTAAAGAAGTAAAATTTGAACTAGGATTTAAAGGTTGAGAAGGTTCCACCAGATGGAAAAAATGAGTTAAATCTAAGAATAGGACAAGCAAAAGCAAAAGATGTGTAGACCTGGGCATAACATGCTCAAATCAAATTTGTTGCTTGGCTCTTTTATTTATATTAGAATGCAATTTGCTTATTAGAATGTGTACTAGTATGAGAAATGTTTTGTTCGCTACTGCATCCCCAGCACCTAGAAGGTTGCTAGCCCATTGTTGGCACTCAACAACACCATGTTGCCTGAGTGAATGCCTTTCTTCTTTAATGTGGTTTAAAGAAATTTATTTAAATACAGAAATATTTTACATGTAGCTTAACAGACTTTACAAATACGCTTAGATTTGCATTCCACGGTACCTTGTAGGATTCTGTAGAGTCCAATGTGCCAAACTCTGCTAATATCTGGTACATAAGAAATAAAACTTGAAAAATTTGAAAGCTTATATACAGATAGATATGATAGCAAAGCACTTCATGGACCCTACTGTCACATTTTTTAGTATATGCCAACGTTATTTCAATTGTTCTAAATACTGATTTCACCTTTAAATAACATCTCTTTTCGACAGTACAAATAATACAAAATGCAATTTTTTCGAAGACTGTGGTATCTATCATCAAGTTTAATATGCTTGAAATTTTTCAAAGCACCTGATTTTAAATGATCTAAAAGCAAAAATACACTCTACAACCACTCCAGCCTTATTATAACTAGGAACAGATGTTCAGCAATATAAATTAATGAACTCCACTTTTTATTACACTGATTAGAGTATTTTAAACCTTTTAATAGATAATTAATTTCTTTATATTCTTTAATTTTAGTCTATTGTAAAAATAGATGTTTGTCTAAATTTTATCCTTTTGGGTTGCGTATTTTAGAAGATTTTTCTAAGCTCATTTCTTCTTTTAAATAAAACAAAAATTTAAGCATCATTTCAAGTTCAAAAGAGTTTATGTCTTATAGCTCATAAGACATTTCAGCTTGTAATCACATCTGAATACTCATATTGGAGATAGAAGCCAAATCATCCAAAGGACAATTTTTCTGAAATTTCCATTTCAGTTGGAAAGCAAAAAGGCCAAGGGATATGATTGGAGGAAATCAGCAATACTCTGCTTTCAAATGCTAGATCCTGTGCCAGGGGATCTGGACATTCTCACCTAGGGTGGTTTTCATTGAAGTTATTAGCTCAAGGTGTAGTTGGAGTTGTTAAGGTATTTTGGATACAGAGTTAATGTGGCAAAACATTTTGGTGTGCAGAATAATAAACTTTATGAATAAAGAGAGAAAATAGTCTTCTAATCAGTGGGCAGATAATTACTTCCTTTGAATGAGTTATTAAAAAAAGGAAGGAAGGAAGAGAGAAATATGAAGATGTTTGTGCTCTCAGCAGCAGTAAATTGTGTCTCATATAGACACAATAAAGAGCCCTCTCTTTCTTTCTATAGAAGCAAAAGGCCTGAATGCAAGATGGCTATAAGTTATATGGAGTCTTTTTTTTTTTGGTAACATCAATAATGCCTATAGCTGAGACTGAGGAATATGGTTGGTCTAAATGGTAAATAATTGAGTCCTTGATGCCAAAAGCCTGATATTTGAGGACCAACTGCCCAACTCTTAAAAAAAAAGCCATTAGCTACAAACTCATATAAGGAATAAATTTTAAAAGGACATTTTGAATGCTGTCTAATTTTATCATAATAAATCAGTTCTTTTAAAAGTTATTTAAATATATTCAGAATTGCATTTAAGTCTATGCAACAGAAACCTGACAAGAGTGACTTACACAAGTAACCAATTTAATAGTAATAAGAAATTCCTGACATCAGCTGATACTGTGTTTCCAGTGCTGAAAGATCTAGGTGCATTCCACCTTTCTGGTCTGCAATTTATTTTTTTATTTTTTTTTTATTTTTACTTTTTAAAGCTATTTTTTCCAGTTTTACTGAGAAATAATTGACATACATCACTGTAAAAGTTTAAGGTTTACAGCATGATGGTTTGATTTACATATATTGTGACAATGCTACCACAATAGGTTCAGCTAACATCCCTCATCTCATATAGACACAATCAAAATAAAAGAAGAGAAAAAAAAATTTTCTCCTTGTGATGAGAACTCAGGATGTACTCTAACTTTCTTATATATCATACAGCAGTGTTAACTATAGTTACTATGTTATACATTACATCCCTAGTACTTACTTATCTTTTAACCGGAAGTTTGCATCTTTTGACGATCTTCCTCCAATTACCCCTCCCCACAACCTGGTCTGCTAACTTTAATATACGCTATTCACTTCATGCTTATAGCAAGATGTCCGCTGAAGCTCTGGGCATTACATCCATGTTTTATATAGAAAAAATGGAGGCATGAGCAAAGGGTAAAATACATGTCAGTTGAATCTCTAACTTTTTATCAGGATATAAAGCAGTGGATTTTCATGGTTGTAAGGGTATCCATAATCCTGTGTATTGCTATCCCTCCAAAACTGGGATTCTGCCAGCAAGAAAAAAAGAGAAAATAGGTATTAGACAATCAGTTACCAGCGTCTCCTATTTTGTCTTTAAAATTTTTGATTCAGTGGGCCCTGAATAAACAGCACAATTAAATCTCTGGGGAAAAAAGACTATACGTCATAGTTTGGACTATGGTAATATCCAATAAATATTATAAAAATCTGGTATCTATAAATCGATCTTACAGTTTTATTTTTTAAGGCAGTTAAAAGATGGTTTAAAGGAGAACTCTTTTAATGACTAAAATGATTGCTTTACTATTTTCTAGCCAATCAAATACATGAAAGACAAATGATAGCTGTGGCTACTGGGAGGACGGAGCAAAATTTTCAATAGCATAAATATGACTATTTGTCTAGAACACTTAAAAGAATCAACTAAACTATACTAATGGAATAATATGGCTAGAGTAAAATATAACAGTTCAGTAGTTTTTCTATATACCAAAATAATCAGAAAGAAAGGTATAATGGGGAAAGCCTTTTGCAATAAAAATGTAAATCAAATAGCAAAATAAGCAATAACCTTAACAAGAATTAATGGGAACTGAATGAAGGCATACACTTAATTTTATTTAGAGATATAGGAGAAGTCTTGGAAAATGGAGCAAGATACTTTCTTGTTCCTATGCTGGAGGACCGGATGTTTGTAAAAATGTTGATGCTTCCAGAATTGTATCATATATTTAATATAATTTCAACATACACTAAACGTATTGAAAATTTATATAAGAATGATGTTAAGAACAGCTAAGACAATTTTGAAAACAAAGAGTCAGAGAAATGAGTGTAGCCACCTAGTATATAATACTCTTTTATAATACACTGTATAAAAACATAGATTGGTAGAATCTATAACTATAATGAATTGCTATTAAACTGGACCTAATATATAAATTAATTTAATGTGTGATAAGTAATCATCATGAATGAGAGGCAAATATCTCTTTACTTATGAAAAATTATATTAAAAATTTAGGAAGTCATTATAATAAAAATGTTAAATTTGACTTTAAAATTTTAAACATTATATCTAGAAATTCATACCTAAGGTTTAAATTTAGCATCCTAAAATTGTGATATGAAAGCAAAAGTCACAGGGAAAATTTCCAATATGCTTATTTATGTTTTTTGATTCAATAAATGGAGATCATTGACAAAACTTTATTAAATATACCCTTATTATAAAATTATTTCTGAAAGAATATATTGTTTATTCCTAAATTATCATAGTATTAAATACATATGTGAATTATATTTTTAATTTTTTAGACTTTTATTCCTTTATAACACATATAATTTTGAATGTTTATGTTGTACAATTAGTTTGGTTAAAATGATAGAGGTTAAAAACATATATGAAATTTGATACAAACAGTTGAAAATTGAGTGAGGAAGGCATATATACAAATAACTATACAGATTAATGCAGAATTATGTAAGTGATATAATAAAAATATTTGTGGTGGAGAACGAGTAATCAATAGCTACATTTATTTTCAGATTTTCCTATATTTCCCAAGAGTAGCCATCTTTATTTTTAGAGCAGGTGCTAATTTCATTTATTTAATTAAAAAGCCCCATATATATAACAGATTTGAAGTTCAATGTTATATGCTATAAAATCAATGAATCCAGGTGAAAGTAAATCTGCACTTATTTCTGCAATTCACAACTTAGGAAATTAAAAAATCAAAATAAAAAGTTAGAGAAACATGTATACAGCAGAATTGAAACTCCAAATGAAGAATCAAGTTGTGACTTCTTTTACAGGTCAAACATGCATGTAGATTTAATTAATTCAATTAAGGTCAATAGTAAAAACTGATAATCAAACAAAAATATTCTCACTCCTCCAGTTTTTTCTTTTAAAAAACATAGTTGCTGCTGAATTTTGTTGTTTTGTTTCAGACCACCTAATTTTCCTGGAAAATTGCTTCCATTTTCAACTTTACAGCCTCAGATTAAAACTTATTATTTGGGCAACTTAATCCTGTCATTTCAAATGTATCCTTTATAGCTCTTCATTACCATTATTATTCTATTAAAATACTTAGTAAAAATTGATTTTCCAAAATTTGTGTGTGTTTGTTTTGGTTTTGACAGCAAGGGCAAAGAAATGCTATTCAGATGAGACATTTCATAATTTAGTAAAATAAAAGTCAATTATATAGATTTGAATCACATATTGTTCAATTTACCATTCATATGACTATCTTCTTACCCACACAAGCACACATACACAGAGGAAATTAGTTGTTTGGGGCTTATAATAGTTTTTATTTCATTATTTTAGAACATGCAAATGCAAGTATCAGAACAGAAAATCAGATGGCATAAAACTAGTCAGATAAAAGAATATTAATGCTCAGACTTTAGTAAAGTTTTCAAGTAAAAAAGGGAATTTTGGCAGCAGAACATAATGAAGAAAAACAGATTGTTTTGGGGGTGGTTTCCCATTTAAAGTTACTGATACTCGTATATGATAATTTCTTTTAAGAGCAAGGACTCCCTTATTCACTGTTGTATTCCTAGGGCCTCATCATTTAGTGCCTAGAAAATGACTAGTGCTCAATAAATGTATGAATGAATGAATGAAAGATACGAATAAATACATAACTCAATTTAGTCTCTGGATTGGAGAAAAGAAGAAGTTGATACATTAAATAAAATGATAACTTGTTTAATATATCTGGAAGTTCTAGTATCAACTTGCTTGAAACGCCAGCCATTCAATGTTATTTCTTCAAGGACAGAGCCTTAAATGCTACAAGAGATAATCACTGAGATATAATTTTCTTTAGTTAAGAAAGGAGCATATAGTTAATATAGAGCATAAAACTGTGTTTAGCAGGCCCAAGAAAAATATCTTAATGTGTCTGTGATTTGAGCTCCAATTTGTTATCTATATGACTGGGTGTCCTTCTATTGGAACTCTTTTTTTTTTTTTCATAAAACATAAACTATTTAATTCTGATTTTTAAAGAGCAAAATAATTTACTGTATTGAAACAGCCATTCATCATATAAAGCATTTGATTCTGTCACCTCAAGTGCTTGTTAAATCACTTCCAGCTGCTACAATCAAGGGCCAGGTACTTCTAAGGTCTGGCACTTTCTGAGCTCTATTACACCTTTAAGTATGATTCTTCAATCCAATTCTAGCCTCCATAATAATCAAGTGCCCACTCCAGTTAACTTCACGGCAACTGGGAACTTAGAATTCTCCATATGTGTCTGTATCTGATTTTCAATCAGACCTCTTCATCCCAAACCTGAAAGGTTCTGAATATCTATGAAGTAGTATAGTAACATTTTCACTTAAAGCAGTGTCAAGAGCAGCATCATTGAAATAAAACTTTGGCAAGGAAACTAAGCTATAAAAGGGACACTTCTCCAAACCAACAAGGAAGTAAGTCAGCGATAGAACTGAGAAGTAATGTATTCTGTAATTGTACCTACATGAATCCATTGATTAAATAATTTAGCATCAAGGTGGAATTGAAAGTCATTTACAGGAAAGTCCTTTTTACAGGAAAAAAGGAGAAATTCCATGTTTAAGAATCTACATTGAAGAAAGCCTACACACAGGCTTTATCTAGATATAATGTTTGATTTGTTCAACAAATATTTATTAAGTATCTATCAGGAGTACTGGTGATATATACATGTATAAAATAAAATAAAATTCAAACATATTATAAAAGTAACAAAATGGAGGTCAGCGACCTTATATGCCTAGTTTATGCATTTACTTCTTTCTTTTTTATTCAAAAATTTATAACTTTATTGAGATCTAATTCATATACCATAAAATTCACTCTATTCATGTGTACAATTCAATTTTTTTAGCATAGTCACAAGTTGTGCAACTGTTACCACTATTTAATTTCAGAACATTTTCATCATCCCAAAAAGAAACCCCTTAGTCATTAGCAGTTGCTTCTTACTTCTTCTCAATCCTCCCAGCCATAGGCAATCACTGATTTACTGTCTGTCTCTATGGATTTACCTGTTCTAGATGTGTCACATAAATGGAATTCCATAACATTAGTCTTTCATGAGCTTCTTTTACTTAGCATAATGTTTTCAAGGTTCATCCTTTATTCTTTTCCATAGCTGAATAGTACTCCATTGTTTGGATACACTATATTTTCTTTAACCATTCATTAGTTGATGGACATTTGGATTGTTTCCACTTTTTGGCTAGTATGAATAACGTGCTGTGAGCATTCATGTACAAGTTTTCATGTTGGATATATGTTGTCAATTCTCTTGGATTTGCTAACTAATTTAGCATGCCTACTAACATGACATTTTAATTGTAGCCAGAATTCTCCCACACATGGGAACTAGTTATCTTCTACTAAGGATGGCCAGCTGAGCATTTTTAGTTCTGTTACTAGTTTGGTAGCTTCATTTGTTTTCCAATTCTGACAGTTGCTTTCTAGGTAAACTAATATTTGCTATATTTCTTTTGTTTTTCCTGGTTTTAGTGAGATATAGTTGATATACATTGTGTAAATTTAAGACGTACAATGTGTTAATTTGATACACTTATATATTGCAAAATGATTACCAACTTAGTATTAGCTAACATCTCCATCACATTATATAATTAACGTTACTTTTTTGTGGTAGAACATTGAAGATTTACTCTTAACAACTCAAATATATAATATATTATTGTTAACTATAATCACAATATTGTACATTAGATCCTCGGAACTTATACATATTCTAACTGGAAGTTTGTACCCTTTCACCACATTTCCACATTTCTCCCACCACCCCTTTGCCCCTGATAACTACCAGTCTACTCTCTGTTTCTATAAGGTTGGCTTTTGTTAGATTCCACGTGCAAGCGATATCATACAGTATTTGTCTTTGTCTAACTTATCTCACTTAGCTTTATGCCCTCAAGTTTCATCCGTGTTGTCACAAGTGACGGGATTTCCTTTTTTCTCATGGCTGAATAATATTCCATTGTGTGTATATATATACTTTCTTTATCCATTCATCTGCTGAAAGTCACTTGGGTTGTTTCCTTATTGTGGTTGATTAGTTGGTATAATTTGGAAGTAGAGTCAACAAGATTTCCTATGAATGAATGGGGAGTATGAGAGACTGAGAATAAGTAAAGATGCTTCAGGCATTTTGGCTTGAGCAATTAGAAAGAAGGAGTTGCTATCAATTAAACAAAGAAAGTCTATAGAAGAAGTAGTGAGGGAAGGGGAAATAGAGTCCTGTTTGCGACATGTTAAATTTGAAATGTGTCATGAAACCTGATAAGATCATCAAGGAGGTGAGGCATGAGGTCCAAAGACAGAGGTCTGAGTCATTCCAAATTTGACAAGTTAGAGTGATGAGAGGAATCAGGAAGGAGACCAGGAAGTAACATTTAGCAGGGTAGAATGAAAATTACATGAGTATGCTATCCCAGAAACCAGGTAAAATCTTTTAAGAAGCACAGAGTTATAACTTGTCAAATGTTGGTGATTGGCCAATCATGAATTATGAGACTTGACCACTGGATTTTGCAATAAGGCTCATCAATGTCAATAAGGGATGTTTGTATCAAAGGGAGAGTGTGAAAACTTGATTGGAGTGGTTGTAAGAAAAAAGAATAAGAGTAATTGGAAACAGTGAGCATAGACTACCCTTGTGAAATTTTGTCAACAAAGTGGTATGTGTAAGAGGAGGATATGGGTCTAAAGAGCACTTTTTAAAACTACACTTTTTAATCTAGAATAGTGTTATTCTATAGTACAGAGAGTTCCTATGTACTCCACAACCAATTTCTCATATTATTAATATTTTACATTAATATGGTACACTTTTTACAATGAACCAATATTGATACATTATTACTAATATCTATACGCTAGTTAGATTCCATAATTTTTACCTAATTTCCTTTTTCAGTTCCAGGATCCCACCCAAGATACAATATTATATTTAGTTATCATGTCTCTTTATTGTCCTCTTGGCTGTGACAGTTTCCTAGACTTTTCTGGTTTTGATAACTTGGTCTATAGTTTTCCTATATTGTAATATCTTTATCCGGTTTTAATATCAGTGTAAGATTGGCCTTATAGCATGACTTAGAAAGTATTCCTTTTGCTTCTATTTTCTGAAAGCTATCATGGAGAATTTGTCTTATATCTTTGGTAGAATTCACCAGTGAAACCAACCAGGCTGAATGCTATCCTTTTTTGGAAGATTATTAATTGTCGGTTCAATTTGTTTAATAGTTATAGGGCTATTCAGGTTATCTACTTCTTTTGTGTGAGTTTTAGAAGCCCAGGTCTTTTAAGAACTTGGTTGTCAAATTTGTGGGCATACAGTTATTGGTATTTTTCTTTAGTATCTATAGACACGGGATCAATTTTGATGACCCACCCTTCATTTCTGATATCGGTACTTTGTGTCTCTTCTCTTTTTCCTTGCTTAGCCTGGCTAGAGGTTTATTAATTTTATCAATATTTTCAACAATCAGCTTTTAGTTTGGTTGATAGTTTCTTTTTTTTTTTTTGCTTCTGTTTCAATTTCATTTATTTCTGTATTAATTTTTATTATTTCTTCTATTCTTGCTTTAAACTTCAATTGCTCTCCTTTCTCCCATTTCCTAAGGTAGAAACTTAGGTTATTGATTGTAGATCTTTCTTTTTCTGAATAAATTTTCCTCTAAGCACTGCCTCTGCTGCATCCAACAATTTTTGATAAATTATATTCTAATTTTCATTACTTCAAAATATTTTTAAAATTTTCTTGAGAGTACTTTTTTGAACCATGAATTATCAGAAATATGCAGATTAATTTCCAAATATATGAGGGTTTTCGGCTATCTTTCAGACATTGTTTTCTGGATTAATTCTACTGTGGTCTGAGAACATACTTTGTATGATTTCAATTGGTGGGCTTTATGGCCAGCGTATTGTCTATCTTGGTGAACATTCTACGCGGTTTGGGAAGAGTGTGTATTCTGCTCTTGTTGGTTAGAGAATTCTTTAAATGTCAATTATATGAAGTTGACTGATAATATAGTTCAGGTCATCTATTATCATACTGATTTTGTATCTCTTTTGTCTATCAATTACTGACAGAGTGTTGTTTGATGTGTCCAACTATAATAGTGGATTTGTCTATTTCTTCTTTTACTTCTATCAGTTTTTGCCTCATGTATTTAGATGCTCTCTTATTAGGGGCATGCACGTTTAGAACTGTTATGTGTTATTGGAGAATTGACCTCTTTATTGTTATATAATATCTTTCTTTATCCCTGTTAATTTTCCTTGTTCTGAATTTTTCACTGTCTGAAATAATTATAGCTATGTTGGCTTTCTTTTGATTAGTGTTAGTATTAGACGTTTCTCGCCATCTCTTTACTTTTAATCTATACAAGTATTTATATTTAAATGGATTTCTTGTAGATAACATGCATTTTTTTTGAATCTACTCTTTTTTATATATCTTATTTTTATATCTTTTAATAAATAATAACAGTAAATTTAGACTGTTCAAATTTAAAGGGATTATTGATATTCTTTTCTTAATATCTACCATGTTTGTAACTGGTTTCTACTTGTTACATTTGTTCTTTATTTTCCTCCTTTTTTTTACCTTCTCTTGTTTTAATTTAGCATTTTATATGATTCTATTTATCTCTCCTTTTCGAATATCAATTATACTTATTTTTGTAAGTTTTGTAGTGCTTGCTCTAGAAGTTAGGATATACATATTTAAATAATTTAAGTCCATTTTAAATTATACTTCAAATAACATTACATGGTTTCCCATGGAGTACATTTACCTTATAATCAATTCCTTCCTCCTATTCCTTGTAACATTGCTGTCATTTATTTCATTTCTACATAGGTGATTATAATCACCCATTACATTATTACTATTCTTACTTTAAACAAACAGATATCTTTTAGATCAATTAGGAGTAAGAAACATAAAGAATTTTATTTTGCCTTTATTTATTCCTTCTCTATAGCTTTTCCTTTGTTTATGTAGATCCAAGTTTCTTCCCATATAATTTTTCTTCTGTATGAGGAACTCTTTTTAACATTTTATGCAGAGCAGATCTGCTAGTGATGAATTCCCTCAGTTTATGTTTATCTGAGAAAGTATTTGTTTCTCTTTCACTTTTGAAGGGTACTTGTGCTGGATATAGAATCCTAAGTTGGCTCTTTTTTTTTTTCTTTTAACACTAAATATTTTATTCCACTTTCTTTTCACGGTTTCTGACAGGAATTCCACTGTAATTACAACTTTGTTCCTCTGTAAGTATGGTGTTTTTTTCTGGCTCTTTTTAAAGATGTTTTTGTCTTTGTCGTTGGATTTCTGCTGTTTGAATATAATATGTCTAGGTTTTTTTTTTTTTTTTTCATTAATTCCACTTGGTGTTCTCTGAGCTGGGTCTGTGGTTTGGTGTCAGTTATAAGTGATGGAAAGTTCTCAAATATTATTACCTCAAATATTGCTTCTGCTCCAGTCTTTCTTTCTTCTCCTTTTGGTATCCAGTCACACATATGTTACACATTGAAATTGTCCCATAGTTATTTTATCTTCTGTTATGCTTCTTTTTTTTCATTCATTTTTGTCTGCGCATTTCAATTTTGCATGTTTTTATTTAACTATATTCAAGTTTACTGATACTTTCCTCAGCTGTGTTTGATTTACTGATATGTCTCAAAAGCATTCTTCATTTCTGTTACAGTGTTTTTAATTTCCAACATTTACTTCTTACTATTTCTTAGAGCTTCCATCACCCTGTTTACGTTATTCATCTATCTTGCATGCTGTCTGCTTTTACCATCAGAGGCCTTAACATATTAAGCATAGTTAGGTTAAATTACCTGTCTGATAATTTTCTTTCTTTTTTTTTTGTGAGGAAGATCAGCCCTGAGCTAACATCCATGCTAATCCTCCTCTTTTTGCTGAGGAAGACCGGCTCTGAGCTAACATCTATTGCCAATCCTCCTCCTTTCTTTTCCTCAAAGCCCCAGTAGATAGTTTATGTCATAGTTACACATCCTTCTAGTTGCTGTACGTGGGACGCGGCCTCAGCATGGCCGGAGACGCGGTGCATTGGTGTGAGCCCGGGATCTGAACTCGGGCTGCCAGTAGCAGAGTGCGTGCACTTAACTGCTAAGTCACAGGGCTGGCCCCTGTCTGATAATTTTCATACTGTTATGTCTGAGTCTGGTTCTGATGTGACTTTGTCTTTCAGACTGATTTTTATTCTTTTTTCCTTTTGGCATGTTTAAAAAAACTTTTTTAAACTAAACATGTATTAAGTAATGGGAACTGAGGTAAATAAGCCTTTAGTGTGAGGATTTATACTCTTCTGGCTAAGAGTTAGGCTGTGTTTAATGTTTGCTGTAGCTATAGATGACAGAGCTTTAAATTTCTCTAGTGTCCTTGTTTTTTCTTTTCATTTTTACTTTACGTTTCCCTTTGTATTCCCCTTCAGAGAGAGACTGTGTCTTGCAGCTCTTTCAGCTGTAATCCACTGCTAATATACTAGAGCCCTGTTGGTGTGGTGGTAATGTGTGGGAAAGTTTTTATTCTACAGTTCTGCTATTAAGTCTCTGTTTTAGTGGGTCTGTGTCACATGGCTGTGAGTTTCACAACTATTTCTGCAGTGGTAGCTTCTTTCACCCCTTGTCGATTACAGCTTTATCTGGCTGCAATGTTCCCAATCTATTTCCATGAAGTCCTAATCCATTTTGACTGTGTTTTGTTTTATGTTTTTAGCTCTCTTAGGTGAGACAGGAAGGCTAAAGGGGCCTGGAGTGCGAGAAATAAATTTCTCCCAATATGGGATAATGCTCTAGCAAACTGTTTTCTCTCAGACAATAAGCTTTTGTTATGGAGAAACTTCTAGGCACATTTCACAATGATTATTCTTCCTCTCTCCCTGAAAAATCCATGAGGGAACATTCTCACAGCTCCACCATGACAGACTGATGTGTTTCCTTGATGTAAAGCTCATGAAAGTCTGGGGACCCCCTAAGACTGAAATCACTCTTATGTTTGTCCACCCTTAGTCTCAAGCAATTCACCAAAATTACCAGTTAAGTGTTGCATTAAGTGTTGTCATCGATTTTCAGTTTGTCCACCATTTTTCTTGTTCTAAGGACAAAAGTGACAACTTCCCAGTTCTTTACATGTAGGGCTGAAATTAGAAGTCTAAAGAGCAATTTTTAAAAGTAGCAAATGTTATAGCATGTTTGTATAATTATGACAATCTATTAGAGAAGGAAAAATTGAGTGTGGAATTTGCAGAAGAAAGTGAAGTCCTTGAATAAGTGAGAAGGGTTAAGATCAAGTTCATAAGAAGAGAATTTGGCCTTAGATAGGAGTATACGTAATGTATGCACAGTGCTTTTGATTGAATTATGTCTCCCAAAAAGGTGTTGTAGTCCTACCCTGAGTACCCGTGACTATGACTGTATCTGGAAATAGAGTCTTTGCAGATGATCAAGTTAAGATGAGGTCATTAGGTTGAGCCCTAATCCAATATAACTGTGTCCTTGTAAAGATGGGAAATTTAGATAGAGACAGATACACAGGAAGAATGCCATGTAAAGATGAAGGCAGAGATTCAGCTGATACATATATAAGCCAAGGAATACTAAAGATGGCCAGCAAACCATCAGAAATCAGGAGAAAGATGTGGAAGAAAGTTTTCCTCACAGCCCTCTGAAGAAACCAGCCCAAGGAACAAGACATCTTGATCTCAGACCTTTACCCTCCAAAACTATGAAAGAATACATTTCTGCTGTTTAAGACACACAATTTGTGTTATTTTGTTACAGCAACCCTAGGAAATTAATATACACAGAAATAAGAGAGAAAGCAGAATCCATTGGCCAGAGTTTGTAGATGGGATGATGAGATGGAGGAAGCACATGGAAGTTCTCTTCTACTTATTTTTATTTCTCAAAGGAAAAGGAAGCAAGATCAAAAATTAGGAGTGAAGATGGAGATGGAGCTATTGTTGGAGAGAAGAGAGGTCATGAAATAGACATCTGTGAGAATGAGAGTAGAGACAGACATGGGAAATGTAATTGACAGTTAACATGGTGTTAGTGGTTTGAATTTATGGTAAGCTTTCAATAATCAAGTAGGAAAATGTAGCTCAATTTAGGGAAATTACAATGATGATGGAGGTGAAAGGGTAGGTGATTGGAAATGGTGAATAAAAGAGAATGAGAAATTAAGAAAGCTAACTGGATTTCTAACATAATGAAGCTATTAACTGAGAATAGCAAACACAGAAAGAAGGAAAACAAAAATATTCAATTTTAACCATTTAAAAAAATTTTTAACTTTACTCACATAATACCATATCAGTTGCCCTAAATATCTAAATCAGTTGTTCAACAAGAATTTGTCTATTAGTCAAATTACGAAGCAAGTGTCAATAGTACTTTATTATCAGGATAATAGAATTTATACTTACTACTTTGTTAATTATGTAAACATAGTAGGAAATACTAATTACTTATTTGGTTTTTATTTTTAAGCACTATCTACCTATAAGTACAAAAGGCAGGTCCATCAACAGTTTTTGGTAGATGTTTCATCATAAAGGTATTGATTTGATTCAGAAAATATTTTATAACTGCTGGTTCATAGGAATTGAAAATGTTATCAGCCAAAACATTTGATCCAGGAACTTTGTGAAAATTCAAAAAGTCACAGGCACAATTTGTATGTGTGTGGGAGTAAGTGTAACTGAAGGCCCAGCTGCCATTTATAACAATGATATTCTTTTTTCCAATGATATATTCTCTATATTAATAAGATAGATTTCCAGGCAGCATGGCGTTACTTAGGGCAAGCTATTTTATCTCACTGAATACAAAGGAGAAACATTTTTTGATTACTTGATAATCTTACATATTATTTTGCTTTAGAATTATCTACGTACATAGAATTATCTATGTGCTGAGAAATAGATCCTCTTTCCGTTCTCAGTTTCGTCTCCCAGAATTTTCTACACTATATTTTAAAGAAGACAAAAGCAGCTTATATTAAGGAGATTATTTAATCATTAATCCAAATGTATTTTATGAAGCCTCTATTTGTTAGGCTATTTTAAGTAATTTGAACTTTCTTCTAAGAATAATGAAAAGCTATTGTAGGAGTTTAAGTAAGAGAATGAACTTGTTAGCTAATTCTACCTAAGAAATCACCTAAAACCTCAGTAGCTTAAAACAATGAATTTATCTCAAGATTCTATAGGTCAACAATTTAGTCTCAGCTAAGAGAATGTTTTTTTGTTGTTGTTCTTGCTCTTGGCTGGGATTCTTCATGCATCTGCTACCAGCTGAGAGTCAGCTTTGCTGATCTTGTCTGGACTCCCTTACCTGTCTGGACCTCAGCTGGGGTAACTGAGCTGATTCAGCTATGCTGTATACTCTTTTATCCTCTAGTAGGCTGGCAACCCATAAGGCTGTCAGCTGACTTCTCAGCAGAAACCTTACAGGCTAGAAGGGAGCGGCACAATATATTTAAAGTGCTGAAAGGAAAAAATCTACAGCCAAGAATACTTTACCTGGCAAGGTTATCATTCAGAATGCAAGGAGAGATAAGATAAAGAGTTTTCCAGGCAACCAAAAAATGAAGGAGTTTATCACCAACAAACCAGCCTTACAAGAAATGCTAAAGGGACTAATTTAAGTGGGAAAAAAAAGACCACAAATAGGAATAAGAAAATTATGAAAAAAAAAATCACTGGTAAAGGCAAATACACAGTAAAGGTAGCAGATCAATCAACTATGAAGCTAATATGAAGGTCAAAAGACCAAAAGTACTAAAATTATCTATTTCCATGATAAGAGGGTAATGGATATACACACACAAAAAAGAGGTTAAATATGATATCAAAGACATAAAATATGGGGGGAAGGGAGTCAAAGAGTAGAGCTTTTAGCAAGAGGTCAAACTTAAGAGGTTGTTAACTTAATATAGATTGCTATATATGTAGGTTATTATATATTAACCTCATAGTCATCACAAACCAGAAACCTACAATAAATACATAGAAATTAAGAGAAAGGAACCCAAATATAATATTAGAGAATGTCATCAACCACAAGGGAAGAGAGCAAGGAAGAAGAAAGGAACAGAGAAGAACTACTAAAACATCCAAAAAAAAGTTAAAAAATGGCAATAAGTACATACTTAACAATAGCCACTTTAAATGTCAACGGACTGAATGCTCCAGTCGAAAGACATAAGGTGGCTGATTGGATAAAAAACAAGACCCACATATATGCTGCATATATGAGACACACTTCAGACCTAAAGACACAAACTGAAAATGAAAGGATGGAAAAAGATACTCCCTGCAAATGGCAATGAAAAGAAAGCTGGGGTAGTAATACTTATAGCAGACAAAATAGACTTTAAAACAAAAACTATAACAAGAGATAAAGAAAGATACTACATAATGATAAAGGGAACAATCGAACAAAAGAATATAACACTTGTAAATATCTATGCACACAACATAGGAGCACATAAATAAATAAAGCAATTATTAGTAGATGTAAAAGGAGACATAGACAGTAACACAATAATAGTAGGGGACTTTAGCACTCCACTTACATCAATGGATAGATTATCCAAACAGAATATCAATAATGAAACCTTGGCCTTAAATGACACATTAGACCAGATGGACTTAGTAGATAGATACAGAACATTCCATCCCCAAACTGCAGAATACACATTCTTTTTGAATTCACATGGAACATTCTCCAGATAGATCACATACTAGGCCACAAAACAAGTCTCAATACATTTAAGAAGATTGAAATAATACCAAGCCTCTTTTCTGACCACAACGGTATGAAACTAAAAATCAATTACAGGAAGAAAACTGGAAAAGCCACAAATATGTAGAGATGAAACAAAATGTTACTGAACAACTATTGGGCCAATGAAGAAATCAAAGCAGAAATCGAAAAATACCTGGAGACTAAAGAAAATGAAAACAAAACATACCAAAATTTATGGGATACAGCAAAAGCAGTTCTAAGAGGGAAGTTTATAGCAATACAGGCCTACCTTAACAAACAAGAAAAATTTCAAATAAACATTCTAACAGTGCACCTAAAGGAACTAGAAAAAAATCAGTAGAAGGAAGGAAATGATAAAAATCAGAGTGGAAATAAATGAAATAGAGAATTAAAAACATAGAAAAAATCAATGAAGCAAAGAACTTATTCTTTGAAAAGATAAAAAAAATTGACAACCCTCTAGCTAGACTCACCAAGAAAAAAAGAGAGAAGGCTCAAATAAATAAAATAAAATCAGAAATGAAAGAGGGGAAATTACAACGGACACCTCAGAAATAAAAATGATCATAAGAGAATACTATGAAATGCTGTGCACCAACAAATTAGATAATCTAGAAGAAATGGATAAATTTTTAGAATCATGCAATCTTCCAAACCTGAATAAAGAAGAAAAAGAGAATTTGAATAGACCAATCACCAGTAAGGAGATCAAAATAGTAATCAAAAACCTCCCAAAAAATAAAACTCCAGGACCACATGGCTTCCCTGGTGAAGTCTACCAAACATTCAAAGAAAACTTAATACCTATCCTTCTCAAACTCTTCTAAAAAGTTGAAGAGGAGGGGCAGCTTCCTAACTCATTCTACAGGGTCAACATTACTGCGATACCAAAACCAGACAAGGACAACAGAAAAAAAGAAAATTACAGACCAATATCACTAATGAACATTGATGCAAAAATCCTCAACAAAATACTAGCAAATCAAATACAACAATACACTAAAAAGATTATAAATCATGATCAAGTGGGATTTATTCCAAGGAGGCACAGATGGTTCAACATCCACAAATCAATCAATGTGATACACCACATTAACAAAATGAAGAATAAAAACCACGTGATCATCTCAATAGATGCAGAGAAAGCATTTGTCAAGATCCAGCATCCATTTATGATAAAAACCCTGAGTAAAATGCGTATAGAAGGAAAGTAACTCAACACAATATAAGCCATTTATGACAAACCCACAGCTATTATACTCAATGGAGAAAAACTGAAAGCTATCCCTTTGAGAAGAGAAACCAGACAGATGCCCACTTTTGCTACTCTTATTTAACATAGTATTGGAAGTCCTAGTCAGAGCAATCAGGCAATAAAAAAGAAATAAAAGGGATCCAAATTGGAAAGGAAGAAGCGAAATTGTCATTATTTGCAGATGACATGATTTTATATACAGAAAACCCTAAAGAATCCACCAAAAAACTATTAGAAATAATAAATGAATACAGCAAAGTTGCAGTATACAAAATCAACATGCAAAAATCAGTTGCGTTTCTATACATTAACAATGAAGTAGCAGAAAGAGAAATTAAGAACACAATACCATTTATAATTGCAACAAGAAGAATGAAATACCTAGGAACAAATTTAACCAAAGAGGTGAGAGACTTGTACACTGAAAACTATAAAACATTGTTGAAAGACATTGAAGAAGACACAAGAAAATGAAAGATAGTCCATGCTCTTGGATTGGAAGAATTAACATAGTTAAAATGTCTATACTTTCTAAACCAATCTACAGATTCAATGCAATCTCTATCAAAGTTCCAATGACATTTTCACAGAAATAGAACAAAGAATCCTAAAATTTATATGGAACAACAAAAGACCCTGAAGAGCCAAAGGAATCTTGAGAAAAAAGAACAAAGCTGGAGATATCACGCTCCCTGATTTCAAAATATACTACAAAGCTATAGTAACCAAAACAGCACGGTATTGGCACAAGAATTACACACATAGATCAACAGAACAGAATCAAGAGCCAAGAAATAAACCCACACATCTACGGACAGCTAATTTTTGAGAACAGAACCAAGAACATACAATAGAGAAAGGAAAGTCTCTTCAGTAAACAATGTTGGGAAAACTGGACAGCCACATGCTAAAGAATGAAAGTAGACCATTGTCTTACACCATACACAAAAACTAACTGGAAATGGATTAAAGAATTCAATGTAAGACCTGAAACCATAAAACTTCTAGAAGAAAATGTAGGCAGTACACTTTTCAACGTTGGTCTTAGCAGCATGTTTTCATACACCATGTCTGGCCAGGAAGGGAAACAATAGAAAAAATAAACAAATGGGATTACATCAAACTAAATAGCTTCTGGGCAACAAAAGAAACTATCAACAAAATGAAAAGATAACCTAACAATTGCGAGAAGATATTTGCAAATGATGTATCTGATAATAGGTTAATATCCAAAATATATAAAGAACTCATACATCTCAACAACAGAAAAACTAGCAACCCAATTAAAAGATGGGCAAAAAATCTGAATAGACATTTTTCCAAAGAAGATCTACAGATGGCCACAGGTACATGAAAAGATGTTCAACATCACTAACTATTAGGGAAATGCAAATCAAAACCACAATGAGATATCACCTCATGCCCATCAGAATGGCTACAATTAACAAGACAAAAAATAACAAGTGTTCTAGAGGATGTGGTGAGAATGAAACACTCATACACTGCTGGTGGGAGTGCAAAGTGGTGTAGCCACTAAGGAACACAGATTTCCTCAAAAAATTAAGAATAGAACTACCACATGATCCAGCTCTTCCAATGTTGGGTATTTATCCAAAGAACATGAAACCACAAATGCGTAAAGACATATGCACCCCCACGTTCATTGCGGCATTATTCACAGTAGCCAAGACTTGGAAACATACCGTATGATTGGAAAAATACCATATGATCTAACTCATATATAGAAGATAAAAGCAACAACAACAAACAAACACACAGATACAGAGATTAGATTGGTGGTTACCAAAAGTGAAGGGGGAAGGGGGGAGGGCAAAAGGGGTGACTGGGCACACGTGTGTGGTGATGGATGGTAATTAGTCTTTGGGTGGTGAACATGATATAGTCTACACAGAAATCGAAATATAATAACCTATACCTGAAATTTATATACTATTATAAATCAATGTTACCTCAATAAAAAATAATTGAAAAGAAAAGTAACACAAGATGTAAGCCTTAATTTCTTCAATTGCTAAAATGTCTAATGTCCAATTGCTCATTAAATGCTTACCATTATTTTAAAGTAGCTATTTAAAGGTTTATAGGTCTTAATTACTTCAACTTGCTGCTGAAAATCTGGTATATCATTAGTTTTCTGCCAACTTTCTAGATAACAATATTGTTTCATGTATAAATAATTTTCAGTACTGTCCAGCAGTACTTCTGTGATGATAGGACTATTCTTTATCTTCAATGTCCAAGCCATTACCCACTTGTAGCTGTTGAATACTTGAAATGTGGTTAGTGTGATTGACAAATTGAATTTTAAAATGTATTTAATTTAATTTAAACATTCACATATGATTAGTGGCTATTATCCTAACCAGCACAGATCTAGATCTAAATCTAGATAACTTGGAAAATACACTTAATTGTTTCATATTTTATTTCTGAATATTATCTAACTCTGTGGTCTAAATGACACACTGGGTTTGGAGGGGGAGAGGAAGAATTATGAATAAATATTTTAAGCTTATACTATAAGATTGATTTTAATGAAAAAGACTCTTTTTGAAGAAAAAGTATTTTTTATTAGGAATGTGGAAATAAGCATTTTCTTAAACCTTTACATTTGTAGATACAATAGAATTATGAAAAACTGAAAGATTATGGTGGGAAAATGTAATTATAAAAAAAATTTTAAATGCCACAATGTTTATTTGGTGAAATTAAAGAAATTATAGTGCAAAAATTAACAATATAAAAAATCACCAGAAACGTCTATATGAGTTAGGATGGTAATTATTAGATCAATATTACAAAATATTTCTATATATATAAAATAAATATTGAATCACCTTTCTCATATAACCAGTTAGTCATTTGTAGGATCAGAATAAAACTTATATTTTCTGATACTGCATTCTATTTGTTTCATATATTCAATTTCTTTAACTAAATTAGTAACAAAATAAAATGATATTCTAAGATAGAGCATCTGCTTTATTCTTTTCACAGACTTAAAATTTAGTTTTCATAGCATTTGCATTTCCTGCAAATTTTCTTCAGGAAACAGTTGATAATAGGATGTGAAATGATAGGAATATTTGGTAAATATATATTAAAATCATGAATATTTGGAAAGAAATGTATTGCTACTACTCTAAAGAAAAGTAGAAGAAAGAGTATGTTGGGGCCTGTATTCCAACAAATAAGTAAACTGCAAAGTCTTTTCATAAGTAAGACATATCAAATAATTTTAAATTTTCAATATTAAAAAATCATACAAAATTAATGCATACTCAATTAAAAGTTAAAAATGAAGAAATTAACAATTCCAAAGGTAAACAGTTTCTAAAGTAATACTTTAATTTTTGTTAAATGAATAAAATATAGATTTTTTTTCTTTCAGACGATCTGTTTTTGTGGATATCCTATCTCATGTAAAATGTTGATTTCATTCCTTTTGAAGCCATTTTTTTACTTTAATTACACTGTAAATGTGACTCATATAGTAAACATGCCAGAAATACAGACTTCATAATTGACAAGTTTGCCTCATTTTCCTTAGAACGCCAAAAGATGGTGCTGCTGTGTAGCTGAGTTATCGTTCCTCAATAATCAACTGCCCTCCACAGTTCAGTTCAACTGCTAAAATGGTGGATATACATCTGTCATAACAGCAAGCAAAACAGGTCCTGAAAACGCAGTGAAACAAATCAGGTAACAAATTAATTTAGAGTGGTACCTAGTGATAACTGGACTTACTGAAAACTGACAGCTGCCTAGTGGCAAAGAGATTGGTAGTCTCTTTTTGTGATACATGTAGACATTTCTGAGAATTCAGATTAAACACTCTCCATAAAGAAGTCATAGGTTAAGGGGGATGGTGGGAGACAGAGAGAGAAAGAGAGAAAGAGAGAGAGAGAGACTTTAAAGACATTGGTCATCTTATGAGGATGACCTTATAAGTCAAACACTAATATTTCTGTCTTAATAGTTTAGTAACTTTATAATCTCAGAGTAAACCTCAAAATGATTTTTACTTCAAAACTATTAAACTTTTGTTACCATTAACATTAAATTATAATGCTATTTACTGCGGTCACTATATTGTTCAGAGCTAGACTTTTCCTATTTTAATTTTTTATTTCATCACATCTGTATATGCACATACTTTTAAAAGTCAAATAGTTCTACAAGGTTTATAATAGAATTTTTTTTCTTTTTTTATGAGGAAGATTAGCCCTGAGCTAACATCCGTTGCCAATCCTCCTCTTTTTACTGAGGAAGATTGGCCTTGGGCTAACATCCATGCTCATCTTCCTCTACTTTATATGGGACGCCGCCACAGCATGGCTTGACAAGCGTTGCGTTGGTCCGCACCTGGGATCCCAACCCGTGAACCCCCAGCCGCTGAAGCAGAGCACGTGAACTTAATTGCTACACCACCGGGACAGCCCCCCCAAATTTTTTTTTAAATTCCCTTATAACAACAGCCCCAAATCTCTGCTCCTCAGAGGTTATCCTTTATACAGGTTTTATTCCTGAATTTTGTTAATATCTTATTTCTCTAAATACATAATTATTCTATTATTTCTTGAGTTTCCAGTGTTATATCTAAGTATTGACTTCCTACTGCATAAAGTTTTCTATTTACTCTCCTTCATACTCATATCCTTCTCTATTTTTCCAAGATAGTTATATTCATGGCTTTTTGTTAATAGATAATTAGTGTTTATATTATAATCATAATATCTGATTATGATATAATTACAATCAGATATTATGATTGATATAATCATAATATAATGTGATATAGATCATATATTATATATAATATAATCATCATTATGATTATATCAATATTATTCACAGTGGAGTTGTGCAGTGTACTACGATTACATTAAATTTCTTTACAATTTTGTGTTTTCTAGAAGATTATAGTCTAGTACAGTTTTCTTAATACTGAGTACCTATCACTATAAGTTGTTTGTAATTTATCCCCCAAGTCTACTGAATTGTTAATTTCCTCTCAACACATTTAAACACATTATCTGTATATAACACAGTATTAACTATAGTCATCATGCTGTACATTAGACCTCCAGAACATACTCATCCTACATAACTGAAACTTTGTACCCTTTTGTTGGAGGAGGTCATCGAGAGGATGTGATTTCTGGACCCAGGAAATTAGAGGCTCCTTCCCTACGCCCCTGTCCTTGGAATGTGCGGTCCATTTGCCTTTCCCACACTAGAAGCTGCCCCACAGATACAGCCTTGAGAGAGTAATGTGTTGTTGAGACCGTTTGCATGGTATATGTTACTGATCCTATTTAAGGTCTCTATATAAAATTTTAAGATTCAGATGGGCAGGTGTGGAGATCTACTTATCTTGTGGCCACTTAAGACAAACCTCATATTTAAGTTCCCTTGCTTACTAAACCTGTCACCTACCAATTTGGAGTGGTCTGCCTCTTTCTTTGGTCTCTCCTTGCCCTTTGTATATTGGGCCAGTTTGCAAAACAACAATTGGCAATCCAGTCAGGAGACCAAAGAAATGGGCCTTGGGAAAGAAGCATCCACAGAGGAAATCCCGAATTGGGAATCCACCTCTGTGTGAGGAGGGGCAGCCCATAAGTTTGGTGCTTGTGGACTGCTGTGTGATTATGGGGATGTCCTGAAAATGCTGGCTGGTTTGATGCACTTGTTTGAGGAACTGCACATAGCACACTGCGGCAAAGAAGGGAAAGGGATAGCTGCCGCAGTGGGCTGGCCTCTGCTGTGGGCAGTTTGTCTTGCCACCAATGCCCAACTAGAGGCTGAAGCTCAAGTTTTAAAGTTGGAAGAAGAGCTGAGGTTAGAGAAGAATGTGTGGTGTCCACTACTCTGCTAGCTTCAGGGCTGGCAGACAATGTGGGAGAGCAGGATAACACATTGAAGACTTGAGTGTGCCATTATGCAAAGCTAGGAGGGCATGAGCTGCCATGAATTAAGGTCCAAGTGCTTGTGACAAAGACTGATTGGGACACTAAGAGTTGGAATCCCTGGGTAAGTGAGGGTAGTGAAAAGGGGGATGTTGTGGTGATTGATAGCAAAATGGATGAAACGCCCCATTCTCTCCAACTCCTATTACAAACGAGTGCAAAAACACAGCAACAGCAACCCCAGCCCATGGGGCAGCCCCCAATTCAGGAATATACTCCCACTGAGCTTACTGGATATAGACCCCAAGTTCCAAGCTTTAGCCAGGGAAAGCATCCAATCATGGTTAGTGTGGCTATAGGATACGGGACAATGACATTTCTCTGACCAGGCAGGAGGCAGAGAAAATGAGCAACATCACCACACAGCCTGCCGTCTTGTAGTGCCTACATGGCACTGGGGGTAGGGATGGGGGTTCAAGGCGTTCACTCCCTTATAGATTGGATTATTCTAGCCTGCAGGGAGGCTTGGCCCAATGAAAGGGCTATCCCTGGGTATGTGGGACCCTGGAAATCTATACAGGAGGTAGAAAAAATTCTTAGGAAGTTGGGTTTGAGACAGGTGATCTACACCCCTGTCTTTGAAGGCCCTGATTGGGCCACATTCACTGCAGGAATGAAAGCCAAGATACTCCAGTCCACCCCCAGCACCTGGTATGGCATGCTGATATCCATGCTGAGCCAAGCCATGGGACAAGACATTTATGATGTTGAGCAATCCATTGCTGATCTGGGGAAGACTGTGGGATGGACTGTGGGAAAGACCCAAGACATGGAGCTAGAAAAACCAAAAGGCTATCTCAGTTGGCTATAGAGGGTCCAGTGAAAATAACCCAGAAGCAAATGTGGTTTGATCTCATTGCTGCTGGGGGATCCCACCTGAACAGATAGACTAGCAACCAACGCTGTGTTGGTTGGCCTGTGGAAAGCCTTAAAACCTGAACAACAGTTCAGACTTGCCCCACCTGCCCCTCCCATCCCTGATGCCCCACCTTCTCCAGCAGAGGGCTCAGGGATACAGTCCTATTCTGGGTGGGTGCCTCCCATGCCCTGGGCATAGGATGCAGGCCAAGACTGCCTCCAGGTGAAGGCAATTGGAGGCTATCAGAGGCCTCATGTTGAGCTCACTATTCACTGGTCCCTCAGAAATAAACAAAAGGTGATGGTTCTTGTTGACGCTGGAGCTGAATGTACTGTAATACATGTAACCCTCAGAAGTTTTCTGGCCCCCTCAGTGCCTTCGATGGTTACGGAGGCAAACAGTTATGGTCAGGAAGGTCTCTTTGACACTGCAAATTGGATGCTCTCCTCCATGAAAATACAAGGTTTTTATCTCTCCAATACCAGAGAACATATTAGGAATTGATATCCCACAAAGTCAAACTCTGAAAACCTCTTTAGGTAAATTCCACCTCTGGGTTAGAGTAATCAAACCAGTATTGAGGGGAAATGCCAACTGGGAACCAATAAGTCTACTACCCCCATGAAGAGTGGTAACTGTCAAATGGTATAAATTGCCTGGGGACCATAAGGAAATAGGAGAAACTATCCAAGAACTGCACCAAGTGGGTATTGTATGCCCTGCCCATAGTGCTTTCAATAGCCCAATATGGCCAGTAAAAAAGCGTCACGGCGGATGACCATGAACTACCCAGAACTGAACAAGGTAGTGCCCCCTATCCATTTGGCTGTGCCCAGTGCTACCACCATCTTAAGTACCTTGGTCAGGGTCCTAGGAGTATATCGTGCTGTACTGGACTTAGGAAATGCTTTTTTCAGTATACCCCTGGCCGCTAAGTCACAAGATCAATTTGCTTCCATGTGGCAGGGGCCACAGTGGAGCTTTCAAGTGTTTCCTCGAGGCTGCCTTCATGGCCCCACAATATGTCATGGGATGGTAGCCTGAGATCTTTCCTTGTTCTCCTTCCCTATCTCCTTCCCCTCATCAGTAAAGTGGGCCCACTGCATTGAAGATATAATGTTAACCTGTCAAGACTTGCCCCTGCTGCAGGACACTCTGCAGGCTTTGCTGGAACATCTTCAAGGGAGAGGATTGGCAGTGAACCCACAGAAAATTCAAGGCCCAGGCACCATCCTAAACTATTTGAGAGTCATTTGGTCGGGTAAGATGTGCATTGTCTCGGAAGCTCAGAAGGTGCAAGCCTATCCAACCCCTAAGGATATGAAAGAGGTGCAAGCCTTTGTAGGGATTTTGGAGGAGTTTTACTCCCCACCTGGTGCAGTGTCTCTGTCTCTTATACTGCCTGGTAAAGAGAAGGCATGTGTGGGACCTGGGATCAGAGCAGCAAGTTGCCTTTGAGAAGGTGAAAATACTAGTGAAGCAGATTAAAGCTCTGAGCATCTCCCAAGCAGGGCTACCTTTTGAGTTAGATGTATTCATGACTCTGGAAGGTATGGGTTGGGAACGGTGGCAGGGACAACAGGAAAGAGTACTCCTAGGATTTTGGTCCCAGCTCTGAAAGGAGGCAGAAACTCAATATACCCCCATAGAGCAACAGCTCCTAGCAGTGTACATAGTGCTCCTGCCGGGAGAGACTTTCACAAAGGAACAGCATATCATGATAAGAACTTCAAGGGGTGGGTTGAGAATATGTTTTATCGACCCTCCTCTGCCATGGCTCAAACTCCCACAGGAGTTGACTAAGTGGCGTGCCTATTTGTAGCAGAGGAGCACCCTGTTTGCCAGCCCACTGTCTCTAGAAATGCAGTGCTGCTAGGCCCTGTAGTGTGGGTAGATCCTCCAAATGCGCCCACCTCCATACCTGTGGTGGCCCTTTCGGCCTATAGAGAGACAGTGGGGGAAATTCCCACTGATGCCTGGTATACAGATGGGTCTAGTCAGGGCAACCCTTCCTCATGTACTGCAGTCGCTATTCAACCCAAGACTGACACCATCTGGATGGAAACAGGAACAAAACACAGCAGCCAGTGGACTGAACTGAGAGCACTCTGGTTGGTGGCCACTCATGAGCACTGGCCATTAACCCTTTGCACTGACAGATGGGCTGTTCTAAAGGGATTAACCCTATGGCTTGAACAATGGGAAGCAGAGGGGTGTATGATCATCAATAAGCCTTCGTGGGGTCAGGTGGAAAGACATTTGGGTTCATCAGCAATAGCCTGAGGCAGTCCTCACTGTCTTCCAGGTCCAGGCTCATAAAGCACTGACACCCCCTGGCAATCAGGATTCTGATGCCCTTGCTTGGGTACGAGCCCTAGCAACTGACCCTCCGGTAGATAAAGTACATCAAGTGCATAGAAAGAGCAGCATGGTAGCACTTGGGTGGGAGGGCATATTGCCAAGTCTTCTGAATTGCCCTTGGAATACAGCGGCTTGGTTAACGTAGTAACAGCACGTCCTGTGTGTTCTAAACAATGCCCAACACAACTGCCAAAGGAGTCTCAGGCCATCCCCTAGAGTTCCCAACTGGTGAGGAAAGCTAATATCATTGATTTGACAACTTTCTTCTTCTAACGTGTATTGCTATAAAGTCCCTCTAAGTATTGCTGTAGCTTCCTTCCACAAATTTTCTTATGTTGTGTTTTCAAAAATTCCAAAATTTCTTATATCACTTTTGATTTCTTTATCTGTGGGCTACTTAGAAATGGGTTATTTAAATTGTAATTATTTGGAAGTGTTTTCAGATATCGTTCAGCTGTTGACTTCTAATTTAATTCCATGATGTCTAAAGAATATACAGTGCATGATTTGAAACTATTTAAATTAATTGATACTTATTTTATGGCCAAGAATATGGTTTCTCTTGGCAAATAGTCTGTGTGTAATTGAAAATAACCTTTCCTGCTTCTATTGGTTAAGGTTTTTATAAATATATAGTAGATCAAATTGATTAATAGGGATGTTCATATCTTGTATATCTTACTGACTTTCTGTCTATTTGTTCTATCAATTATTGGTAGACAGGTGTCAAAATCTCTGGTTATAACTGTGGTTTTGTTTATTTCCCCTTCTGGTTCTCTGAGGTTTTACTTCATGTATTTTGAACTCTGTTATTGGGTACATAAATGCCCAAGATTTCTGTGCTTTCTTAAATAGACCTTAATCATTATGAAATGATTCTATTTAACCCTGGTTATATTTTGTGCTCTAAAATATACTAGTCTGATATTAATATGCCCTCTCTACCCTTCTTTTGATTAGTGCTAGCATAGTATATCTCTTCCCCTCCTTTATTTTTAATTTACTCATATTTTTATATTTAAAATATTTTTCTTATAAGGAACATATAGTCTAGTCTTATGTTTTTAACTCAATGTGATAATCTTTGCTTTTTAATTTCTGTATTATTCCACTTACATTTCATGTTGTTATACATATGGTTGAATTTGTATCTACCATCTTGCCATTAGTTTTTTTTTTTGTGTGTGAGGAAGATCAGCCCTGAGCTAACATCCGTGTTAATCCTCCTCTTTTTGCTGAGGAAGACCGACCCTGAGCTAACATCTATTGCCAATCCTCCTCCTTTTTTTTTTCCCCCAAAGCCCCAGTAGATAGTTGTATGTCATAGTTGCACATCTTTCTAGTTGCTGTATGTGGGATGCTGCCTCAGCATGGCCGGAGAAGCAGTGCGTCGGTGCACACCCGGATCCGAACTCGGGCCGCCAGTAGCAGAGTGCATGCACTTAATCGCTAAGCCACGGGGCCGGCCCTTGCCATTAGTTTTTAATTTATGCCATCTCTTCTTTGTTTCTTTTTTCTCTTTTTCTATCTTTTGTATTAATGGAACATTTTTTAGGATTCCATTTCATTTCCTTTGTTGACATTTCCTATAATTTTTGTTTCACTGTTGATTTCTTTGGGGATCATAGTGTACATCTTTAACATATCATAATCTATCTTTAATAATACTATAGCACTTCAGGTAGAGTTCAAGAATCTTACATAAGTATTCTTCCAATTCTTCTCTGAATGCGTTTTTTCAATTGAACTATTCCTGACTCTATGTGATCACGTTTCTGGTGTTCAATGCAGGGATAAAATTGGTTCTTGGCTTTCTTTGACTGCTAAGTCAATTACTTTGGACTGCTTTGGATTTCATTTGTCTAAGATTTTGTCACTCATACCTCCTGTCCCATACATTTTGTTCTTTAGTTATTTTGTCCTTTTTAATATTTCCTACCAGTATTTTAATGGGCTTGGGAGGGGAAATGGTACATGCACCTGTTTAATCAACAGAAGCCCCTATTTAACTTTAATCATATATTAGGTTTATACTCAGACATACTGCCTCACAGGAAGACAATTTTATCCCCTATATGTTGCGTGAATATAATGCTTATACTTCCTCAATTCTTCCTTCCTCTCAGTGCATTTTAATTGCCAGCCCCTCTACAAGCTTTACTGTCTTTTAGACTGAGAACCAAATTTCGTTACCAAATCCTTAGTATTTACCTTACATTTTCTTTATTTCACAGAAACTTATCTTTCTTTCAACCTTGTTCGCTCTCCAAGCAAGCATTCCTGGTGAATGTGGCTCTTTTTTCATATATTCCTGTTACTGGTCGAGATGAAAGTCAGTTTTTTATCTTCTCTACTGAAGTCCATATCATTTGGTTATACCACCCTTTTATAATACTCAATACTACAGTTCATCAACATCTAGATTATTCTCACATTGTAAGTAATTCAGATCCTGGTTCACAGTTTTCCTCTTACCTCATTTATCATTGTTAGTGAGAGAGAATGCACATTGGTGTTAGGATCAGACCCATTACGGTTGATTTCTAGCTCTGATATTTACCTAAAAGGTGTTGTGATAGATTATTTGCATTGATAACTCCAATTAATGGCCTTTAATCAAATATCCTTTGCAATGTGACTTTGCAGCTCCTTCCATCGAGGGTGACGTCTACTTGCCCACTTCTCATATCTGTAGTGAATTTGTGACTTGCTTTGGTAAAGAAATTGGAAGATATGCGAGTTTGCCAATTTCCAACTGAGGCTCAAGAGACCTCTTTCTCAGAACTCCACTTCTGCCATGATAACAAACCCAGTAAAGGAGATAGACCACAAGGACCAGAGTTGAATTATCTCAGCTGAGGTCATCTTTGACCGGCCAGTCCCCAGTCTACAAGCCAGCTGGCTACAAATACATAAGTGAGCCCAGCCAAGATCTACCAAGTTTGGATCAGATCAGCAGGACTCCCTACAAGACCTACAGTATTATTGTGCACTGATTATGGGGCAATGTTTTCTATTTATAGTGCTCTCAAAGTGTTACACGAGATACTGAAAGTGCACAGTCTAATTGCTGGCATTAGTAGGTATTTAATAAATGCACTCACCATTCTAAATATTGTAACTCACAAAAGCTCCAATACCAAAGATGAATACTTCTTCAACACCTTGGCCTAATTGTTTATGCTTTCAACACTTTATAACTTCAGTTATTTCAATCTTCATTCTACTTCAACCACTTATTAAAACAACTCTATATCACATTATATTACCACTTGAAAAATTCCACAAATAAGATTCAAGATACAGAAATCAAGCTTCTGATTACAATCTTTTATTAATTGTAGAATGCTATGAAGTCAATAGCTATGATAGACTTTGATAATTTTAATTTTAATATTGAGTAGAATTCAAAGATGTAGACAAAAATATTATAAATAAAAAATAGGAGACTAGAGGAAAATTGTCAGCTTCATTGGGTCTGCTTTGAATGACCAAGGAAATTTTTCATCAGAACTGATTTTTAATGGATATTTCTCCACAGAGATTCCAATGCTGAATTTATTATAGCTAGATAAGCTTAAAACAGCAAGACTCCAAGTACTAATATTAGCCACCAAACCAAATATATACAGACCAAATAGCTGAAAATCACCAGAAAAAAAAAATGGAATACTAAAATGACCCTTGAACATAAGTGGATTTAGGAAATACTCATGTGTTTGGTACAAATAAATAGAAATTCCCTGGAGAACTCTTCAAATCAACTCCACATCCCTAAAAATTTAGTAGCCCTGATCTTTTCTGAGTCTACAAACCATGTTTAAGTCAATAAAAATTACATCTGAAGAAGGCTGTGTGTCAATTCCTAATGTAGGCTCAAGAAATCTCAGTTTTATGCTGTCTTTCTCTCACAATTGTTAATTTCAGTGTGCTTTTTAATGAATAAAACCTTGAGGTGAATAATTGCTGATTTGTCTTGTATCTTCCATAACATCTAATAGTATAAAAGACATCATTTGTTTTATTTCGTATTATCTTTTCCTCTCTCATATTCACAATGAACATTTCTTCATTCTCATTACAATTTTCAGATGTTCAACAGTTTCCATTTGTTCAGCCGTCAACCCTTTTGTTGGCATCAGTTGCCACACTAGGTAGATATTTGACCTCACTTGACTTCCTACCTCCTACTACTTTTGGTCGGTTACCTCATATCCCCCAAATTATTATCTTTCTGCCATCCTAACTTTTCTTTCCCTCCCCTAAACACACCTTCTTCTGACTCTGATAACCACTGAATTTATTATCTCATCACTTTCCTGTATTTTCCCACCGAAATTATTATAAAAGTTTTTTATTCCCTGATTCCATTTTCTCAAGTGCAACTTAGTGCCTGATTGCAATCTGCCTCTCACCACCATCCCATTACTGAAAGAGTTATGGTCTGTCTCTTCCCCTCTCTTGCTTTTGCGCTTACTCATTTTATCTCTCCTTAACAGAGATATCTACATAATCATGAGTCATTGTTTTGTTCTCCCTTTGATTTTTTCTCTATTTACCACTTTTTCTTTGAAACATTTTTCTTTCTTGGATTCCTCAGGAGATCAAAATTTTAATTCACTTCTTAATGCCTTAAGGTAACTTCTTGAGATTCTGTGAATCTTCATTCACTAATTCATTCATTTAACAACAATCTTTTGAATATGCCACACACTATCTCAGCCTGGAAACATATAATTGTGAAAAGGAGAGAAAAATTCCCAGATTTCATTCAGTTATGTCTTTTATACAATATGAACAAGAAATCAGATAATAACAAAATGGTGCACTAACGGTTACAATAGGGATTTTACAAAGGGCCAGTATACGGAGCAAATACATACCCCATACTTGAGGGATGGAAGTGATTAGAGGAAAGTATGTCATTCAAGGCACTGGCATGGCATAGAAATCATTCAGATGGCTAAAATTAAAGACAATTAATGATGTGACTGCTTACAAAGATAAAGAAAGATTTTAGAGCCATCCAGAGACCAACAACAGAAAGAGGTCATTAGCACCCACAGGGCTGAAGGAGAAAAGGGGGAAATAGTGTTATTGGAGTCTAGTGGGAGCTGGGGCCTGAAGAAGGGCCAATCCTTTTGGGACCTATAGTATAAGGGTCACAGCTGCAGTACTGAGGGAGAAAATACCCTGACCTCTCTGTTTCTCTATCCTTCAGTCTCCCACCAGTGCCTGCCATTTGCCAAACGTCACTAAAAGCAAATTGGTAGGGACCCCATGGTATCAACCACCTGGAGTACTAAAGAGGGCAAAGAATGCATGGGTTAGGGTGGGAAGGATGGCATATAACTAGTGTGGATTACGTGCCAGTAACACTCACTCTTGCCATTTACTCAAAAGAAGAAATTCTTCTTTACAATGCAGAGGAGGTGTCAACTGCCATCAGACTCAGTATCATGGGGTGACGTCAGATCACTTTATTCTCATCCAGAACCAAATGATAGTAATACCCATCACCATTATTCTGCATACTAGCTGGCATGGAAAAGGAGGCAAACATATAAACAAAAAAGACAAGTATAATTTCTACAGTTCCTGACTCTTTCCGGTCATAAGGCCAATATTAAAAATCATAACTTTTTTTACCATCATCTATTTCATATTCTCCTATCCTCTACTGGCTGGTAGGATTGCCCTATCTGATAGGTTACCTAATTGACTACTCCAACAGAATCTGTGTCCTAAGTCATTCTGTCTTTATTGAGTTGTCCTACTTTTCCATCTACTATTATTAACCAACCTGAGAGCTCTAAGGGGCACCACAGTGCATCCCCTATGTTCCAGATATAGCATTCTTGCTTCCCGCTGTATAGCCAGGATGCTGTTTTCCCCTGGTAATAGGGAAACATTACTCCAATTAGTACAATAACCTTCTTGATGCCTGTTGATTCCAGGACACATAAAATCCAAAATGCCTATGAGTAGTCTCACTTTCTGTGAATGTGGTCCCTGGTGAAAGCATTTGTCCCCTATAACTAAGGCTGCAAAACCTGGCGTATTATTCTGCTGTTGCTCTAATAACCATGTGCAACAGAGAACCCCAAAATCTCTTAAGATTAAAACAAACATGCCTTTTTCTCATGATGATTCTTCATCTTGCATGTAATATTCAGGTCTGCTTCATATGTCTCTCCTATAAACAGCTGCTAACCATAGCATCACCTCTCACAGTGGTTGGCATAAGATCCATAATTGCAACAGAGCCACATTTTGTACTAGGCTCAGTTAAAACTAACAGATTTATAGGGGCCGGCCCCGTGGCATAGTGGTTCAGTTCAGTGCACTCCACTTTGGCAGCCTGGGTTTGTGGGTTCGGATCCCGGACGTGGACCTGCACTGCATGTCAGTCATGCTGTGGTGGTGACCCACCCGCAAGGTGGAGGAGGATTGGTACAGATGTTAGCTCCAGGCTGATCTTCCTCAAGCAAAAGAAGAGGAAGATTGGCAACAGATGTTGGCTCAGGCTGAATCTCCCTCAGCAAAACAAACAAACAAACTAAAAAGCCTAATAGACTTATTGATTACTAAATAAGTGGATCAGAATAGCAGACTTCAAGTCTAAATAGGTTTACAATCTGTTGTGCCTCTTTTTTCATGGTGAGTAGTGCGAGACGCAACAAATTGTCACTCACTTTAGAGAAACATTGACATTCCAAGACCATTGGATCCCTAAAACTTCACTAATGCGGCAGACCTCAAATTTGTGTAGATAGGTTTTTTTCTCACCCTCTAAGTAAGGTGTACCACATTCCTATGGCATCTAGGGTACTCACTACTTCCGGCTCATAAAGTAGAATAATGTCATCAATGTAATGTTCAAGAATAATGTTTTATGGGGAACCAACAAGTTTTATAGGCCATATTATGACAGAATGCAGTAGATTTAAGACAATGAAGGCATGTAGCTGTCCCTGCTAGGTAAAGACAAACTACTTTTAGTTATTGTAACTACTTTGAATTAAAAAAAAAAGAATTTGCTGAGGCAACATGTGTATATTAAATATACATATACATAGTCAGGGGCTATGTCAATTTGATGTGTTTTTGGATTATTATTGTAGTGATGGGAGAGAGTCGACTTTTAGAGGATTACTCTTCATTTGTCTTGATTCTTCCTACAAATATAGCTATCTCACACAGGCCAGAGAACAAATGTAAGGATTTTGCTAGTTGTGAAATATTTTTACTTTAGCTGTACTTTTAGATACTGAAGAAATAGCCATTGGATACACTGAATTGGACTTGAAGTATGATTTCATCTGTCACCTAACCTCCAAAAGCAAACGATTGAACCATAGTGATATTTTGGTTCCACAGAAATTAATGTTACTTCAGAGTGAGTATTTAATAACTCCCATGAGGATCTAGGTATTTCCATTTCAACAGTGTACAAACACACTCATATGTAGCCACAAGTTCCTCTGGTAATGGCTTGGAGGAAGATTCAGACTATACACTTGAACCCCCATTGCAGGTTGTTTACTCAAAGTGAACCAGCCTTTCCTTAAAAATAAGGGGTTTTAGAAATATGAACTGGCTTAGGTCTGGTACTCAGTGAGACTACAACTTCCAGATCTATATCTTGAATATATAGTTAATCAACATAATGACCACTAATCTCTTTAATTCATAGGGATTTCATGGTCAATTAACTATTACTACAGATCTTGTGGTTAAAATACTTTGAATGCCACTTCGGCCCTCCAACCTATTGTGGTAACTATGGCCATCTTGTCTCTGATCATTAGTAAACACCACCACCAATCTTCTACAACTTTGGGATCCCATTATTCTCATTGAAATTGGGGACCCCAATTAAATGGTACAATCTGTCATGGCTTTCTTCAGCTTAAGTGGACAGCCACCATAGAACTTTATAAAAAATGCTGGTGCTCCACCATAAATGTTTTTCCTTAATGCCTTTGTGAAGGGAAGATATTCTGGGCCCTACAGTGTGAACGTTTAGGAGATGGCAGAGAAAGTTGCATACAATAGATCCACTCTAATATTCTCATATCCTTCATAGTATGAAAGGCAAGCTCTGAAGTTTTAACCGCAGTGATAGAAAGCCACTATTGAATCTAGGCTTCAAGTAATCAGCCAAGCAAACTCTTAGAGCATTCCAAGTACCTAAGCTAATAAATCAAATTCCAAATTCCAGGTAAGTGTACCAACATTGAAAAATGTGTTACTATATTACATCAGATTTTGTTTTATTTGACCTAATAACTATAGAGTCACTTCTAACCCATACTTCTCTTGGTAAGATCTTGTACTATGTTGGTATGTACTCTATTTCCCTGTAGAAAAGGCCTAGCAATTCTCCCTTTGTGACATGCTGATATCTAACACTGGAGGCAGTGAGGGGTGGTGACATTGTGTCTTTTGGAAAAGAGGCATTATCTTGGGAGACACCAGCTCCAGCCAAAGTCATTGAAAGGTATTTAGGAAAAGAAAGATTTGATTTCTGGGTTCAAATTGTCAGTGTATGCCCAAATGTCCCTACCTCAATTCTCAGGGATCTGCTTTTTCCTAATTATTTTCCTAACCATAGCATAAGAAGAGACTTGATGAGTTTATGCATTTAATTAGCATAACAACTGTGCAACACAGATAATCAGTTTTGGGGACTGATACTTAGCCCTGTCAGATTGTGACTACAAGGAGAAAAGAATTTTTAAAAAAGCACTCATAGAAACATTCAGGTTCTCTTTTCTAGTCTTGAATTGCATGTACGAGTTCCTAGGATTATTTATTATGTTTTCCAGCTCTTTCTGATGCTACTACCCTATCTTCTATTCTTTATATTCATCACTATTGCCATAGCAATGAATTAAAAGGCCACATTATCACTCAAGGACTCGCACTATATTGGTAATCTATTCTAACCGACTACCATTGGTAACCTGGATAATTGCAATGCAATGCATGACAGAAATTATGAGTGTCTCATTTCCCCTTGGCTAAAAGATCATATTTTCATCAAATATGTGAGCAATCCAAAACCATAATCCCATCTTAATGGTCACATTTCTGGGACTACTCCTGGTATTAATTAAAATATCAACTAGGTATTGGCATTGTATAGAATCCACTCAGGTAAAGAGAACTTAGTGAATGTATTACATATAAAGTGTGTGCATGCTTAACTAAACAAATACAGGAAGTTGAGATGCTCAGACACTAGCAACATCAGGAAATGGTTACCTTTCCTGAAGGGCTGAAAGGGCAAAGGGGAGGGTATAGTCTTATTGGAGCCACAGAATTAGGGCCATCTGATGCAAATTGTTGTTACAGAAAGACACAACTACTATCAGAAAGTGGTGTCAAAGAAAGGGCGTGAAGAGAACTACTTTGATGTCTCTTTGCTTATGCCCACTGATCTGTGTGTGCCTCCCATTGGATGAGTACAATTAGAAGCAAAATTATAAAAGACTCTAGTTATCTAATCTTAAGGTCAGACTCCTGGCATACCGAAGAGGAGAAATTGTTAGACAGTGGATTGGAGATTCAGCAACAAACAAGAATAATCCATTTAGGAGGTAACAGTTATATCAATACCTAAAATGCAGGAACAAGAACGTGTTATCCAGAAAAATGTTGAAGAGAAGAATGTTCCATGCACAAAAACATCATGTCTAAAAGCTGGGCACTGAGACATTGTACATTTATGAAATCAAAAGAAGATTGGTATGGCTGAGGTGTAAAGTGGGAGGTGGTGAGAGATAGGGCAGGGACAGCAGACTTTTAGATGATCCAACATCTTCTAAACCAAGTTGAGAAATTTAGACTTTTTGTCTAGGAGCAATAGAAAGACATTTGATGGTTTTAAGCAGGCGTATGATAAGGTCATTTTCTTTTAAGAAATGCCATTTTAACTACATTGCAGAAAATAGATTGGAAGAATAAATGCAAGGAGATGAATTAGGAAATAATCGCAGTGTTTTAGGTGATAAATAATAGGATCTAGAGTAAGAGTTACTATTAGAATGGAGATGAGATATGGAGAGATATTTAGAAAGTGTAAACAATGGAACTTGGAAATAGATACACACGCAGAGAGAGAGAGAAAGAGAAAGAAACAGTAATAAGTAAAGGAAGATGCCTATCTCCTAAATGTAGGCGTTTTACAAGACTCTATCTTTGGAACACTCTTCTTTTCTACAATATCTTCCTTGTCAAACTTATTTGTAATTACAAATGCCTCTATTATGTCAGTGTAACTGATTCCTAGCCTATACCTCCAACTGAAATCTTTATTTTTTTGTAATCCAGCCTCAAATTAGCAGTTGCAAGATATTTCTACCTACATATCACACTGGTTTCTCTCTCTCTCTGTTTTTTTTTTTTTTTTTGTGAGAAAGATCAACCCTGAGCTAACATCTGATGCCAATCCTCGTCTTTTTGCCAAGGAAGACCGGTCTTGGGCTAACATCCGTGCCTATCTTCCTCTATTTTACATGGGAAGCCACCACAGCATGGCTTGACAAACAGTGCGTCGGTGCGCGCCTGGGATCCGAACCTGTGAACCCTCGGGCCGCCGAAGCAAAGCACACACTTAACCACTGCACCAGCAGGCTGGCCCCCTCACACTGGTTTCTGAAACTCAACATGTTCCAACTTAGCTCATTTATCTTTCATTGTACTTCTACCCATTTTTCTGACTTCCTGTATTATTTTAATGGTGCTATCATTCTCTAAATTTCTCATCCTTAAAATCTTGGAATCATCTTCCATTTATTCCTGTTTCTTGATTTATCACCATACACAATCAGACGAATCTCATCAGATCCAAATTTTTGTAACTCTTACATCTGTCCCTTCTTTTCTGGCACAATTTGACTCTGTCTCTACTGTAATTTAGGCCACTCTTTCCTCTCAAATGGACAATTATGATGTCTTCCTAACTGGTCTGATTAGATTTCTGTTCCAATACACTAGGATCTGCAACACACAATATTGGTTATGTCATTCCCCTGACGCAAAATTATTAAAATCAATCTTTACAAACTGGTTTAAACCCATATTTGCTATCTTTCCAAGCATTACGTCTTTGTTCTCTTCCTTTTCATTAACATTGGTGAAAAATTCCTTTAAAACTCAAGAAATTTGTCTTTTAACTGAAGTAAAATTTTTTGTCATGATTCAATTGCTGATCATATTCAGTCCTTTATGTTAAAACTGTCTAATCAGTTGTGAGTATGAGAACAATTATCTATAGCCAGAAATATAGATTTTCTAAATAATATGATTTGACATCAACATATATCTGTCATACGAGCTATGGATATTAAGCCTTCTGGACTATTTAGTGAGTTAACTTGGTAAAAGTACTTTAAAAGATTGATTCTGTACTGCTTCTTTAGAAAGAATTTTCCTCAGTGTTTCTTAACAGTAATATTTTCTATAAGATAGCAGTTTTATAAACATGAAGGAATTAATCATAATTGCTTAGTGAGAAAACATTTGACTTCCTGGAAATGAGATTTTTATATCTGTAAATGGAGATAATAGCACTTGCCCTACATACTTGACAGAATTGTTTGGAGGCCCAAAAGAGATTTAAGAGTGTAGATGATTTTAAAATGCAAATATATTATATAGAGATCCCATATCGGTAACTTTCAAATCTCAAACACATGTAAGCAGGAGGTAACTGCTTGTTTTAATGGAAGGACTACTATTAAATATGAATCTTTTCTGAAATAACTAACTGGGATGTTGGGCATGTTTAAGTAATACTTAAATTCACTGAGTCAGTTTTTATATTTGAAAAATTAGATTAATATCTAATACTCACCTGTGGGAGTCACGGCACTGTGTTGTTGGGTAAGATTCTCATTAAGTCTTAGTTTATTCAAATCTCCTTGTAATAGACAAAATAGACTAAAACATGTGAAATAAATTTCATATAGTGAAGCTGAATCAATATATTCAGAGTTGATATTCATTAATTATATCTTACTATTATTTTGGGAAGAAATCAAACAAATATTCTAGCTTCAGTTTCTAACAAGTTGTCTAGCCACATCAGGTTAAAATACTAAACAAAAATCAGCTTGAAGCAGATATTACTTGAATTACAAGAAAATGAAATCAGTAGCAAGTGGCAGAAACAGTTTCAAAACATGGGGGAAGGGGTTAGCATTCTTCAAACTGAATTCTTCATATCCCCGAGGTTCCATAGATGCCCCTAAAGGCCATAACAGTGGTAGAGGAAAGCCATACAATAGAACTCTGAAATTTCGACTCACCTTCCACCTAAGTAGTTTGTTTTCATTGGTTTGACATATAGAGGGTTTCCCCAAAATCTTCTTTGGAGAAAATGTTTCTGTTGTCATGTTTTCTCCTCCCTGCCACTTCCCATAGTGACTCCTCTAAGAAAAAAGTTTGAAAAACTGTGTTGTAGAGAAAGACATTTCTTTTCTGCCATGGGTATTACTCTGTTACATCACATTGAAGGAATTGATTCAAATAATGGTGATGGTGCGTCATTGAGAAAAGGTTAAACTGTGTTCACATAATTCTCTGTCAGAATGCAATTGACATTAGTGATAGGCTGCATAATGGCCCCCAGACATGTCCATGTTCTAGTTCCCCAGAACCTAGGAATGTTACCTTATATGATAAAAGGGACTTCGCCCATGTGATTAAGAATCTTTAGAAGGGAAATTACCCTGGCCCACTGAGGTAGGGCCAATGTAATTACGAGGGTCCTTACAAGAGGAACACAGGAGGATCAGAATCAGAAGGGAAAAAGATGCAGTGATAGAAGCAGAGAGCAGAGTGATGTACTTCGAACATGGAAAAAGGCACCACAAGCCAAAGAATACAGGTGACCACTAGAAGCTGGAAAGGGCAAGGAAATACGTTCTCTCTCATTCTCTAGAGGGAACAGCACTTCTGGCACACTGACTTTAGTCCCCAGTAAAACTGATTTCAGACTTGTGACTTTCAGAACTGTAAGAGAACAAACGTGTGTTGTTTAACCCACTAAGTGTTTGGTACCTTGTTACAGCATATTTAGGAAGTTAATAGAATATATAAGACATTTGTATATCTGTGGTTGTGGTAGCAATACGAATGTCATTATTATAGCTTCGTGTGACAAGAATCTCTATGCAAGTTCCTATGAAGTTTTTCTGTTATTCACACATTCATTATAAACTAAATGCATATCATGTGTTAGTTGCTGTTTTAGCATTTACAGATAAACAAATTATTTTTCCATAGTCTCAAATCTTGAGGGTCTAGGAGTCTGGTTGAAGAGACAGATATTTAGGAAGTAATTATGGTAATGTATTGAATCTTTGTGATATTGTGACTTATAGTAAGAAATATGTATTTGGTCTTTGTCGCCAGTTCCTGACACAGGGATCCTAAAACCCTTATAAATTCCTAAGTGATAAGAGCACCAGGAGCATCTTTTATTTTAATGAGGTAACTATGGGTTCCTGAATAGGGGCTGGTCACCAGCAAGATCAAGCCATGATTGCAAGCTTGAGATTTTCAGGCCCTCCCATCCCCAATTCTCTTGAGAAGAGAGAAGGGCTAAAAATGGAGTTAATGATCAATCATGCCTATGTGATGACACCTGCATAAAAATACCAATAGCATGGGGTTCAGAGAGCCTCCATGTCAGTGAACACATCCATACCAGGAGGGTGAACCACTCCAATTCCATGGGAACAGAAGCTCCTGTGCTCAAGACCCTCCCAGACTTTGTCCTACTTATCTCTTCATCTGGCTGTTCATCTGTATTCTTTAATCAACTGGTAAACATAAGTAAGTGTTTCTCTGAGTTCTGTGAACTGCTCTAGCAAATTAATTGAATCTGAAGACAGGGTCATGGGAACCTCAGAGTTATAGTTAATAAGTTAGAAGTACAGGTAACAACCTGGACTTGCAATTGGCATCTGAAGTGGAGTGGGACTGAGCCCTTAACGTGTGGGATCTGACACCATCTACTTAGATGGTGTCAGAATTGAGTTAAATTGTAGAACAGCCAGCTGGTATTGCAGGGAATTGCTTGGTGTGGGGAAAAAACCCATACATCTAGTGTCAGAAGTATTGTGAGTGTGGTAATAGTGTGAGAGTAAAGGAGAAACACATGGGAAGAAAAAGACTGGGTTTTCTAACACAATCCTATAAAAGAGGTTGCATAAAGGAACATCGAGAACCTAAGGGAGAACCTACATCTAACTGGGAAAGGCTAGAAAGACTTTGTGAAAGAGATGATGCTTGGGTTAAGTTATAAAAAGTTAGAGGAAACTTTCCAGGGATGTTAAGTTTGAATAGGAAATTCTAGTCAGAAAAAGAGCAAATGCAAAATATGACAACATGAAAAATTTTAGCTTATTCGAGCAACTACAAAAACCGGAATTTGGGGGATAGAGAGTGATCCCAATGAGGATTGCGAAATACATTTATATTAGGCTGATGAATGCATGCAATGGAATACAGCCCACCTATTATATTTCACAAATAATTTAAAGATAAGGAAATCATACCTATTAAGTTATAAATGAAGGTAGGTGGAATGGTTAATTTGGTCTATGACAGAATGAAAACAATGATTTTTAAAAATATGCATTGTGTTTATAAGATGAGCACCAATGTTCATTCCAGCTATATGCTTATATAATTCTGTTAAATCTAAGTGAAATTTGTTCTAAATTCCTAAAATGGTAGAAATAAAGGTTTTGAATACATCATACAAAAAATCTGCATTTAGTAGGAAGGTGGTGTTTTCTTTCACTTTTAGAGGATCTATTATTAAAACACGTTTTTGCATGGCATGTAAAAATTTTTTCAAATATTTGTGTGTTACCATGTGTACAAATATCTGGGCGTTGAAAAGGATTATTTGTCACTATGGTTGTTCATCTATTTGTTTTGTTGTGTTTGTTTTGCATTGCTTTTCATTAGGATGTTCAAGGATTATGCAGCTGTAGTCAAGGTCTTTATTTATTTTGTTCTATTCAGGATAACCTCTTACTTTAGCAGAGGTAATTTCACAATCCTCACTCCTTTTCTCCACCACTCTTTTAGGGAAGTATGAATGTCTATTATTTGCCACTGCTGTTACTCCTCTGATGTGAAGGCCACCTGTCACTGAAAAGAGTTACCATGCTCCAGTGAGGCAGATACGATGTTTTTAAATATATTCTAAGATTTATTTAATAGGTTTGACCTTTCCAGAAATTGTCCTTATCCATCATTATAGTACATGATCCATCATTTCATACTTCATCATCTATAAAACAAGCATTAACAATGGGGGAAAGAGTTTACATTCTATTTTTCTCTAGAGATTTATATCAAAACAGTTTGGACAGCTCTGCTAATTAAGGATGGGAAACTCAAAAATGTGGACCAATATGACCGCCCTTAAAAGGGTCAGAGTCTTAATTGAACCTTCTCTGAATCTATATGTTACTTTAGATTTCAGGGACATAAAGAGTGGGTCCAGTAATTTTTCTTTGGCTTATTTTGGTGTGATTGATCTATTTGAATAAATATGCCTTGAATTCTGAGTGCCTCATTTATTTTCCCAATATCCTGGTTAGTTTAAAGTTCAGGCGGTATTTATTATTTTTCAAATGTATGAAATAAACAGTTACAGGAATGGTTAATGAATCACCTGTATTCTATGATCAGATGCTGCCAAAAATTTAACTTTTTCTAGGTTGGCTTTGTTATTTTGACTGTCTCTGCAGTCTCACTCCAAACAATGGTTAGACTTTGAAGTGGTTTATTTAGTGGGTCTGCATTTAAGATGAATAATTTGGAAATTGTAACTTTTAACTCGATATTTTACACAAATTAACATGTGGTAGGTAAAATTTAACTTTTTAAAGAAAAAAATAGATTCCCATATCTTCAAAACTGCAGAGGCACTTCTTGAGCATGACCTGGTCTCGGCTTTCCAATATAATTTATAACAATGTCTGTTGGGATAAAAAGCATTTTTTTCCCTAACAGCCAGTGTATAGGCTCACTAAATACTAGCTGGATTAATAAATGTCAGAAGAAAGTCTAAAGTATTTTATTACAGTTTTTTAATTCTGATTTTAAACTACTAGAAGAACAGCAGGTGAAGAAACAGAGTGATTGTTCTGTTTTTAAAATAAAACAAAACACAAAAAGCAAACCCATATCTTTACTATTCTTGATCATAAAATCAAATTTAGCAAGGGAAAAAAATTGGAGGAAGGACTGTTGCAGGGGTAGAGACAGCTTGTGTCTATTCCAACTGGGCTATTAAAGACAAAATATGCAAAGGTGTTATTTCTAATATTATTTAAAAAATAATGTGTATATTTGGCCATATAGGTCATCAAAATTCAAATTTAAAGATAGAAGCAATATTCCACTTCATGACAGGTATAGCCTACCTATGATCGTAAAGTATACAGCTCAAAAACAGAGCAGATCCCTCTGCTGAGCCTCTGATCATAAACTTTTAAAGTTTTTTTTGAGCCTACCATGTTTTATATAATAAAATTTCATAAGGTAATAGTAATATATACGATGCTTTTATCAGCCTATTTACCTAAACTATTCATTCTGTATTTTCATTTGTATAAATCAATAAGCTAAAGATTTTTAATATCCAGTAAAGATAATAATGATTTTCATGTACTGTGGCTCCTTTGATTGATATCTAGATTATCTCTCTAACATGCCAAAATATTTGGAGGAAAAGTAAAAGCAACAACAGCAACAACCATAACAAAACCTTACTCATCCAGATGGTTTCCCTTCATGGTAACAAATATTGGAAAACATCTGGATGAGTAGATCTTTCACTTTTCGTATAGATGTGAAATCAAAGCTATAATTAGACATGTTAATCTGTCTAAAATTGAATGAATTCTGGAATACATTCATTAGATAGTGGAACATCCTAAGTGATCTTGAAAGTCATTTATTTTTACAGAAAGTCATTGTCTTTGTTCCAAAGTGATTTGTTTGGTAAGCTTTTGACATTTTCTCCACTTTTAAAACAACCAATTGAAAAATAATCTCCCTATTTCTCCATATTTCTTTCCACACAAACTAAATGTGAGAATTCAGCTTTATTCAATAAACCTACACCAAACTCAGAGAAATAAGAAAGAACAAAGACAAAGAATGTGATTGATGCTAAACTAATGAAACAGCTGTGAAATGCAGGATATCCCACAGAGATACACCTGAATTCATATCAGTCATAAGCTTTTCCTTCTGTATTTTGGTAATATGCAAACAAAATTCCTCACTTCAGTAGTTTTTCCATTAGCATCCCATTAAACTTGTATACTGTTAATTAAGAACGTTACTTCTTGATATGCTGCATGTTATAGTTTGAGAAGATTTTTTTTTTTTATTGCGGTAACATTGGTTTATAACATTGTATAAATTTCAGATGTACATCATTATACTTCTATTTCTGCATAGATTACATCATGTTCACCACCCAAATACTAATTACTACCCATCACCACACACATGTGCCGAATTATCCCTTTCACCCTCCCCCCCTTCCCCCTTCCCCTCTGGTAACCACCAATCCAATCTCTGTCTCTGTGTGTTTGTTTATTGTTGTTATTATCTACTACTTAATGAAGGAAATCATATGATATTTGACCTTCTCCCTCTGACTTATTTCGCTTTGCATAATACCCGAGAAGATTTTGTATGTTTGAAATTTAGTCAGGGAATACTATTGTAATTTTAGACAAGTAAACCAGAGCTCAAAGAATGCCAAATAACTCACTTGATATCTAATACCCAGTGGGTTACTTTCCTAAATTTGAACCCAGATTTCTTTTGCCTACTCTTTACTCTTTGCACTACATTAAGCTGCTATACCAAATAGCTGAATATTAGACCATTTAAAAGAAAATATTAATATTACAAAAAATATCAGATTTTAATTAAGATGATAAGACAATTCAGAATTGAAAACATATGTCCAATGAACAAAGATAATACTTTTTGTTATTATTGGACGAGAATAGAAAAGACCAATAGGAAAAAAATAGGTGTCATCCCAACTGCCTCTCTCAGTGTAGACAATTGTCCTCTTATAAAACTGGTTACTAAAATGTAAACACCGCATAAGTATGAGGAATAGCTTTAAATTAGTCATCTTTAGGCAAGGTTTATATCATGAAGAAAAAGTAGAAGTAATCTTAGTTTGCTGAACTTAAAACCTCTTTGAAAGTTATTTTTATTTAATCAGTTTTAAAAGCCCCAAGTGAAGATTTCAAAGAAGAACCAAATCTGTATGTTTTTGAAACTGTTAATCCTGGTCTTAAATAAATCAAAATATTTTTCACTTATTTTGTGGATTTAGATTAGTTCTTTCTAGTCCTAATGTTGTTACTTCAGATATAAATGACGGCCTGTATGTCAGGCAACCAGAAAGATGTTTCAGCTTAATACAACTAGTTGGTAAAGGACTAAAACCTAGAGAAGGCCCCAGAAGGTAAGCATGCTGAGTAATATTTGAGAAGCCTCATAGCTCCTTCAAACTAGCACAAACCAGAAGTCCCAGAGGGACGAAAGTCTGTAGGACAAGAATTTAAGTAGGTAGGAAAGAGTAACCAGATTTTAGGGTCAGTTATGGGTCAGAGAGCCAGATAATAAAAGGTAAGACATCAGCAGCCCAAAGTATCCAAGCGAACCAGAGCCAAGAGCAAGATCTAGTGAAGATCAATTTTAATATATATGAAATAAATTTTATTGGCTCATAATAGGTGATAGAAAAATAAAAAGTTTTGCTACTTCTTTTATGTCAACTTTAAAAACTGGATTTTCCTTTATAACTTTAGTATTGGTTTGTAGATGGTATTTAAAGGTCAAATAATGATATGCATCAATGACTCCACTATGACATGTTGGTGACTTTGGTTGTTTCTGAGACTACAAGAATGACCATTTTGAACCCTGAATACAGGGGCTAATGATATCTTGACGGGTTGAATCTTATCCTTCTGTTGCTGGGTAAAAACAGTCTTTGTCAATAAGATTCCTTGTCTCCCTAGAATTTTGGTAGATGACTAACAGATCTTCTGTAATTTAAACTCACTTTAAAATTTTTAATGACAAGCTTGACTTCTGTCATCAATATTCCTAAATTAGTTTCAATTTTAATTAAAAACGTTAAAGAATCAGAGAGACTGATTACTTGAGCCATAATGAACACATCCAGTGCAGGTAGGCCTCTTCTAAGACAGCACAAGAGTATTTGAGATAGTTCAAAATAACAAATGAAAGGCAAATCCCAACTCTAAAAGAATCATTGACACATTCTGAAAACATAATTGGAACCTTCTCTTAAATGTGAAATGAGAAGAAAGCTGATAATTTTGAAAATATAAGACTCAAATAAAAACCTTCCATTTGAGATCCCTGGTGGGGTAGTGTGAAGAGTAGAAGCTTGGGAGTCGGGAGAACTTGATTCGAATTCCAGCCCCATTAACCGGGGTGAGTTATCTAATCTCTCTGATTCTCAGATAATTCATTTTGATAATTATTCCTTTGCAGATCCATTGGAAGGGTCAGATTCAATCATTTACTTAAAACTTTTAGCACTATGCCCAGCATAAGATTTTTAGCACAAAGTAGCTATTTTGCTAAGTATAAGAAATGTGTTTATGGCTGAATTTATAGAAATACTGTTCCTGAGATAGTATACTGATTAAAATCTCCAAAAAAAATTGCATTTTCAGTTCAGATATCCATACCAACTCAATTTAAAATACATAAAGGCATTTCTTAAGATAGAGATATTTTATTTTTGTGTATGATACAAAATTTAAAATAAGTGGCTGAGATAATGTTCCAGTGCCAAATATAGCAATTTCTTTATTGTTCCAAAAATTCAAATATTTCATTAAAATACATTTGAAAATTGCATATAAGTGCTCATACTGTACTTATACTTTTTATAATTTAAATCAGAATTTTCAAAACTGCTTTTGCACAAATAACTCAGTTACACCCACAAATCAATGAATCTATTTAGCATCTTTTGAAGAGGTGCAATTTTTTGAAAAATGTGACATTTGTTTTTGTGCCAGTGCATTTGTCAACATTAGTGTAATTAGCTCAAGTTTCATCAACTAGCTGGTGCAATCTGTTCAGAAAGCAACTTTGAATTTTGAATAGTCTTATAGATTCTAGTTAGAGTTTAAGCCTGTGGGACTTGATTTTAGTTCTTATATGTGAAAAAAAGGGGAGAATGAATATCTTTGAATAAAGTCAGCGTGATTTTTAAAAATTCAGATTATATAATATAGAAAGGAGCATCAAGACTTTTGTAGTATCAACGGAAATTTTAGGAAAGTATTAAAAATAATCTCTTGAAATTCCCTTTTACTAAAGTAATTTTGTTACATAGCAAATAACGACACAATGTGCTATCAATGCATTTATTTTAAATGTAAGAATAGTTCAACTTGGCTTAAGTCAGAAGAAAGGAACAAAGATGCTAACAATTATATTCCTTATTGATGGGAATTTGTCTCTACCATGAGGCAGCAGAAGAAAAGGCTTAGGAAAACTTTAAATAATTATTTTATCAAGATACATTTTTTGGAGAGGATGGATAAACGTATGCTTTTACCTACTCACATTCTTGGCCTAGATGCTCTTATGAGTAAGAGGAATTTTAGAAACTGTGAGAAAACGGCTTATTTTGTTTTTTCTATGCCAGTATAGAATACACTTAGAGCAAAAACCATATTTGAGAAACAAAGAATAAAAGGCAGTATCTCTGAAAATGAATAACTTATGCTACGACAATGTTCAGTCTACCAAATAGGTGGTCTCTAGCTTCAATGGCTAAAACGAAACAGAACCACAGGAAGTAGAAGGTTGAAAACACTAAGTTTTAATGCTAAATAACCCAGATTAAAGAATTAGAATTTTAAAAAAATCATACAAGTATCCAATACATCTTTACTGTTAACTTTCCTTTAAAGATACACACACACACACACACACACACACACACACCCCATATACTATGGTCCCTGTTTTCAAGGAGTTTATGCTCAAGTTGGGAAGAAATATATGTGGAGGAAAAAAACCCTTATTTTATTGACAAGTGAAGTCTAAATAATATTATACAGAAATTCAGCAGCATCATGGAAGAGAGATGGCTGTTGAAGGGTAAGCCAATTATTTTAATTGCTTGAAGTGTATCTTTGAATAAGAATTTCAGAACATCATGAAAAGTATACAGGTGGGAAATACAAGAGGTTAAATTCTATAAGTGGAATGTACTTATGGGAGTGAACGAGAGAAAGGTCTTAGATGTATTCATTTATCGATCATTAAATAAACTTTGAAGACCTGCTACTTTTAGTCCCTATGCTTGTTTTAGGCAGTAGAAATGATTAACACAGACTTAGCCCTTGAAATACTTAAAATATTAAGACAGAGAGAGAATGTAAATGTCCACAACCATATCTGTAACAAAAATTGATTTATAAAAAGAAGAAAAATACAAAAACAATTGTAGTGTGGTACTTAAGGTGGTGAAAACACTTTCAACGTAGGAGATCATGATGGAAGTGGCATTGACCCAGCCTTGAAGGATAGGTAGAATTTAGATATGGAAGGATCGGATGATGACACATTAGTCCTCCGATTCTTTATTGCCCTCCTGATATGGTTCCAATCACCTTTGTGAATTCCTCAGTCCTCAATACAAGTGTGAGGATAGAGGGACTTATTTAATATTGGGGAAATGGAATTAAAAAGAGATCATTGAATATTCATCATTATTCACAATAGCGAAGACTTGGACACAAACTAGGTGCCCCTCAAGGGACAAATGGATAAAGAAGATGTGGTATATATACACAATGGAATACTACTCAGCCATAAGAAACAGTGAAATCCAGCCATTTGTGACAACATGGATGGAGCTTGAGGGTATTATGCTAAGCGAAATGAGTCAGAGGGAGAAAGTCAAATACCATATGATCTCACTCATAAGTAGAAGATGAAAAAAACAACAAATAATCACATAGAGACAGAGACTGGATTGGTGGTTACCAAAGGCGAAGAGGGGAGGGAGGGGGGTGAAAGGGATGATTAGGCACATGTGTGTGGTGATGGATTGTAATTAGCCTTTGGGTGGTGAACATGATGTAATCTATACAGAAATTGAAATATAATGATGTACACCTGAAATTTATATACTATTACAAACCAATGTTATCACAAAAAAAGAAAATGATGAATGTTGAATATTGAAGAAAAGTGTTGAGAGTGGATCTCCTTTCCTTGTTCCAGATCTTACCGGGAAAGCAGTCAATCCTTTGCCACCTAATATACTATTAGCTGTAGGTTTGTATACATGTCTTTTATCGGGTTGAGAAAGTGCCCTTCTGTTGCTAATTTGCTGAGAATTTTTATCAAGAACTGAAGTTATATTTTGTCAAATGCTTTTCTGCATTCCTTGACATAATTATGTGTTTCTTTCTTTTTTAGACCAAATGTAGTGCATGATATTGATTGATTTTTGAATATCTAATCAGCCTTGCATTCCTGGGATGAATTGTACTTCGTCATGCTGTAATATTCTTTTTCTATAATGCTGGATTTAATTCGATAATATTTTGTTGAGAATTCTTTTTTTCTGTTAATGAGAGAAATTGGCCTGTAGTTGTTTTGTCTCTTTGTTTTTGTACCATCTTTGTATGGTTTAGGTATCAGAGTAATCCTATCTTTATAAAATGAGTTGTGAAGTGGTTCTTCGTCTTCATCTCTTTCTGGAAGAGATGCTGAAGAATTGGTGCTATTTAGTTCTTAAATGTTTGGTAGAATTCACCAGTAAAACCATGTGTGCATGAAGATTTATTTTCAGAAGATTTTATCTACATACTCAATTTCTTTAGTAGTTATAAGGCTGTTAAGATCATCTGTGTCATCTTGGGTTAGTTTTAGTAGTCTGCAATATTTGAGGAATTGGTCTATTTTATCTAATTTGTCAAATTTATGTTCATAGAGTTGTTTGTAGTATTCTCTTATTATCTTTTCAATAATGTTTTTGTGGGATCTCTAGTAATACTCTTGTTATCTTTTTAATAATATCATGTCATCTATAGTGAGTGATATTCTTTCATTCTTGATATTAATAATGTGTTATCTCTCTTTTTTTTCTTTGTTAGTATTGCTAGAGGATTATCTGTTTCATTGCTCTTTTCAAAGAACCCTACTTTAAATTTTATAATTTTCTTTTATTTTTCTATTTTCAACTTTATTTCTGTTCTTAGCTTTACTATTTCCTTTCTTCTTGGTTGATTTTAAAATTTCTTTTGTTTTCTAGTTTCTCAAGGTGTAATCTTAGATTATTGATTTGAAATTATTTTTATAGTATAAACATTCAACGCTATAACTTTTCTCTAATGTACTGCTGTATCACACAAATTTTGACATATTTTATTTTCATTCAGTTAAAAATAATTTCTAATAGTCTATGCGACTTTCTCTTTTATCTGTGGATTTTTTAGGACCGAGTTATTGAATTTCCAAATGATTGGAGATTTCATGTTATTTTTCCTTGACTGATGTCTAGTTTAATTCCAATATGCTCAAAGAACATATTTTGTATTATTTTAAGTCTTTTGACTGTGTTCAGGTTTGTTTTATAATCAAGGATGTAGTCTATCAGGTTGAATTTTCCATGTGCACTTGAAAAGAATGTGTAACCTGGTGTTGTTGAGTGTTCTATAAATGTCAACTAGATCCAGTCAGTTGATAGAGTTATTCAGCTTTTCTACAAACTTGTTGATATTTATTTCTACTAGTCCTATCTGTTACTAAGAGTTTTGAAATATCCAACTATAATCGTAGATTTGTCTATTTCTCCTTTTAACTTCATCAGTTTTTGTTTTACGTATTTTGAAACTCCATTGATAGTTGAATACATATTTAATATGTATTTAATATTTAATAGTGTTATTTTTTTTAGTGAATTGACACTTCAGTCAATATACAATCTCCATATTTCTCTATTGCTGGTAAATTTATTTGCTCTGAAGTCTACTGTGTTTGATAATGATATAGCTATTCCAGTGTTCCACTGATTAGTGTTTGCACAGCATAACCTTTTCCATTATTTTACTTTTAACCCACTCATGTCATTATATTTGAAGTGAGATCCTTGTGGAAAGCATATATTTGGGTCTTTTCTTTTTAATCCATTTTGGCAATCTCTGTCTTTTAATAGGTGTGTTTAGACCATGTATACTTAATATTATAAATTATAATTATTAATATTAAGTACACATGGAAGTTTGGAATTAGATCTATCATTTTCTTGTTTTCTGTTTGTTCCCTCTGTTTTTATTCCCCATTTTCCCCTTTCCTGCTTTCTGCTTCTTTGGGGTGATTTGAACATTCTATTACTTAATTTTCAATTTATTATTTTGATTTTAACAAAATCTCTTTGGATAATTGTTTTAATAGTTGCTCAAAGGATTACAAAGTACATAGTTCCCTTTTGAAAGACTATTTTGAAACACTGTTTCACCACTTTAATTTGAATGTAGAAATCTTACTACCACATAGGCCCCTTTGTTCTCTCTGATTAATGCTATAGCTATCTCATATATTATATCTACATACATTGAAAATGTGATAATGTATTTTTTGTTTTCAATCATGACATAAAATGTAAAGAACTCAATGTGAGAAAAAAAAACTTATATTTACTCAGACTTCTACCATTTCTGTAGTTTTTCTAGGCTCTATTGTTCTGATGAAAAGCCTACAACCTTTTTAATTGTTGCTCTTCTGTAGGTAATATGTCCCTTCTTTCCTTGCTATTTTTAAGATTTTTTTTTTTTTTTTTTTTTTTTTTGCTTTTTAACAAATTTTCAGCAGTTTGATTTCAATGTATCTGGGCATGAATTTCCTTAGGTTTATTCTATTTAGGGTTTTCTCACCTTCTTGAATCTGTAAGTTTATGTCTTTCACTGTAACAAAAAACATTGTATGTCATTATTTCTTCAAATATTTTTTCTGAACTGCAGTCAGTATCCTCTTTTTATGGGACTGCTATTGCACTAATGTTAGACCTTTTGGTGTTGTTCCAAAGGCCTTTGAGCCTCTATTCATTTATTTTTTTATCTTTTTTATTTCTATTGTTAATACTGGATAATTTCTATTGATCTATTTTGTGAGTTTGCCAATTTTTTGCCTCTGTCATTTCAATTTTGCTATTGAGTCCGTTAAGTGACTATTTTTATTTCAGTTATTTCAGTTCTAAAATTTCCAATTGGTTTTTCCTTATGTCTCCATTTGTCGAGACTTTCTATTTTTAATATTTGTTTCAAGAGGGTTTGTAATTATTCTTTCAAGGAATTTTATAATAGCCACTTTTACATCATTGTCAGATAACTCCAACATCTGTACATCTATGTCATCTTGTCATTGGTTTCCATTGACTGCTTTTTCCCACGTGACTTAATAGTTTCGCAGTTTTTATAAACTGAGTAATTATGGATTGTTATGCTGGACATTTTGAATATTGTATTATCGGAAGTTGTACCTTGTTTAGATCCTATGAAGAATGTTGATATTTTTGTTGTAGCAGGCAGTTGACTTTGTTAGGTGTAGGCTAGAAATTCCACCCCACATTCTTTGAGCTCGTACTCTAAGGTCAGTCCCGTTTCCAAAGGTTTGCAGTGTTACTCAGATCCAGATCTGCCCATTCGTGAGTCATCCAATGTCCAGTCTGGGACTGGGTGGAGATCTGTCCATTAGTTCAGTCCTCAAATCTTTGACATGATAACTCAGGCCAGATTCAAAGGTGCGCAGTTTGATGGTGAGCCCAGGAGCTCATAATTAAATTTGTGGATTTGTTTTCCTAAGTGCCTCTCTCTTTCTGCTATCTACCCAGTACTTTTTCTTTCCCAATGGGTCCCCTTTTGGTGTAGCAGCAGACGTTGCTCATTTCTGTGATTGCACTTCACCCACAGCCGAGAGACAGAGACTCTTGCAAGAGCAAGAGTGAGAGAGATAGAGATAGATCGAGAGAAAGAGAAAAGAAAAGCAACAGGGTTTTTTGCTGTATACATAGGACACTAGTTTTACTGAATGGAGAGGAAGGTTTCCATCCCTCAGAACTGGTTCCTTTGGGCTCCTGTTGCCAGTGTGAAATTCCTTGGGAGTTAGAGGACAAAAGAATGGAGATCTAGGATAAAACAAAAATGAGACTTTTTTCCCCACTATCTTTGAGTTGTAGGAGTTCCTTTTCCTGCTCCTCAAGATAGGATACTGTTGTATCTCTCTTTGTCTGCCTTGTATTACTTACTTTCGGGTTCTTAGCTAACTTGAGTTCAGGTTGGGAGATACCAGAGAAAGAAAAAAAATGGTAAACTCAGAACAGATTTGATAGTACATTGGATTCTGGTATTCTTCTCAAACTGCCCGTTGCTATTTCGTTTTCAGATTCCTCAGATAGCTGAGGTATGCATTTGGTACAGGTTTTATAGCTGTTTTCAGTGAGAGAGAAAGGACAGCGTGTATTTACTCCATCTTACCTGGAATTAGAACCAGCCAATGAGAATGTGAAAATTTTGGTATAAAAAAATTTCTAAGACTCAAATTACAGACTTGACACTAAATGTTTACATATCTGATAAAATTCTCTCCCATGACTTCTAATGATGTCGTGGCTATTTACTTATTCTTCTCTCACTCATATTCTGGCTGCAAGTAATCCTATATTTATTTTATTTTTGGCTTTTTATACAGGAACTTTCTTCATTACCATCTCATTATTTCATCCAAGATGAGATGTTTCCAAGGTGACATTGGAAGAGAGCTTTTGGGGAAACTTTATAATTATGAACTTTCACCCATTTCACTTGCTAGTTGGAGCCTTTTTAGCTAAGTCTACCTATAGACACCAACAAGTCTGGAGCAGTACTGAAAATAACCTATTTATCTCTCACATGTATATGGTTTATTAGTGATGAAATATTGGACATAGTTGAGATCAGGACTTAATTGCATATGACCTGAAGTTAGCATTTTCATGAGAATTTCCAGCCTACCAATTTGAGAGGAGGGACTGTGTATTTGAGGAGGCAGGGACCATATAAATTGATATGTGAATGCAAAGAAGCAAGAAATTCAGTTTGCCTTGTTAGGAAACTGAATGGAAAGACAAATTAGAGTTAAGTTATAGAATATCTTAAATGTCAGAGTCTGGACTTTTTTTTTTTTTTTTTTTTTTGGTGACGAATATTGGCCCTGAACTAATATCTGTTGCAAATCTTCCTCTTTTTGCTTGAGGAAGATTGTTCCTGAGCTAACATCTGTACTCATCTTCCTCTATTTTTTGTACGTGGGATGCCGCCACAGCATGGACTGATGAGAAATGTGTAGGTTCAAGCCCGGGATCCGAACCCATGAACCCCAGGCTGCCGAAGCAGAGCATGCAAATTTAACCACTACACCAGTGGCCTGGCCCCTGGACTTTTTTGAGACTAACTATGGAGAGCCTTTGAGGTTGTCATAAGAGTAGATCAAATATTTAAATATAATATCTGAGTAGCTAAAAACTATTTATGATAAAAACAAGATGCAGTAGCAATTCATATGACTGAAAGATGTAAAGAAACACTAAGAACTTTATGATGTTGGTAGAGCATCAAGGCTAAATTTAATTTACATATTTTTTTTAAAGATTTTATTTATTTATATTTTTCCCCCCAAAGCCCCAGTAGATAGTTGTATGTCATAGTTGCACATCCTTCTAGTTGCTGTATGTGGGACGCGGCCTCAGCATTGGTGGAGAAGCGGTGCGTCGGTGCACGCCCCAGATCCAAACCAGGGCTGCCAGCAGCGGAGCGGGCGCACTTATCCGCTAAGCCACAGGGCCGGCCCTCATTTACATATTAAAAGAACATAATAAACAACTAAACTTATACCACCTTCAGAAATCAGTTAGTTTAAAATTTTTTGTTGGAGAGTATTTTATTCATGTGTTTATGATAGACACTAAAACATTAGGTAACTGAGAGAAAATATTAGGTCACACTTAGCTTGCTTATCATAGATCAAGAGACTTGACATATATGAATGCACCGATTCTCACAGCAAACTTAAAAAGTAGATACAATTACGTCATGGATGGGGAAAAATGAGGCACAGGGATATGAAAGAGGTTGCCTAGCAACTAAACACTCCAAAAGGAACACATTCTTCAAAGTTTTGGCATAATGTGTTTTTTATGTACTCCTGAAGCAAACGAGCAGTGTAAGAAATCCATGGGAAAGTAAAGTATAACCAGCTCACCAACCAATAGTACTAAACACTCAGAAGGTGGTACATACATTTAAGTAGATGAAGTCCCTTTATATTTGGTATAAATACAAACACAGATATGTTAGTCTTTAATTCAAGCAAGTGAAAACTCTTTTTTTTTAAATTTTTTTTTTTAAATTTTTTGTTTATTGCAGTAACATTGGTTTACAACATTGTAAAAATTTAAGGTGTACATCACTACACCTCCACTTCTGCACAGATTACATCATGTTCACCACCAAAACACCAACTACAACCCATCACCACACACATGTACCGAACCATCCCCTTCACCCCGCTCCCTCCCCCCCTCCCCCCCAGCAACCACCAATCTAATCTCTGTCCCTATGTGTTTGTTTATTGTTGTTATTATCTACTACTTAATGAAGGAAATCATACGGTATTTGACCTTCTCCCTCTGACTTATTTCACTTTGCATTGTACCCTCAATGTCCATCCATGTTGTCACAAATGGCTGATTTCGTCGTTTCTTATGGCTGAGTAGTATTCCATTGTGTATATATACCACAGCTTCTTTATCCATTCGTCCCTTGATGGGCACTTAGGTTGCTTCCAAGTCTTGGCTATTGTGAATAACGCTGCAATGAACACAGGGGTGCATGTACCTTTACAAATTGGTGTTTTCAAGTCCTTTGGGTAAATACCCAGCAGTGGAATAGCTGGATCATATGGTAGTTCTATCCTTGATTTTTTGAGGAATCTCCATAGAGTTTTCCATAGTGGCTGCACCAGTTTGCACTCCCACCAGCAGTGTATGAGAGTTCCCTTCTCTCCACATCCTCTCCAACACATGTTCTTTCCTGTCTTGTTAATTATAGCCATTCTGACGGGCGTGAGGTGATATCTCATTGTAGTTTTGATTTGCATTTCCCTGATAGTGATTTTGAACATCTTTTCATGTGTCTGTTGACCATCTGTATATCTTCTTTGGAGAAATATCTGTTCAGGTCTCTTGCCCATTTTTTAATTGGGTTGGTAGTTTTTTTGTTGTTGAGATGCATGAGTTCTTTATATATTTTGGAGATTAAGCCCTTATCAGATGTATGGTTTGCAAATATCTTCTCCCAATTGTTAGGTTGCCTTTTCGTTTTGTTGATGGTTTCCTTTGCTGTGCAGAAGCTTTTTAGTTTGATGTAGTCCCATTTGTTTATTTTTTCTATTGTTTCTCTTGCCCGGTCAGACATGGTGTTTGAAAAGATGTTGCTAAGATCGATGTCGAAGAGCGTACTGCCTATGTTTTCTTCTAGAAGTGTCACAGTTTCAGGTCTTACATTCAAGTCTTTAATCCATTTGGAGTTAATTTTTGTGTATGGTGTAAGGTAAGGGTCTACTTTCATTGTTTTGCATGTGGCTATCCAGTTTTCCCAAGACCATTTGTTGAAGAGACTTTCGATTCCCCATTGTATGCTCTTGGCTCCTTTGTCAAAGATTAGCTGTGCATAGATGTGTGGGTTTATTTCTGGGCTTTCGATTCTATTCCATTGATCTGTGTGTCTGTTTTTGTGCCCGTACCATGCTGTTTTGGTTACTATAGCTTTGTAGTATATTTTGAAATCAGGGAGTGTGATACCTCCAGCTTTGTTCTTTTTTCTCAGGATTCCTTTAGCTATTCGTGGTCTTTTGTTGTTCCTTATAAATTTTAGGATTCTTTGTTCTATTTCTGTGAAAAATGTTGTTGGAACTATGATAGGGATTGCATTGAATCTATAGATGGCTTTAGGAAGTATAGACATCTTAACTATGTTAAGTCTTCCAATTCAAGTGTATGGAATATCTTTCCATTTCTTTGTGTCTTCTTCAATTTCTTTCAGAAATGTTTTATAGTTTTCGGTGTACAGATCTTTCACCTCTTTGGTTAAGTTTATTCCTGGGTATTTTATTCTTTTTGTTGCAATTGTAAATGGGATTGTTTTCTTAATTTCTCTTTCTGCTACTTCATGGTTAGTGTACAGAAATGCAACTGATTTTTGTATGTTGATTTTGTATCCTGCAAATTTACCATATGCGTTTATTACTTCTAAAAGTTTTCTGGTGGATTCTTTAGGGTTTTCTATATATAATATCATGTCATCTGCAAATAGTGACAGTTTCACTTCTTCCTTTCCAATTTGGATCCCTTTTATTTCTTTCTCTTGCCTGGTTACTCTGGCTAGGACTTCCAGTACTATGTTAAATAAGAGTGGTGACAGTGGGCATCCTTGTGTGGTTTCTGTTCTTAGAGGGATAACTTTCAGTTTTTCACCATTGAGGATGATATTAGCTGTGGGTTTGTCATATATGGTCTTTATTATGTTGAGGTACTTTCCTTCTATACCCCTTTTATTCAGAGTTTTTATCATAAATGGATGCTGTATCTTGTCAAATGCTTTCTCTGCATCTATTGAGATAATCATGTGATTCTTATTCTTCATTTTATTAATGTGGTGTATTACGTTGATTTATTTGTGAATGTTAAAGCATCCCTGCATCCCTGGAATAAATCCCACTTGATCATGGTGTATAATCTTTTTAAAGTATTGTTGTATGTGATTTGCTAGTATTTTGTTGAGGATTTTTGCATCGATGTTCATCAGTGATATTGGCCTCTAGTTTTCTTTTTTTTGTGTTGTCCTTGTCTGGTTTTGGTATCAGGGTAATGTCAGCTTCGTAGAATGAGTTAGGGAGCTTCCCCCGCTCCTCAATTTTTTGGAAGAGTTTGAGAAGGATAGGTATTAAGTCTTCTTTGAATGTTTGGTAGAATTCACCAGGAAAGCTGTCTGGTCCTGGACTTTTATTTTTGGGGAGGTTTTTGATTACTGTTTCGATCTCCTTACTGGTGATTGGTCTATTCAAATTCTCTACTTCTTCTTGATCCAGTTTTGGAAGGTTGTATGATTCTAAGACTTTATCCATTTCTTCCAGATTGTTGAATTGGTTGGCATATAGCTTTTCATAGTATTCTCTTATAATCTTTTGTATTTCTGAGGTGTCTGTTGTAACCTCTCCTCTTTCATTTCTGATTTTACTTATTTGTGCCTTCTCTCTTTTTTTCTTGGTGAGTCTAGCTAAAGCTTTGTCAATTTTGTTGATCTTTTCAAAGAACCAGCTCTTGGTTTTATTAATTTTTTCTATTGTTTTTTGGGTCTCTATTTCATTTATTTCTGCTCTGATTTTTATGATTTCCCTTCTTCTACTGATTTTGGGTTTTGTTTGTTCTTCTTTTTGCAGTTCCTTTAGGTGCATTGTTAGATTGTTTATTTGAGATTTTTCTTGTTTGTTGAGATAGGCCTGTATCGCTATAAACTTCCCTCTTAGAACCGCTTTTGCTGTATCCCATAAATTCTGGCATGTCGAATTTTCATTTTCATTTGTCTCCAGGTATTTTTTGATTTCTTCTTTGATTTCTTCGTTAACCCAGTCGTTGTTCAGTAGAATTTTGTTTAATCTCCACGTATTTGTGGTTTTTCTGATTTTCTTCCTATAGTTAATTTCTAGTTTCATACGGTTGTGGTCACAAAAGATGCTTGGTATTATTTCAATCTTCTTAAATTTATGGAGACTTGTTTTGTGGCCTAATATGTGATCAATCCTGGAGAACGTTCCATGTGCATTTGAAAAGAACGTGTATTCTTCGGTTTTTGGATGGAATGTTCTGTATATATCTACTAGGTCCATCTGTTCTAGTGTGTCGTTTAAGGCCAATGTTTTCTTATTGATCTTCTGTTTGGATGATCTATCCGTTGGTGTAAGTGGAGTGTTAGAGTCCCCTACTATTATTGCGTTACTGTCTATTGCTGTTTTTATGTCTGTTAATAATTGCTTTATATATTTAGGTGCACCTACATTGGGTGTGTAGATATTTACAAGTGTTATATCCTCTTGTTGGATTGTTCCCTTGATCATTATGTAATGCCCTTCTTTGTCTCTTTTTACAGTTTTTGTTTTAAAGTCTATTTTGTCTGATATGAGTACTGCTACCCCAGCTTTCTTTTCATTGCCATTTGCGTGGAGTATCTTCTTCCATCCCTTCACTTTCAGTTTGTGAGTGTCTTTAGGTCTGAAGTGTGTCTCTTGTATGCAGCATATATATGGGTCTTGTTTTTTTATCCAGTCAGCCACCCTATGCCTTTTAATTGGAGCATTTAGTCCATTGACGTTTAAAGTAGCTATTGATAAGTATGTACTTACTGCCATTTTTTAACTTTTTTTTTTTCTCAGTGTTTTAGTAGTCCTTCTCTGTTCCTTTCTTCTTCTATATAGAATTGATGGTCACTTTAGTTTGATCTCTGTCTGAAAGCTGTACTCTTTAACTCCCCTCCTCCCTCCTTTTATGATTTTGATATCATATCTAACCTCTTTTTTGTGCATTTGTATCCATTATGTTCTTATCATGGAAATAGATAATTTTTCCTATTTGTGGTCTTCTCTTTTCCCCTTAAATCAGTTCCTTTAACATTTCTTGTAGCACTGGTTTCTTGGTGACAAACTCCTTTAATTTTTGCTTGTCTGGGAAATTTTTGATCTCTCCTTTCATTTTGAATGATAATCTTGCTGGGTAGAGTATTCTTGGCTGTAAGTTTTTTCCTTTTAGCACTTTAAATATATCGTGCCATTCTCTTCTAGCCTGTAAGTTTTCTGCTGAGAAGTCTGCTGATAGCCTTATGGGGTTTCCTTTGTATGTAACTTGACATTCTCTTGCAGCTTTTAGGATTCTCTCTTTATCTTTAATTCTGGACATTTTGATTATGATGTGTCTTGGTGTGGGCCTCTTTGGGTTTATCTTGTTTGGGGCTCTCTGTGCTTCCTTTACCTGGATGTCTGTTTCCTTCCTTAGGTTAGGGAAGTTTTCATCTATTATTTCTTGAAATAGATTCTGTGCCCTCTTGTCTCACTCTACTCCCTCAAGGACACCTATAACACAGATGTTAGTGCGCTTGATGTTGTCCCAAAGGTCCCTTAGACTGTCCTCACTCTTTTTAATTCTTTTCTCTTTTACCTGTTCACCTTGGGTAATTTCTTCTAGTCTTTTGTCCAGCTCACAGATCCGTTCTTCTGTACCCTCTACTCTGCTTTTGAGTACCTCTAATGAATTTTTTATTTCCAGTATTGTAGTCTTCATTTCTGATTGGTTCTTTTTTATATCTTCCATTTCTTTGTTGACATTCTCACTGAGTTCATCTAGTCTTCTCCCCAGATCAGTGAGCATCCTTAACACTCTTAGTTTGAACTCTCTGTCGGGTAGGTTGCTCATTTCTGTTTCACTTAGTTCCTTTTCTGGGGTTTTGTCCGGTTCCCTTACTTGGAATGTATTCTTTTGCCTCCTCATTTTGCCTCTCTCCCTGTGCTTGTGTCTACGTATTAGGTAGGTCAGCTACGTCTCCTGCTCTTGGATAGGTGACCTTATGTAAGCGATGCCTTAGGAGGCTTCCAGTGTGCTTCCCTCAGTTCTCAATGTTCCAGGGGTGACCCCTATGTGGGCTACGTGTGTCCTTCTGTTGTGGCCTGTTTGCTCTCCCTATAGGCACCCAGGGAGGGCAAGTTATGCTCCTGGCCAGCTGTTGTAATGCTCAGCTGCTTGTAGTTGTTGTGGGCCCTTCACTCTCGTTATCAGGTGTGGGGAGCCCCAGCACAGTTGGCTGCAAGTTCTAATACCACATTTGTGTTGCAGTATTTCTTTTAAGTGAGTAGGCCCCCAGTGTGGCAGGTTGTTAGGCTCAGATCCTTACAATTGCTATAAGCCTCTAGCCTATTAGGTCTCTTGTCAGCTCTCTGAGGATTGCAGCTGGGTGGGGCTGGCCTCAGGCACAGGAGCACCCAATTGTTTCAGGCTTTGGAAGGTGGGGCAAACCCCCTATGTGGGTCTTTGAGAAGTGCAAGTCTTCTGCAGCTGACAAGCCCTGCCGCCCACAGGCCCACAAACACAGTCAACACAGTCCTGCCCTGTGTGCACACCCTGACCTCCCCAAGCGGACCCAGTCTCTCCACGGCGGGAGCTCCACCCACTCCACCACCACCCCACACTCTCCACCGGCTCCTTGTGGACACCCTGCCCCGCTAAAGTCAGCTCCGTTGCCAGGCTGCAGAGAATCCAGTCACCAATCTATGCAGGCCCACAAGTTGCCTGAGGGCTTGTTGTTGGGTGGGGCCAGTCTCTAGGGTGGGCTGCCTGCTCTGGCTGAGCTGGATTAAATCGGTGCTCTAGCGGGTGGGGCAGACCCTGGGCTAGCAGGCCTCAGGTAGAACTCCAATGGCGTCTGTGTCAGCATGCTCACACCAGGCCACAACAATGGCTGCCGCCAATGTCCTAGTCCCTGGAGGGGTCTCACCCCTCACCGAGATGCACTCAAGGCCTATTAGGTGAGTCTCTTTTCACCACAGCACTGTGCACCTTTCTTTCTGCTGATTTTAGGTTGCTTTCTGAAATGGGTGAGTTTGCGCGTGGGCCCTTTAAGAGCCGGTTTTAGTTTCTTTGTGAACCGGGTTTTCTGGGGGTCCTTCCCAATGTTTTAGTAGCAGCCACAGTCAGATATTATGCCACTGGTCTCGATTGTGCTGGGTCCACAAAATGCCCCCAGCGGGGGCGCTCCCCGGCTCAGGACCCCGCGCCTCCAGGGAGGCTGCGTACCTGTGAGCTGCTCCCGGCGGCCGTGAAGCTGGCGGCTTGTGAAGGCGGCGTTTTTCCTCTCCAGAAGGGAGTTTCTGCCTCTTCCACCTCAGTTAGGATTGTCCGTTGTTGCAGGGGTTCCTCTCATCCAGTTTTCAGTTCTGTCTCAGGGGTAATTTTTCCACGAGTAGTTGTAAATTGGCTGTGTACACGGGAGGAGGTGAGTTCAGAGTCTGCCCACGCCGCCATCTTGACTTCCTCCCGTCAAGCAAGTGAAAACTCTTGATGAAAATGAGAAAATCACCAGAAATTCCAAGAGAAAATTCATAATCACTTCAATAGAATTTCAAAGACAAATATAAAATTAAAATATAGGAAAATCAATAAACCTACTTGGATTCCCATAGAAAATAGGAAATCTATCTTTTAATTGTTGTACAAGTAATCTGTTATGATATCTGGTGAGAAACTATTCAAAAATATCTACAAACACTAACCAAATTACCTTATTGATAAAAAATATTACTTGTTGCCGAATGTGCACCTGTGTGAGGCTTACTTCCAGAGATACATTCTTAAAATTTTTAGATGAATAAAGCAATTTAGACTGTGTAGGCATGGACACCATTATAATCTTCCATTTTAAAAGACTATAAGAAAAATGGCTTCTGATAAAATGTCGATACTACATTTGAGTGTTCTTTGATTTACAACATTATAATAACATTTTCTGGGTTTTTCAGTCCAGAGTGTCATTTACAAACATCTTATTAGGCATACACGTCCTTACACGGACAAAGAAACACTCAGTTTCTGCACTCAGTCTTACATGTGCTCTGCATGAATGGAATTACTTATCCTTTGTTGCTGACAATAGCTGCAACTTTTGCTTTTGTAATACCCTTCAATATTTTTCAAATTGAAAATAATTTGTATGTTTAATGTAAAGTTAAATATAATGCTAGCTAGAGGTTTGCAATGAATGTGAGTTGGTTACCTACTTTTTGTTCTAAACTGTTTATATATTTTTGTCATTTCTGAGTTACATAATCCCTTTCATTATAATGTCCAAATTGATTTGCATTTACATTTTATAAATTATATTCTCATAATTGTTTTAATTTCTTCTCTTGCTATTCTATTTCCGAGTTTGTCTCTTTGTGATTCAACTTTTTTCTTTATTAAGTAGATTAATTGATTAATATTTGTAATTCTTTTTTCCTCGAGAATCAGTTTTTGGATTTACTTACCCATATTTTATTCTTTGCTAATTTACTGATTTTTTTGTGTTTGTCTTTCTTAATTTTTTCTTTTAGTTTTATTTTGGTTGATGTATTGATTTACTGTTATTATTTTGTATATTAATATGATCTCTTAAGGAATTTTAATAAGTATATTTATCCCATTTATATTTAATATTTACTATCTTAGTTTTGTCTCTTTCCTGCCCTATTTACTTTGAAATTTATCGAGTATATGTCTGAAATATTTCCTGAATTTATGAATTTCTGTCCATACCAATTCAAGTCACCTTCATCTCTCACCTAGGCTATCATGTAGTCTCCTAACTTTTTTGTGCTTCCTTTTTTTGACCCACTATAATATTTTCTCTCTATAAAAGCCTAAATAATCTTTTTTTAAAAACAAAAATTAGGCCATGTCAGTCACTTGCTCTAAGCCTCCAATGGCTTCTTGTACTTAGAATAAACTCCAAATTCTTTATTGTGTCTTCATGGACCATATCAAGCAGTCAATCCATCTTTCTGTTGTCATCTTACATGTTACAACTTTCCCCTTACATGCCCAAGTCAAGGACACTCATCTCCATTCATTTAACAAAATATCATTAAACATTTAGTGCTTACCAAGTACTTTTCTAGGGTCTTGTGATATATCTGTTAAAAATAAATAAATAAATAAAAGATTTGTCCTTGTAGAATTTACTTTCTGCATACTTTAAAATGGTTAATTTTATGTTATATGAATTTTACCTCAATAAAAAAAGTGCAGCAAACAGAAAACAATGACAAATATGGTAGATATTAATCCAAATGTATCAATAATCACATTAAATAAAAAGACAGAGACTGTCAGAGTGGATAAAGAAAACTAAACCTAACTACAGGTTGTCTACAAGAAACCCACTTTAAATATAAAGAGATAGAGAAAGATATACCATACTAACACTACTGAAAAGAAAGCTAGGGTAGTTATATTAATTTCAGACAAAACAGATTTCAACGCAAGGAAAATAATGAGGGATAGAGAGGGGACATTTCATATTGTTAAATGAGTCGATTCTCTGGGAAGACATAGGATTTCTTAATTTTTTTGCACCTAACAAAAAGTGTCAAAATACGTGAGGCAAAAGCTGATGGACTGCAAGGAGAAATAGATAAGTTCACAATCGTAGCTGGAGACTTTAATACTTGACTATCAGAAACGGACAGATCCAGCAGGCAGAAATGAGTAAAGATATAGTTGAACTGAACAGCACCATCAATCAACTGGATCCAATTGACATTAACAGAATTCTTCATCCAACATGGGCAAAATGCCCATTCTTCTCGAGCTCACATGGAATATTCACCAAGATAGACCACACACACACACATACACACACACACACACACATTTTTGTATATACACATATCTATTTTGAAATGTTATGCTATATATGAAATAAAGTATATCTATACCTAATATAATGTATAAATACAAATATGTAATGTTCAGAATATACATGTTTATGTACATATGTGTATATATTTTTATACATGTTACAATTTTTAAATTTTTTCCCTAAGTAAAATGGGGCCTGGACTGATTATTTGATTCTCATTGTCTATTCGTCTAATCCATGTTACTATTGCGTTTAAGGTTACAGTGGGTTCATCATTTCTGTCTATCCTCACTTTCACTATTCTTCATTTTCTGTTCTTATTGTCGTCTTTGTTTTGGATCTTCTCTGTTATCTGTCCAGTGTAAACTGAAGGGCTTTTTAAAATCTGATTATCAAGTCTTTTTTGGAATTCTAATTGGAAAAACTCTACATTTATGTGTGAATTTTAATAAAATTGGCACTTTATGATAATAAGTATTCCTGTCCAAGAACATGATATTCTTTTCCACTTTTCAGCTCCTTTATGTCCTTCAATAAGAAGTTTTACTTTTTAAATAGCTTCTTGACGCTTTATTATTTCATTTATTTCTAACTCAGTTTTACTTTAAAATCTTTGTGTATAGAATTTTTACATTTCCATTTTTTATTAATATTGAAAAAATTACTGGTTTTGAATATTTTCTTGTATTCGACAAGATTAACAAATTGTACTGCCAATTAAATTCTAATCTGACATAAAACTAGAGCTTTGTTCTTTTTTATGAATTATTACTTAACCGAGGATTTTCTATTCTAATATTTATAATTTTTAAAAATTTTTTGTTTTTAGTTTATTTGCTGGAGTCTCCAAAACAATGTTACATAATATTGGTGATAGTGAATAATCTTATTTTGTACTAGATATTAATATATATGGCTTTAAAATGTTTATCTTTTAAAGAAAATTTGCTTTGTTTTCATTTGTACTGCTTGTGTCATATTTGATTAATCCTCTTCTCTGCCTTTTGGAGGTTTTAAGGAATAGACGCCGAATTTTATCTAATTTTCTTTTGACATTCATTATTTTGTATCTCAAGTAGTAAATTTTGTTCACAGATTTTCTTGTTGCTATTTTCTAAACTAAATGGGGGAACTTTTCTTTTTTTTCCTATGGTGTTACATCACTGTTAAGGATAAACTGTTGTTTAAAGTGAAATATAACTAAAGTAAATACTTTGGGCTGAGGACTTTTAAAAGATAGGTCTTTAGTTACCTTTCCCATCCTCCTAATATAATTGAGCAATTCCAATTTTCTAGTTTCTTTTTTAACTTCAATTTGCTTACTTATAAGTTAATAATCTCTTCTAGTTTCACAATTTTTTTTTTTTAATACTGCATTTGATGTTCTAATTGTTTTAAGTTTTTCTCATCTGTGGTCATGTTATTTATTCATTCTCTACTTAGAAATTTTTCCTCTATCTCTTTTTTTTAATTATTTTGGTCATCTTTTCAATTTTCTGTTTCATTAATTTTAGCTTTTTAAAATTTTAATTCTGTCTTCCTACATTTTTTGGCTTATATTTTTGTTATATTAATAATTTCTTAAAATTAATATATTTATCTTAAGCTTTCATTTTCTTGATAATGGCACTTAAAACTTTTATCCATGGCTTATTTAGAGGAATAACTTCAACTCAATTCAACCTCAATAACTATAAAGCCCCTGTGATAAAAAACATTATTTTGGAATTGAAATAGATAATTTGGTCTGTTAAGAAGAATAGGGTCCAATACTATCCCTTGGCCTATATCAGAATTTGAAAGTGATATTTGTTTAATCACTGTGCATGAATAGTTGCCTATGTATCAAGAAAAAAATTAAGGATACACACTTTTCTCCATAAACAAAAGTAAATTTGTGTTTGAATAAAGGCTAAAACATGAAAACTCAGATTTTAGAAAATATCTTGTTACCAAGGTTTGGAGAGCTCTTTTGACACAAGACTGAACTCCCAAGTTATCTTTTAAGAAGCTGGAAATATTTTATTACATGTTGAAAATATTTCTTTTCATTTTTCATATTTATTTATTTTATTTTATCAAAAGTATCATAAAGTAAAAAAATAATAATGGAAAATTTTTTGAAATATCAATGACAGATTGGGGTTGATATTTATAATATAACAAATATAAGTACATTAAAATTAATTAATGGGAAAAATACCTGATAGAAACTGGAGAAAGAATATGAATTCAGTGAGGAGAATATGCATATGGCTAGCAGAACTCTTAAACATGTTCAAACTTGAGTCTATTTGATAAAAGTGGGGGTATTCAAAGGCCAATATCTATGATCTCAATTTGAGTTAGCTCTAAAGGGCCATCTCAGCTTCAGAGCTCCCCAAAAGATCAACTGGTACTTCATTTCAACAGTATTGCAATTCACCTTCTTTATTTGTGCTATTTTATTTTTATTTTTTTTCTCATCCCTTTAAAGATGTTGTTCCTGTGAGCATTCACCAATAAATCGACTCATAAGAGTCCTTTCCTCTGTATCTAGGGAACCAAACTGCAGTGAATAATAATAGAGGTGTGTGTCACAGTAGGTTCAAGTGACCATAAGATGTTTTTAGGTAACAGTTCTTGGGATATAGGGAAGAGATTGAAAAGAGTATGAAAATATTCAACGCTTGGAAGAACATGCATGAGGGAGTAACAGTGAGAAAAAGGGAGGATGAGAAGAAGAGATCATTGAGTATTTAAAATTACTGTACCAGAGATGGATGAATTTTGAAGGTATAGTCAGGGGAATGGTTGACACAAGTGGAGTGGATAGGAAGGCACTGGAGGTAAATGAATAAGGAACTGAGAAACTAATTCGTAGAATTTTCCATTGGTCTAGAGATTACAAGGTTTTGAGGGGAGAGTAAAACAATGAGCCAAGACTAAAATATTCAATGAATAATAAATTTTGACTTGGAGGTCAAAAGATAACAACAAGGAGAGGTGGTTGGCATAAATATATGATATGAACCTTTAAAAGGGCAGAGTTTTTTGATATTAATGGCCAAATAATTGTCTGAAAATAATATTAGAAAGGAAAAAGTGTGCCAAACACCAGTAATGGACCATGTGCCATAAGGTATGGTGAATAAGAGATTGAACAGCTTTCACTCGATGGGGCCTCAATGGGAGTGCTGTCTTAAGGGAAGACCTACTTCCCAGTTGTGGTAACAATGTACATAGAACATTTAAGGAGAAAGCTGAAGTGATAGGAAAGCCTATTCAGTGTGAGTTTTTCTGGAGGTAGAATGGAAAGAGTTGTGATTTGGAGTTGTCTAAAGGACATTACTTATGTTAGAGATATGTTTACAAATTTGACTCAAGTTCTTTGCCTTTTAGTTTGTCTAAGTACAAGGAATACATTCAAATTCATACATTCACTGAAACCCAATCTTGTGATTTACAGCTCCCATCATGCCTTTTGCCAATAAGGTGAGGAAAGCTTTGTGTTTGTTTAGATAGGGAACATCTTCTCTAAACTGTCCATCAGTGTTTAGCATGCAATAAAGAAGCAAAAAGGGAGTAAAATCTCACCCCAGCATACTTGGGGTCCCTTAAGATGCCGGGTGAGTGGAGAGACAGTGAGTGCTTCTGCTAGCTGGTCTAGCAGTGCCAGCATGAGCAGAGAACATGTTTCTGCCTCATCCGATTACCCCCAAGAGGAGGTGCTATGTTTCTATTTTATGACGCTGACTGGATGTTGCTGTTATTTTAACTATTTGTCACAGGGTATAGCCCAACCGATCCAACACACTTAAAATTCAAACCTATTCTTTACAAGTTTAGTCTTACAAGCATGTACTACTTTAGGCATTGTACTGCTGACCATTTTAAAGTAAATTTACTACTAAGCACTGGAGGGGAGATGCCCATTTAGATTCTTCTAGGGTTTTCTCAATTACGGTTTGGGTGGTGGTAAGAAGTTGTAAGTTTTGTCGGGGAAGGGAATCTCACAGCATTATACAAATAACAGTATAGGAAAAGATAGATGAGCAGATGACCTTTTATATTGGATAGTGAAGAATAATAATGATAAAATTAGGCATGATAGGTTTAACTGGCATAAGATTAGAGAAATATTTAACCCCAGCGGTATCACATGTGTGGGAGTTCCTTAATCTGTAGTTGCTGAGGATAGCATGAATAGAAGTCTGCTTTTTTTTTTGGCCCAATCCTGAGAGGTGGCATGAGTCTGACTCAGAAATAAGGCTGAATTGAGATAGATAGTGGAAAGAGAGAGCAAGGGACAAAGGCAGGAAGCATTGAGGAAGTAAACTAAACACAGTGACCATAAGCACTTAAATGTACAAGTTTTCTGACACCAGTATTTAAAACACTCCCTTACACTCTCAAAATATCCCAGTGCTTATAATTAATTATTAGTCCCCCTAATTAAGAGCTTACATAATATTTTCTAAGAAAATTTCTTTTCCCCATAAATAAAGAAAATTTGATGTATTTTAGACCAGTTTCTTAGAAGTAATTCTACTTGTATTAAATTCTCTGCAGACCTTCACCTTTATTGTTCTCTTTTAATAGAACAATATTACATTTTGTGTTCTAAAACATTAACCTTTAAAGCTTGATGTGCATTAACCAGTCTGTTGAAATATTTTGAAATTTGGGGTCTTTTTCCTTGTCTTGTCCATTCCAAACAGTGAAAGCAGATGTGAGACTGTGTTAAATTTGTGAACTTTGTAGTCAGAAAGAGTTAAGTTTTAATGACAGTTACGCAACTTACTAGTTTTATGACATTTACCAAGTTATCTCTGTGATTGCTGTCACTTTGTCCCTTTATTAAACTCTTCCTCAAAATACCTGTTTTGAGTATGCCATCTATTTCCCTCTGGGAACCTGACTTTTTCCTTATGTGGCTATAATAAGTTTTAAAACCTGAAAAATCTAATACTTGTCAGTCTTACTCCTAGAAAAATACTAAATATGTTTTTTTGTCCGTTACACCTGTGAGTTAGGAAAAGCGTATTGTAGAAGCCATGAATTTACATATTTTTGCACATTAACATTGCATGTAATGATCCCTGAGTCCAATGATGCGATGTAATTTGGAACATATATCCTTGGTGGCTTTCATCAGAGATTCAAAAGTGTGTTTGCTCCTTCCTGATTATGGTATGCATGTTGTATAGATTATTTACCCTAAGGGTGAACTGAGAGCATTAAAAAGAACCCATCTTGAAATTTCACTGAATTATTAAATTATAGTTGAATTATTGTGATAGCTGAACATGACTAAATTATTAACTAATAGCTAGGAGATGAATAGCTACTTTATTGGCTTAGCTATCAACTGGGAGATCAAGTGATGTTTTTAACGTAAAAACTATAATTTAAAAGAAAAGGGCTATTTCATGATAACTTTAAAATTCAGATGTTACTGCAGCTCTTTTTTTCCTCCATCCCTTTGGTTATTTCACTATTTTAATGCTTTATATTCTCTCTCTAAGCTTACCACTCTTATGGACTCCAGATCAATGTAGCCAACTGCCTACTCAATATTTCCACTTGATTGACAGGTGAGCACCTCAGACTTTGAATATTGCAGTAAAACTCTTCAATACTACCTCCAAAACATGTTCTTTGTAATATCATTAAATGAAAACTCCATATTTCCACAAAAAATCCATTTCCCTCTATTTTCAAAATATCCAAATAATAAAACTTCTTCTCATTACCTTTCTTGCAACATACCCTTGAACCAATCTCTATTTCCTAGGTTTTCATTACAATTTCCTGACTGGTCCTCCTGCTCCTACCCAAGCCTTCTTCTATCTTTTTTAAACACGGCAATGACAATAACTGTGTTAACATCTGAATCAGATCATGCCACTTTTTTGCTCAAAGCCCTTCACTGGCTTCCTACCTCACCGCTGAGCAGATGATGAACTTGAAGACCTCATGTGATCTGTTCTCCTGTTAGCTTTCTGACCTTGGCTCCTATGACTAGTTCCCTTGCTCACTCGCCTTCACCACATCTGTCTTCCTTGATGTTCCTGAGCTTCCTAGACATGCTTCTGTGGTAGAACATTTGCACATCCTCTGCCTGTGGCCAGGATGGCTCTTCCTCTGTAGATCCAGGTGGCTTCACGGCTTGCCGTTTCACCGCTTCAGAACTTTATTCATAGTACTTTAATGTGCCCTTTATGGACCACTATTTTTAAAAATTGCAAACATTCTCCATCCTCTCCATTTACTGTACTTCTTCACATTTTATGTTTATTTTTCATAGTCTTTATCACACCATCTTTTATATCATACACTTTGCTAACACTATACTTTTTAGAAAACTGTTTCTCTGTGTAAGACACTCTCAGACTCTAAGATCCATGGCAGCAGGGATTATTGTTTTATTACTACCATATTCCCAATGTCTAGAAGGATACTTGGCACATATCAGAAACTCAATAAATATTTGTTGAGTGAATATAGAACATCAGCTACAAAACTTCTAGTAATAAACAATAACCTCAGATTTTCATGTTTAATTCTAAACCGTTTGCTTTCTGCTTCCCAGTACATTTTCCATAACCTAACTTTTAATCCCACCATCTGAAATACTATCTCTTGAAGGTGTTGGTAACACTTTTGTTATTCTTAGGCTGATAAGATTACCATAGCTCCAAGGTCATCAGCTTTGTAATTCTTACCACTAATTAATAGTAAAAGGCTGGGGCCTGCCCGGTGGCTTAGCGGTTGGGTGCACGCGCTCCGCTGCTGGCGGCCCGGGTTCGGATCCCGGGCGTGCACCGACGCACCGCTTCTCCGGCCATGCTGGGGCCACGTCCCACATGCAGCAACTAGAAGGATGTGCAGCTATGACACACAACTATCTGCTGGGGCTTTGGGGGAAAAAATAAATAAATAAAATCTTTAAAAAAAAAAAAATAGTAAAAGGCCGGACTCACCTATTGGGAAAAGTTAGATCTGCCACTAATTCTGATAATAAATTATTCATATTGGGTTCTTGTGTTCATAAGTAAGAATATTTCATCGTCTACAAGTATAAGGATGTGCCTATCCTTGATGTTTTTTACCACTTTAGAAATGTAATCAGATAACTTGGAATAGCAGGGTAAAACTCATCTAGAAAAGAGATTTTCCAGCTCTCCAATCAAGACTGAAATCACAAAATCATGCTAAGTTGTTTTTAGTTTTCACAGAGGATCAGAAAATTATTCAACATTTATACAGTGGTATGAATTATATAACAAGTTTTTTTTTAATCAGTCAACATCTTTTTAGAGAAAATATAGAGAATAGTAACCAAATATAGTTATTACCAGTTGTTGGCATGTTGACTTATTTGCAACGTTAATCTACTCACCATTGTTAGTTTGTTGGATTTCATCAGCTTTAACAATTTCTTTCTGGGATCTAAACCTTCTATAATTCTAAAGATTTGTTTTAAAAGTATATACTAAGACATTTCAAGTAGATATAAATTCAGGAGATACTTGGTGATGAGAAAATAGCATCTGGGTACATACCATTAGCATACAGTGGACATCATAAGGTCAAGTTCAATGACTATGTATTTCCTCCATAGCACAAATACGAAAATGATGCACAAATAGCTTTCTGCCTATCTGGATAAGAAAGAGGATAAATTAGAACTGGAAAAGTTCTTATAAATCACCCAAGTCAATCTTCTTCTGTCATATGGGAGGAAAATGAGGCCCAGATATAAAAAGATATTTAATTTATTGAAAGCAAGACTCCATCCCGTTAATACTACTAAACCAAGAAAATTTACTCATAAAATAACTCAGAAAATATTTGTATAGTTGACTATACAAAGTCAAAAGTTGGCAATTTAATAGAACTCTGAAACAGACTTTTAACGGCACAGTTAAGGAAATGAGCTTGAGGATGGCATCCTGCTGTCCTTCAAGATACGATATATATATATATTTTTTTTTTTAAAAATGCTTATTAAATGGTTGTGTGTTCCTGATAGCTAGACTACATAGGTCCAGAAACCAACTGTTGAAAGTAGGAATGACCACTCACACAATTCTTCTCTGTGTTCCACTTGCAGAACATGTGCTTCCCACCCCAGACATCTTCAGGATCTGTGTGAATAAATGTTTTGGCTCTTAGGGATTAGGGAACACTTCTGTAACAATACAAGGTAAGCTAAACCTATGACTGCTGTTTGGGGTTCTCCTATGTAGTGGGAAAAGAAGGGAGGTAAATACGGGCAATGATCACCGATCTTTATTATCATGAGAGTATAAGATTGTTGCTACCTAATGGTGCAGGGAGCAGTGTGTGTTGAACCCAATGAACTCACTGGGATGCCTCTTGGTGTTCTTGCCTTGGCAATAGCCTTGAAAGGGTAAATGGAGCAGTCAGAGCCAGACAAGGACCTGGTAATAGGCGCTCAATCCCTTTAGGAATGAAGGCCTGGTTTAACCCACTGGTCAAGCAACCAAATTACTGCCGGGGAACCAATTGCAATAGTAGGGATCTCTAACTTTTCCCAGTAATACTCCCATTTTAACATTTTATTTATTTATTTAGAAATTATGACTAACCATCACCTTAAAGAATCAGTGATAGAGAAAAGTGCATGAACTTAATTTGGGCAACGAGTAGATCTGAGTTATGCAAAAGGTGTACTATAGCAGACAATATTAATAGCAAGTGCTTTTCCTGTGTGTTCAGATCTAATGGTTTCTTACTGAAAACACCTTCAACAAATTGCTTGAGGGCTTTCTCTGGCTGCCAGAACATATTCTGCATATGTTTGCAGGAAGAAGAAACTGGCATAAATGGATAATTAAATACTCCAGTTTTCTCACAGGTTTTGTGAAACAATTAATGTATTTTCTCTACTATAGTCCTGATGTTCCCATGGCAGTTGAGTGTAGTTAACCATAGCAGTAACTTGCTCTTTAATACATCCTGTATTGATGTCCTTCCCTTCCCTGTTTCATTTCTCTGTTCCTCTACTGGTGCTTTCTTGGACCACTTTCCTAATAAACAACCACTTGCAATCAAATCCATGTCACAGTGTCTGCAATCAAAAAAATCTAACCTAAGACTCATATATCAGTTAAGTATTAAGGAAAAGACATCAGGATTGAGTAAGAAGAAGTGCTGGAGGAATTGTGGTGTATTGCCATTTTAAATAATTTTCTTACGGAAAGCCTAATTGAGAAGCTGATATTTAAGCTAAGATCTGAATTGGTGAGGCAACCTGGCAATGTCTGAAGGAAGAATATGCTAGCCAGGGCATACAGCAAAAATCAGGAGACTGGAACATTTCTGGCATGTTTTTGAACTAATGAGGTGGCCATGGACTCTGGAGTAGAGTTAGAGAAATAGAGAATAGTAGGACATGAAATCAAAGGGAGGTGAGACAGTGATAGGGTTGGGGGAGACTGTATTGAATCTCACACGTTATGGTAAGATCTTTGCTTTTTACTCTGAAAGAAAAGGGACGCCATAGGAAGGTTTTGGATGATTTGATCTGGCTTAGATTTTTAAAGGATTCTTTTGGCTTTCATGTGGCTCTATTGGGGCAAAGATAAAACAGAGGGAAATTTATTGCACATATTCAGGAGAGAAATGGTAGTTGCACCAAGGTGGTAACAGTGATAGTGGTGATAAGTCCTGGACATATTTTGAAGGTAGAGTCAAATGAATTTGCTTGAGGATTACAAATAATGTAGGAGGAGAAGAATCAAGGATAACTTCAGTGTTTTGGTCCTGAAGAACTAAGTGGAGACAGAGATAGAGGATATAGGGAGAGGAGCATATTTTTCAAAGAGGAGATTTGTAGTTCCACTTTGGACTTATTAAATTTGAAATACTCATTAGGTATCCAAGAGGACATGTCAAGTAGAGAGTTGTACAGGAATCTGGAGTTCCAGAGAAATGTCTGGGCTGGAAATATGAATTTAAAGCTATCAGCAAATAGTCATCAGAATACACATTATGTATATTCTTTCTAAGCATCAAATGTGAAATAATACAATGGTTGTAAAAGTTATGATTAGAATTTAAACACTCCTTGATCCATTTTATACTCTCCTCTCACTCAACACTGATTATTGATTGGGACCCTAAGGAGTTAAATACAGGATAAAATCAATCACTGTTTAGTTGACACAAACCAATCATATCAGAATAATAAAAGATAAATAAACTAATTTAACATGTGAGAGTTTATTGAAGGGGTAATAATTTTTATTAGTTAAAAAGGAATAAACAAAAAAATAAGGTACAACTGAACATGGCATGATATGTAGTTCCAAAGTAAATGTTATTTGAATTAATTAGAAGATTGCCAAAGGAAAAGTCAAAACAATACCAGCAGCTCCTTCTAAATAACCACAAAATTCCAATGGGAATTTACCATGTTATCCTGTCAAATGGATGAAGATTCATTTTATTTGGACAAGTTCTTAGCCCTGTGAAGGATGCTGTCATAGTGATGTAAATAAACAGAAAGATTCGGTACATGCATGAGGGAGTGAAGAGTTTTTATATTAGAACCTATTATGGGTCTAAGTAATTCAATTGTCTAAGTAATTCTGTCCAATCTACTCATTGGACGTGTTTTATCCCGTGTTAAGTAACGCTGATCTAAACACTTTAAAGTGATTCAAGCTGTATATTATCCCAATATGTGAGAAGCGTCTTTTCCAGTGGCATGGTCTCATTGACTGCTGTCCACTGCAGCACAAGACGTTGCTGCCTGACCTAGGGATTGAGGCTACTCCTGACCCATTGGCATCTTTGAAGTCCAAGGATTGAATCACGGGAGGCTTCTAACTTTGGAAGAACCTCATGTTCAATTTAGATCAACATAGTAGAAGCAACACAATGAGAAGATGACAGAGTAGTATCAGGCCTCAATCAGAAGAGTTGCTTAAATAGACTCCTTGAGTTTGTCCGCTCTGTGATTCTAAGATGCTGATTTCTGGCTGCTTAGTCTCTGGAAGCAGGAGATAGGTCCCGCCAGGGAAGAGGAGTTATCTGGGCCTGATATTCAGATGTGATCTTATTCTTCGTCTGTTTACATCTTATTTGTGAAGAAAATCATGGAATAAGGCAAAGAAGGTTTCTGCAATTCGTCATGTTAACTTTTAAGGCTCCTGGACTGCTACACACATTCTTAAAGTTAGCTTCTAGCTCTATTTCTTCTCTATTTGGCCATCACGGTGACTCATAGTGGCTATGTTCTCTGCCTACTATTAACAACAGGGTAGAGATGTGGGTAGATTTTCTACAAAATATTTCTGTGTTTTACTGTCTAGTAAGACAAGATGTTCTAATATGTAAGTTTGAGGAGTAATTATTCATGTAAGATGATACATTTGGCCCCAGATTTCCCCTTGAGCAGTGATTCTCCCATTTTCAGTATAAAGGGCACCATTAGACCCACCACCAACCCTGGGGTATGCAAAGTAAATAAATTAATGAATATGTCACCACAATCTGTCCCGGTATTCAAGTAAACAGCATAGATCTTGATGAGGGAGTGTCAAGAAAAAGCATGCTTGCATTTCACAGGAATGTAATTTGTAATGCCAAAGTTAAACAAATTATTAAAAAGTTTCTTTTATATTATTTCAAGAGTTTAACTCAGGTTTTAAAACTCACTGAAAAAAATGTGCCAACTTATCATTTTCATTGATTCTTCCTGACATTTAGGTAAAAGGTCTTAATATTTTAATATGAGAAGGTAAGTGATCTATAATATAGATTTATAGCCATAAACTTTAAGAAGCCATCAGAAAAGCCAACTTATAAAGATCTTAACCTTTGATACACTGGATAGCCATGTTTCAAGAGAATGGGCATACTCTGATGATATCCCATGTCTGGAAAAAAGTTGTCATAAACTTTAGTATCCAGGGTAGACTGCTGAATCTCTTCCTCCTTATAGTATAATACCTTGAATTTGACAAATCAAGTCCAAAGATGAGTTCTTATAACCATCTTTGTGGATACAGGATAATTTTCAGGATAGCTACTTTAGGTCACATAAATTGGAAGAGTAAGTCTGATTTATGTGTCATCCTGTTTTATTTTAATTATTTTCCAAATAAAAGAAAGTTGACACCACTGTTACTTAGCAAACAATGCATCCTTTCCTGCATTTGTAAAAATGTGGCATGAGATTTTTGTGTTTCTGTTAAACTTATGTTGCATATTTCTGCCTACCTTCACTTCCAGCTGCATCAATACAATTGGTCAAAAAGCCTTTATTGCTATATAGTTGTTTAGGTATAGAAATGCTTAGAAATGCCCATATGCCACCAAGCAACTTATATTTTAGTACTCAACCTTATTTTGCCACTTTTATGATACACTGACATTTTTATATTATTATGTATTTATTTTAAATGCCCCCCCAATACTCTGTGAAACATTAGTGGAATATTTAAAAAAGAATAATAAAAAATGTGTGTGTTGAAGAAAATATGGGAAGTAGCACATTAAGAGGGTTTGTTTGATTTGTATTTATTTTTTAAGAGCCACAATCCCACCACCATAAAAATTTTGTTATAGCTCTTTCCCAGTTTTTTTTTCCTTATTCATATTTTTACATCATGTTAATTATATTCCAGGCGGCACGTACGTAAGTGGTGTCTGTGATACTATGATTCCCTCAATGGGCATATGTCTACTCCTTTTTACTTTGAGGAAGAAAGGAGTTTGCATTGTTCCACTCGTAGATCCATAACACAAATTGAGCCAGTTAGAGACTTTCCCCAGAGACAGCCTTTTCATTTGTGGATACAGATATATTCATATACTAACACAAAGATGTCAGGAGCCATGATCCCCTTAGTGTATAGAATTGCACCTGTAGAAGGAGAGAGTGAAACCCACATTCAGAGAAGGCAAGATAATTGTTTGGAATGCAGATGGAGAATTGGAAGCTCTGGGGTCCTCGGTTATAATCTTTGTGTGCCCTCATGCTGTCTTAGGTTCTGCCCTTCTCAAGAGGTTTGATTTTTTTTAAAGCATTTTCTTTAGTTCTGTGAACAACTCTAAAGTCTACCAATCATATCATAACCTAGTTAATCTGAATCTCTCACTTGCATCCAAATGAGTTCTGACCAATAAAAATGCCACATATACAAATAGCATTCTGTTTTTTTTTCTCCAAGTACTAACCATGCCCAATCATTTTTAGCTTCTAAGTTCAATTGATATCAGTCATGTGTAGGATTGGACTGTGGGTCTAAGCATTATAACATAAGTATTTCTCTTCTTATTAAAGTAAATTAGGGCCAGCCCAGTGGCTTAGCGGTTAAGTGCGCGCGCGCTCTGCTGCTGGCGGCCCGGGTTCGCATCCCGGGCGCACGCTGACGCACTGCTTCTCCGGCCATGCTGAGGCCGCGTCCCACATACAGCAACTAGAAGGATGTGCAACTATGACATAAAACTATCTACTGGGACTTTGGGGGGAAAAATAAATAAATAAATAAAATTATAAAGTAAATTAATGACTATGTTATTTTACATAACATGATTGTATCATAGTTTAATTAATCTTCATAATGTGAGACAATTTTTATCAGTTGGAAATAATGCTAAAATAGACAGTTATTTATACTTTTATTTTTGTGTTTTAGGTTAATATCATAAGATAGATTATCAGTGGTGGGATTAATGTGTCAAAAGGGATAAACATTTTAATGGGTTTAAGTTCCTACCGACAAATTGTTTTCCAAAATGGATGAACTGATTTACTCTCCAGCCAGAACTATTTTCATCATTAAGTAGTATTACTTTGTCAATATTTCTAATTTAGAAAGTATAAAATAATAACTCATTGATGTTTCAGTTTGTATTTATTTGATTAACAGTGAGGTTAAACATCTTTATATATATTATGCTGTTTAATACACTTGACTTATTTGTATAAAATCAAATACATTGTTAATGAGAAAAACTGCTCGTATACTCGCTTTGTGTGAATAATACAAATCAGTAGTTACCTAGAGCTTTAAGACTTGGATGATAAAAATACCAAATTTATTTCTTTTGTTAATTGCACTAAAATTTTTGACCTATATTTAGACATCGGTGACAGAATCGTCATGCAAATTTTCTAAGTATACTACCTATGGTGGAGTTTCTGGAGTGAAAATGCGTTGTTAAAAAATTCTATGACACATGTAGATGAACTATAGTGGTTATTTATTCAACAGTGAAGAGAACAGATGTATTTCAGAGCTCTCTCCATTATCATGGACATCTTAGTACTAAGAAAAGCATCACTCCCAGTAGCAGGTTTTAAAAAAAAAATCACTCTCTTTCCAAACAGCAGCGTGACTTTTGACACTTTCAGGCAGATTAAGAACTGAAGTCACAGTGGGCAGCCATAAGAGTCTAAACACACTGAGCAACGGGTCTCTCCTTTGGTGGGAGGAAATTAGTGGCTAAAGCCCTTAAAACCACGGATCAATGGTGGTGATGTGCTACAGGGAATCTATGAACAAGCTTCTTTCTTTTCTATTTCACAGGGGGCATCAGTAGAGAGTGTGATTTGTTGAAGTCAATAGAAACATTGTGAAAGTGGCGTGTATGTGTGGATTTAAACTGACCTGAGATATAGCTAAAGGGAAAATAAAATATGTGGCTAGGTCTGTCATAATTATTTCCTACATTGGTGGTCAAAAAAAAATCTTCTCAGACATCTAACAAAATGAAAATGAAAAAAACCCCACAAATGTGCAAAATCATATTTTTATTTCTTAAATGACCTGGTTGTAAAGTAATTTCATTTCAGGAATAATAGAGAAGACATATGCTCTCTCTTCTGACTTGATGGAAAATGACAGTCTCCAGTGTGTCATGATTCACATAGTATGCACGATGATATACTAGAATGCCAAAAGCATGGAAGCAAATATGCAGCTGAATTCAAGTCCAGATTGGCTACACTAAAATTTATTACGGGTTGGAAGCCTCCTTTCTGCTGATAAACAAGTTAACCTTGGAATTTTCCTATCCACTCTTCTCTTAACTTGAGTTCCTCCCCTTCTAGCTACTGCTTTTTCCGGACAAAAATAAGGACGACACAAAATTACTGTTGAGTTGAAGACAATGTAGGAGGTAATGCTGAAAACCAATCAACATGAGAGACAGAAGCATCACTGAATTGTTCCTGGCCACTCTGTCCCAGCTCCTTTAGCAGATACATCTATGAGCCACCATCACTTGTTAAAAATACGTGCTCAATCTTGATCTGTCAGTTTTGAACATTATCTTTTGACATCCAGTAATGAGAGACAATTGTATTCCCTTATACCATCCCTTCTGCCCCTTGTCATTTTTCTTAAACATTGATACACCTGTTGTCAGTTAAGTCACTAATCAGTGATAACTTGATTGTGATCGCGTAAATGTTCTCCCCCAAGGAGCCAGAGGGTATAATTTCATTTCTTTATGGTGTAGGTTTTATGTGTCTCCTTGAAACCGTGATTACCTTTCTGTCTTTCCTGAATTAATTGCCCAGTTCTTCATCACCAAGCCTTTTTAAAGATTTTATTTATTCAGTTTTTTCCCCCCAAAGCCCCAGTAGATAGTTGTACATCATAGATTCACATCCTTCTAGTTGCTGTACGTGGGACTCGGCCTCGCGTTGGACGGAGAAGTGGTGCCTCGGGGCGCTCCCGGGATCCGAACCCCGGCCGCCAGCATCAGAGCGCGTGCACTTAACCGCTAAGCCACGGGGCCGGCCCTCACCAAGCCTTTTTAAATGTCTCATGCCATCTATTCTATTTTTGTACTCTAAGATTTTCTGTCTAAAAATTCAATGTCACCAAGCCTTTTTAAATGTCTCATGCCATCTATTCTATTTTTGTACTCTAAGATTTTCCGTCTAAAAATTCAATGTTCTCTTGCTCCAAACTGGACTGATTTTTCTCTAGGTCTGCTCAATGCTGCCATCTCAGGCTTTATTTTGTTGCTATGTTAGGTTTGATCAATTATCCATATCTTTATCTAATTATTGGTTTACTCTCTTATTTTACAAGAGTGCATTCTTAAATGACTTGCTAAGAAAAGATGTGTAAGAGTTAAATTTCCTGAGTTCTTACAAGAGTGATAATATTTATAATCTACCTTATATAATTGATTGGTAGTTTAGACATGGAATTCTATGTTGATAATCTATGTTGAGAAGTTCAAAGTGAGTAAGAGTCTTGTGGCTCTTTCTGTGACATATATAGAAATATTTAAGGTTTTCCATTTATCTATGTTCAAAAATTTCACAATCATGTCTTTGTTTGAGTGTTTTTTTTCTCATTTATTTTCCTGAGCACTTGTTGTGATCTTTCTCTCTAACGATGTGAGTCTTTCAATTCTGAGACCTCAATGTGTATTACTTCTTTGATAATTTTCTCTCCTACATCTTGCTGTTTCCACTTACTAGAGTTCTTAATGCTCTGATGTTAGAATTCTTGAATTGATATTCTATCTCAGTATCTATTCTTTCATATTTTTTGTAATTTTTATTCTAATTTCTGAGATAATTTTTTGGTTTCCTCTTTCAGTAAAATAATTTCAAATCTTTTACTTATTTTTTCAGTTCATCAATCACAGATTAAATTTCCAAGAGCTAGTTCATGGTCTCCAATTGCTCTATTCTGGATGCATTATCTTCTCCCATCCTAACATCCAAAGATACAGTTTTTCTTCTTTTAGTATTTTACATAGTTCTTCCTCCTATAAAATTGAATTTTCAGTTTGTTTATTAACAGTCTTTGTACTTCATATTGGAGGCCTTTCTTACATGTCAGATATTCTTGAGCTATGTTTTAATTTAAGAACCAAAGATTGTTTGAGTGTTCTATATATATGGTTGTGACATGTTAACTAAAGGGATTTACTTTAATATACGTGAGTAGGGCCTTGGATATTTTTATGGAGGATTTCCGAATGCTAAAATAGAGAAGTATTTTTTCTTACTCTTTTAAGTTTGTCTAGAAAAGAAACTTCAGAACTTCTGCCTAAGGAGGCATAAGCTGACAGTGGGTAAAAAGGCTTGTAGTATCTTCCATATACAGAATTGATCTTAATCCCACTGTTGTCAGACTTGTCTTTTTTTTTTTTTTTTGATGAAGAAGATTGGCCCCAAGCTAACATCTGTGCCAATCTTCCTCTGTTTTGTATGTAGGACGCCACCACAGCATGGCTTGATGAGCAGTGTGTAGGTCTGCACCGGGATCTGAACCTGCCACCCTGGGCTGCCCACGTGGAGCAAGCAAACTTAACCACTATACCACCAGGCCAGCCTCAAGTCCTGTATTTTTTATGGCCTTAATATACTAAGTATCCAGCATCCTCAGAGTTTTTTTTTGCTTGTTTTTGAGGGGAGGGAGGAGTCAAGTTGGTTACTTTCTTGTTAGCAAGTTCCTCTAGGCTGTATAGTTACTTTTACCCAGCTATTTCGACTATCATTCCTTTCTCTACTTTTTATCCTCCAGAAGCATATTGAAATCTCTAATACTCTTATGTATACTTTCACTCTTATACTCTTCATTGATTTGGATTTATGAGCTTATTTCTTTGCTTTCTTTATAGTAGTTTTTCTGGAGGGATACAAAAGGTGCATTTGTACTCAATCTACTATCTTTTATTAGAAGCTCTTTATTGCACTTTTTTCTAAATTACCTTTATAATCAAAAGTGAAGTGAGGAAGGGTTAAACTTCCTTAATAAACTTCTTTAATAACTTCTTTAACGAACTTCTTTAATAAACTTTCTTTAATAAGGTAAACATGGGAAAGAACAACTTAATCTAGAACCTTGGAGAGTTTATAGGCTAAGCATTGTCTTTTATCTGAATTAGCTTAATGTCCTAGTACACTTCATAAACCTTTCCACTTTTGCAAAAAATCATCATGTTGTTTCATGTCTCTGTGCTTTTGGCCCCAGTTACCACCTACTCGTTCTTCAAGATGTAGCCTACATAGCACCTCCCAGGAAACCTTCTCTGATTCTCAGTATGTATTAAATAATCTTCCTCTGTGATCCAATTGCATACTGTTTGTATTTTATTGAACTTTATGTGAATTCATCTGTTTCATCAACCATATTGAAATCCCTATTTTATCTGTCTGTATCTTCCCAACACCTAACACAGCTTTTAACCAGAAGTAGAAGTAGGAGTATTATGTACTTTTAAATATTTATCAAATGGGTAAGTGAATAAAATAACTGTGCTTTTTATAAGTATGTGTTCAACATGAGCCAGCAGTATCATACAGTTGGCAAAACTCTTATTGCAGTCTGAAATTGAGTTAAAGAAAATATGATATTTGTAAAAGAAAAAAAAAGGTAAAAGTTTGGTATAGATCCAATGACATCTTGAAAATTGTACATACTTCTGGAAATTACATTTTAGTAGATATATTAAGAAACATAATTAGAGTATGATAGAAAATGGAAAGCATGATATATAGGGGTCTTTTTTTTTTTATAATTTTATTTTATTTATTTTTTCCCCCAAAGCCCCAGTAGATAGTTGCATGTCATAGCTGCACACCCTTCTAGTTGCTGTATGTGGGACGCGGCCTCAGCATGGCTGGAGAGGCGGTGCGTCGGTGCGTGCCTGGGATCCAAACCTGGGCCGCCAGTAGCGGAGCGCGCACTTAACCGCTAAGCCAGGGGGCCGGCCCTATAGGGGTCTTAAAACCATGCTGATGGGAGAGCAGTTGAAGGAAGTAGCAATTTTTCATCCGATATATTGAAGGCTCTAGGACATAATGGATATTCCCAAATATGTGAAGAGTTTTGGTATGATTGTAGGATTAAGTGTTTTTCTGAGTTTAACTCCAAAAGAAAAACCTGGACAAATAAGTAGTAGATTTTTTGTTCAATATGAATAAGAACTCCCCAACCAGAACACATTGCTTATGAGGAAATGGCTTTCTTCTTCATGAGAGGTTGCAAATTGATTGAGCACATCTCTGGGCTGTTTTAGGGAGTTTTTCTGCGTAAGGTCAGAAGTTGAACTAGAGGACCTCTAGGGAGCCCTCCAATATCAGTGTTTGTGTTTTACAGTGGAATAGAAGGATTTAGCTGAATTGAGATGTCATCCAAACAGCAGAACTAGTGAATCATAAATTGGAGGCTATCTGCATGCAGATTACATATGGTAAAACTAAAATTATAATGTTTGGAAAAAGTTGGTGTTCAAAATAATAGTACGAATGAACTATCACCAAAATTAAAATTATAAGAAACCTATTTGAGCTACTACTTTATTTCATGTAATCCATTATGTATTTTTCGCTCACAATTGTCATCAGTTAATTGATACATTACTTCCAAATTTAAGTATTCTCAATTTTATCAGGTGATGTTTAAAGAGCGTTAAAGGCTAAAAGAACTAAATAAATGAATGGCCAAATTAATAGCTTTCATAGACCTGCCCAGATAATGAATTAATTACAATGCTTAGATTTTATATGCTTGCCTTAAAATCTAGCATTCATATGACTGCCATAATGTATAATAGTTAAAATTATTACATTTTAATATGGAGATGAAACTGCATGATAAAAGGATAATGATTTTGAGTGATTTCCATTTACAATCTTCTAAGTCTATGGAAGACAAGCATCAACTATGTATTTTCTTTTATAATCCCAGAGGAAAATATACTGTCTACTTTCCATTCATTATCGGGGCTTAACATGATTAAGAACACACTCCTTGTTTGTACTAGAAGAGTGAGCTGAGTTTACACCTCTCTCCAGTTATTAACAAAATTGAACCACTCTTCTTTCAATTGTCCCCAAAAACATTTATCAAAAATATGCCGTGATCTATTACTTCAAATATATATAAAGATAGAGGTTTCGAAATTCAATTTAAATTATTTATTATACTTAGGACATACTTGGTATTTGAGTTTTTCTTGTAATTATGTAAAATATGAGTAATCCATGTGTATTTGACACTTGAATTTTCTTTTGATGACCCACATACTGAGTACTGCATCTAAAGAACATTTGGCAGCAAAAGCTTCTCTCTGAATTTTGATTTTTGTAGATAAGAGTCTGCACGAATCCCACAAGGTTACTATGCAGAGGCAGATGTTTGCTATAAACTACAGTTCAATTCTATGCCCTGCCACTGTCTACTTTCCCTTCCATATATCATCACCAAAAAATAACAAGATAATAGAAAACAAGTTTTGATTTCAGAATGATTTTGTTTGATGATGATGAATGAAGCAGAATAGACAGCTTGATTTTCATAAGTTAAATTGAACTTGCAGTGCCAAGTGCGGCAACAACAGCAAAAAGATTAGCAGACATGACAAGGGAAAAGAGAAGAATTTATGTGCAAACACATAATGCCATTTGAAAAAAAAGGTGTTATGAAAATGTACAAATGCATAGATACTGAAATGCTGGCAGGAAAAAAAAACCCTAAAGATACATAATCTAATATTGGAAGCAATTGTTAAGGAGAATCAGGGCCAAGTAAACAGAGCAATTTAGTTTCAGGAAATAACTTCATTTTATTCGGGCTATGTAAGAAACCATACCCAGGTTCTTCTGGCATACAATACAAGTAATTATAAGGGAATACAATCTACCCAGTGTCCAAAGGAGAAAATAGCCTAGGTGTCATCTGTGAATACTTTAACATATATAAAAAACATTCTCCATCATTCACTTACCACCCTTCATGAGGCAAAAAGAGTCACAACTGGAACACTGTCTGGAGGTTACACTATGAAGAGTAAAATAATAAACTGTTTCTCCATCAGCAGATCCAAATAATTTTGATATTAATTCCTTCCTCCAGTTTGTGGCTTCTAAAGAGGCAAACTGAAAAATTAATCAAAATGATTTTAAAATGCACATTTTAATCTAAAGATCCTTTACATTTTGCTCTATTAATAGAATGGTTTAGGTTTTTTAAATCAAATACTTTGGGTTAAAATAAATTCATGAAATTGCCCTTATCTCTATATAAAACTGAAATAGCTTTTGTCTGAATAATGTGAAGCTAAATTGATGACTGTTTACATTGACATAAATGTTGTTTATGTTTTTCCCACACCAACCCCCAGGTTAATGAAATATTCCAAAAGTCTTTAATTATTGGCATTAAAGTGACATTAAGAGTATTTTACTTGGTTCCCTGTGATATTAGTTTCCATTGGTAAGGTATCAAGTTTTAATTGTAACTGCAGAAATTATGAATTAATCTCAAGAAAGTGGCCTACTACCTTAAAATCATTATCCTAGAGAGATTCATTGTTCATAATGTACAAGAGGAAAAAGAAAACAAAACAGAAACAAGTAACCAGAGATACTTAAATCAGTCTCTTATTATTGTATGTAGTTCATTTCTGAAAACGTTGTCTAGATGAAAAAAGGTTAAGAAAATCAACGATTTAAATATTATAAGTGGGGAGGGACATTACATGCAGGTGAAACTGCAAACAAAAAAAAAGCCTAAATAAAGTTCAAGGAAGTAATTTTTTTCGAAAATACATTTTTTTTTCAAAAGTAATACCTGTCTCAAAAATAATAAAACATAAAATTCAATGGGATCATCATTGAAGATGGGATTGTCTCTCCCCTTCAATTTACAGTAAGTAAAACATCCATAGCTGAACAAAGGCTATGTTGCCCAATAAATCAGGATGCTGCAGAGATCCACACATTGGTACACAGGAAGGTGGGTGGATTGAAGCACAAAGAAAAGGTGAATTGGGAAACAGCATATGCAGTGCCCAGGATCCTGGGCCCCTAGCTGTGGTGGCTGAGTAAACATCCCTCAGCCTCAGAGAACCCAGTGGGCAGCAGCAGAGGCATGCACACAACTTTGGCCTTCTGGCTTTGGTGGCACCAGCAACCATGGAGAGCAGAGCAGCAGCAGAGGTGGAGCTCCACAATCCTATCTGTGTCTCCGAGTCTGTTAGCAGCAGTGGAGGCGCACACACAACTCCAGCCTCCCAATCACAGTGATGCCTGGGGCCATAAGGAAGCAAGCAACAGGGGGAGGTGGAGCCCCATGAACCCAGCTCTTTCCCAGCCTTTCCCCTCTTTTTGCCATAACAGCAGTGCTTCTGACCCAGGTGATCCCGGATGCTGTGAAGGCATCAGTGATCTCTATATGCCTGGTGGCAAAACCAACCACTCCAGTGACACCAGCAACAGCAAGACATCAGTGACCCCAGAGACAGAGGCTGTGACAATGAAAGTACTGGTGATACCTCTAATAGCGACAATGGAGAGCAGAAAGTGCTGAACCTCAAATATAGCCAGAGGCAGCTGAGATAAGAGAAACCAAAAACTGGTGTTATAGCGCCACCTACTGAAAAACAAAATAAAAACCTCTAATCACCAATTGGTTAAATAGCCAGAATCAAAACAAAGCTATACTTCAATAAGAAAAATATTTGCTATGACAAATGCACTGACAGAGGAATAACTCACCAAGTACCACGAAAAGCTGTGGTAACATGACATCACAAAAAGAAAATAACAATTCTCCAGAAACCAAACATAAAGTCATGGAAGATTGTGATCTAATGATAAAGAATTCAAAATAGCTGTTGTGAAGAAACTTGAGGAACTGAAGGAAAACTCAGAAAGGCAGCTCAATGAGCTCAGGAATAAAATTAATGAACAAAAGGAATACGTTACCAAATAGATTTAAACTCAAAAAGAAATCAAACAGAAATTGTGGAGCTGAAGAACTCAGTAAATGAGATGCAGAATACAATAGAAAGCATTGGAAATAGAGCAGACCATATGAAAGAGAGAATTAGCAAGTTCAAAGATAAAAACCTAAAAATGATACAAGTAGAACAGGAGCAAAAACTATGATTTTAAAAAATATAAAAATTCTGTGAGAAGTATCTGACTCCATTAGAAAGGGCAACACAAGGATAATGGGAATCTCAGAAGGAGAAGAGAGAGAGAAGGGAGCAGAGAACTCATTTAAAGAAATAATAGCTGAAAACTTCCCAAACCTGGAGAAGGAACTGGATATACAAATCCATGAAACTAATAGAACACCCAATTATCTCAACACAAAAAGACATTTTCCAAGACACAGGATAATAAAACTGTCAAAAGTCAATTGAAAGAAAAGATATTAAAGCAAGGAAAGAAAAATAATAACCTGCAAGAGAATCTCAAATAGGCTATCAGCACATTTCTTAGCAGAAACTCTACATGCCAGGAGAGAATGGAATGATATATTCAAAATACTGAAAGATAACAACTGTTAGCCAAGAATATTCTATCCAGCAAAGATATCCTTCAGTTAGGAAGGAGAAATAGAGGCTTTCCCAGGCAAACAAAAGCTAAAGGAGTTCATCACCACTAGACTTGCCTCACAAGAAACATTGAAGGAGTTCTTCTACCTGAAACAAAAAAAAACAAAGGTATACAAAACTTTGAGCAAGGTGATAAATGGACAGATAGAATCAGAAAATTGCAACTCCATATAAGAGTAGGATGGTAAGCACTTAATTATACAAAAGTTAAAGAGAAAGGAAGCATTAAAAATAATTATAACCACTTCAATTTGGTAACAAACTCACAACATAAAAAGGAATAATTTGCAACAACAAAAACATAGAAGGAGGAGAGAAGAAGGACGGAAGCTGTATAGGAAAATAAAGATAAGATGCTATCAGCAAAAAAAGGACAATCTTATCTATGAGACCTTTTAAACAAACCTCATGGTAACCTCAAAACAAAAATTCAAAGCAGAGACATGAAACATAAAAGAAGAGGTAACTGAGAAACACATCACAGAAAAGCACCAAACTGAAATGGCAGACAGAAACACAAGTGAAAAAAATGGAAATGTAGAGCAACCAGAAAACAAAAAATAAAATGGCAGTATTAAGTCCTCATATGTCAATAATCATCCTATGTAAATGGGTTGAATTCACCAAGCAAAAGACACAGAGTGGCTGAATGGGCTGGAAAACAACACCCAAAAATATGCTGCTTTCAGGAAACTCACTTCCACTTCAGTTCTAAAGAAAAATATAGGCTCAAAGTAAAAAGATAGAAGATGATACTCTAAGCAAATGGCAAGCAAAATAAAGCAGTGTAGCCATACTTATATCAGACAAAATAGACTTCAAGCCAAAAAAGATAACAAGAGACAAAGATGGACACTATATAATGATAAAGGAGACAATCCATCAAGAAGATGTAACAACTATTAATATATATGCACCTAACATAAGAGCACTAAAATATGTAAAGCAATTGTTAACAGACCTAAGGGAGAAGTTGACAACAACATAACAATAGTAGGGGACTTTAAGACCCCACTTACATTAATGGATAGATCATCTGGACAGATAGTCAACAGGAAAACATTGGCCTTAAATGAAACATTAGACCAGATGGGCTTAAGTGGTATATATAGAACATTCCATGCAAAAGCAGCAGAATACACATTTTTTCTCAAGTGCTCATGGAATATTCTCCAGGATGTGTCGTGTTTTTGAAAACAAAACAAGTCTTAATAAATTTAAGACAATTGAAGTCATATCAAACCTCTTTTCTGACCACAATGGTATTAAACTAAAAATCAACTAAGCTGTAAATGTCACAAATATGTAGAAACTAAACAACATGCTACTGAACAACAATTGGATCAACAAAGAAATCAAAGGAGAAATAAAAAATTACCTGAAGACAAATGAAAATGAAAACACAATGTACCAAAATCTATTGAATGCAGCAAAAATGGTATAAGAGGGAAGTTTATAGCAATACAGACCTACCTCATGAAACAAAAAAAACCTCAACTAAACAATCTAACTTTACACCTAAACGAAGTAGAAAGAGAAGAACAAATGAAGTGCAAGGTCAGTAGAAGGAAGAAAATAATAAAAATAAGAGCAGAAATAAATGAAATAGAGACTAAAAAGACAATAGAAAAGATCAATGAAACTAAGAGCTGGTTCTTTGAAATGATAAACAAAATTGACAAATCTTTAGCTAGGCTCACTAAGAAAAAAAGAAAGAAGGCTAGAATAAACAAAATTGGAAAAAAATAAAATCATGTGAATAAAATTAGAAAAAGTGGAGAAATTACAACTGATACCACAGAAATACAAAGGATTATAAGAGAATACTGTGGAAAGATATACACCAAGAAATTGGATAACCTAGAAGAAATGGATAATTTCTCTGAATCATACAACCTTCCAAAACTGAATCAAGAAATATAGAATCTGAATAGACCAATCACTAGTAAGTAGACTGAAACAGTAATCAAAAACTTCCCAAAAAACAAAAGTCCAGGATCAGATGGCTTCTCTGTTGAATTCTATCAAACATTCAAAGATTTAATACCAACTCTTCTTAAATTCTTCCAAAAAATCGAAGAGGAGGGAACACTTTCTAACTCATTTCACAAGACCAACATTACCTTGATACCAAAACCAGAAAAAGACAAGATAAAAAAGGAAAATCACAGGTCAATATTGCTGATGCACATAGATGCAAAAATCCTTAACAACATATTAGCAAACCAAATCCAGTACATTAAAAGGATTATACACTGTGATCAAGGGGGACTTACTCCAGCAACGCAAAGATGGTTCTACATTTGCAAATCAATCAACGTAATACACCATATTAACAAAATGAAGAATAAAAATATGACTATCTCAATAGATGCATAAAAAGTATTAGACATGATTCAACATCCATTTATGATAAAACTCTCAAAAAAATGGGCAGAGAAGGAAAGTACCTCAACATAATAAAGGCCATATATGACAAACATACAGCCGATGTCATTCTCAATGGACAAAACCTGAAAGCTATCGCTGTGAGAACAGGGACAAGATAAGGATGCCCACTGTTACCACTCTTATTCAACATAGTTTTGGAAGTTCTAGCCAGAGCCATTAGGGAAGGAAAAGAAATAAAAGGGATCGTAATTGGAAAGGAAGAAGTAAAACTATCACTATGTGTGATTGATATGATTTTATATACAGAAAAACCCTAAAAAGTCCACCAAAAAACTGTTAGAAATAATAAATAAATATAGTAAAGTTGTAGGGTACAAATAAACATATAAAAATCAGTTGCAGTTCTATACACTAATGATGAATTAGCAGAAAGAGAAATCAAAAAAGCAACTCCATTTACAATCTGAACCAAAAGAATGAAATACTTAGAAATAAATTTAACCAAGGAGGTGAAAGACCTGTACACTGAAAACTAAGAGACACTGTTGAAAGAAATCAAAGAAGACACAAAGATATGGAAAGATATTCTGTCTGTGCTCATAGATTAGAAGAATTAAAATAGTTAAAATGTCTATATTATCTAAAGCAATCTACAGATCCATTGCAATCTTTATCAAAACCCCAATGACAATTTTGATGGAAATAGAACAAAGAATCCTACAATTTATATGGAACAATGAAAGACCGTGAATAGCCAAAACAATCCTGAGAAAAAGGAAGAAAGATGGAAGTATCATACTCCCTGATTTCAAAGTATACTACAAAGCTATAGTAATCAAAACAGTATGGTACTGGCAAAAAAACCAGACACACAGATCAATGGAACAGGACTGAGAGCCCAGAAAGAAACTCACGCATATATGGACAGCTAATTTTTGACAAAGAAGCCAAGAACATGCAACAGAGAAAGGAAAGTCTCTTTAATAAATGATGTTGGGGCTGACCCGGTTGCATGGTGGTTAATTCACACACTCCACTTAAGCAGCCCAGGGTTCACAGGTTCGGATCCTGGGCGTGGACTTACACACCACTCATCAAGCCATGCTCTGGTGGCATCCCATATACAAAATAGAGGAATATTGGCACAGTTGTTAGCTCAGGGCAAACCTTCCTAAAGCAAAATGAGGAAGATTGGAAACAGATGTTAGCTCAGGGCCAATCGTCCTCACCAATAAATAAATAAATAAATAAATAAAATACATACATACATACATACATAAATACATAAATACATACATACATACATAAATGATGTTGGAAAAACTGGACAGCACATGCAAAAGAATGAAAGTAGACCATTATCTTGCACCATACACAGAAATTAACTCAAAAGGGATTAAAGATCTGAATGTAAGACTTAAAACCATAAAACTCCCAGAAGAAAACATAGTAAGTACACTCTTTGTCATCAATCATAGCAATATCTTTTTGAATATGTTTCCTCAGGCAAGGGAAACAAAAGCAAAAATAAACAAATTGGACTTCATCATACTAAAAAGCTTCTGCACAGCAAAGAAAATCATCAGCAAAATGACAAGACATCCTACTGATTGGGAGAAGATATTTGGAAATCATACATCTCATAAGGGGTTAATCCAAAATGTATAAAGAACTGATACAACTCAACAACAAAAAATAAACAACTCAATTAAAAAAGGGGCAGAGAATCTGAACAGATATTTTTTCAAAGAAGATATATGGATGGCCAACAGGCACATGAAAAGATGTTCATCACTAATTATTAAGGAAATGCAAATCAAAACAACAATTCTCATGCCCATCAGAATGGCTGTCATTAAAAAGACAAGAAATATCAAGTGTTGGAGAGGGTGTGGAGAAAAAGGGAACACTTGTAGACTACTGGTGGGAATATAAGTTAGTGCAGCCAACATGGACAACAGTATGGATATTCCCCCCAAAATTAAGAATAGAACTACCATATGATCCAGCCATTCCACTTCTGGGTATTTATCCAAAGAATACAAAAATACTAATTTGAAAAGATGTATGCACCCCTGCGTTCATTGTAGCATTATTTACAACAGCCAAGACATGGAAACAACCTAAGTGTCTGTCAACAGATGAATGGATAAAGATGTGGTATACATACACAGTGGAATGCTACTCAGCCATAAAAAAGATGAATCTTGCCATTTACAAGAATGTGCATAGACCTGCAGGGTATTATGCTAAGTGAAATAAGTTCGACAGAAAGGCAAATACTGTATGATTTCACTCATATGTGGAAGATAAAAAAACAAACAAACACAGAGATAAGGAGACCAGATTGGTGGTTACCAGAGGAGAAGGAGGTGGGGGGAGGATGAAAGGGGTAAAAGGGCACATATATATGTTACAGATGGAAATTAGACCTTTGGTTGTGAACACAATGCATTCTATACAGAAGCTGAAATATAATGATGTACAACTGAAATTTACACAATGTTATAAACCAATGTAATCTCAGTAAAGTAAAAGAAAAGAAAAAAAGTGATTATAATGGAATACTATGAACAACCATAGGCCAAAAAATTAGATAATTTAGATGACATGAACAAATTCTGAGAAAGAAAAGAAAAACTACCTGACCTGACCAAAGGGGAAATAAAAAATCTGCATAGACCTATAACAAGTAAAGAGAATGAATTAAACACTTCCCACATAAAAGCGCAAACTCAAATGGCTTCACTGATATAGTTGCCAAAAATCTAAATATAAATTAACATTAATAATTCACAAACTTTCAAAAAATGGAAGATAATGGAACACTTTTCAACTCAATCTATGAAGCAAGCATTTCTCTGATACCAAAACCAGCCAAAAATATCTCAAGAAAATTACAAATTTATACCTCTTATGAATATAAACACAAATATACTCAGTAAAATAATAATAGACCAAATTCAGGTGTTCATTTATATAAACTATTTATATAAATCATACAAAAGGGATTATACACCAGAGCCAAGTAGGGTTTGTGCGAAGAATGCAATTTTGGTTTAAAATATGAATATCAAAGTAGTATACCACTTCAGTAGAATAAAGGAGGAAAAACATATGATTATTTTAATAGATGTGGGAAAAGCACTTGGCAAAATCCAACAAAAATTCCGTGATAAAAACACTGAAAAAACTAGGAATATAAGGGAACTTGATATTCCTTTATCATCCTGAAAAATTATTCCTTATATTCCTCTGTCAATCTGATAAAAGATATCTATGAAAATTCCACATCTCACATCACACTTAATGGTTGAATGATTTCCCCCTCAGATCAGGAATAAGACAAGATGTGTGCTCTTGCCACTTTTGTTCATTGTTATACTGGAGGCTCTAGCCAGGGCATTTGTCAAGAAAATGAAACCAGCTCAGAAAGGAAGAAGTAAAACTCTATTTATAGATTACATGACCTTGGATATAGAAAATACTTAAAAATCCACCAAAAAACTATTATAACTATTAAACTAGTTCAGTCAGATTGCAGGATATGATATCAATATATAAAAACTAATTATACTTATATAAGCTAACAATGAGCAATCCAAAAAGAAGATTAAGAGAATAATCCCAGGGACTGGCCTCGTGGAGCTGTTGGTTAAGTTTATGTGCTCCACTTCAGTGGCCCAGGGTTCACAGGTTCAAATCCTGGACGTGGACCAATGCACGACTCATCAAGCCATGCTGTGGCAGCATCTCACATATAAAATGGAGGAAAATGGGCACAGAAGTTAGCTCAGCGACAGTCTTCCTCAAGCAAAAGGAAGAGGATTGGCAACAGATGTTAGCTCGGGGCCAATCTTCCTCACCAAAAAAAGAAAAGAAAAGAAAAGAAAAGAATTCCATGCACAATATCATCAAAAGGAATAAAATAATTAGGAATATATTTAACAAAATGAATGTATAGTGGTTTGCATGGTGGTCCTCAAAAAAGGTATGCCCATGTCCAAATCCCTGGAACCTGTAAGTGTTTTCTTATTCAGAAAGAGTCTTTACTCTAAGTAAGTTAAGGATCTTGAGATAAAATCATCCTGGATTACACACATGGCTCCTAAATACAATGACAATTATTCTTATAGGAGACATAAAAGGAGAAGACACAGACAGAAGAGAAGAAAGTGATGCAAAGCTGGAAGCAGATATTGAAGTGATGTGGCTGCAAGCCAAAGAATGCCAAGGAGTATCAATAGCCACCAGAAATTAGACGAGGCAAAGAAGGAAATCTCTTTTAGAGCTTCTGGAGGGAGTGTGGCCCTGATAAACACCTTGATATCAGACTTCTAGCCTTCAGAACTGTGAGAGAATATATTTCTCTTTGTTTAAGCCATTAAATTCATGATAATTTTTATGGGAGCCAAAGAAAACTAATAAAAAATGCAAAACTTATATGCTAAAAACTTAAAAAAAATTGTTGAAGCCTATATTTATTTACAGATTTATTTATAGATTCAATACAATCCTTATCAAAACCCCAGCTTGCAGAAAAGCAGAAATTGATCCTAAAATACATATGGAAATATAAGAGACCCAGAAGAACCAAAACAATCCTTAAAAGAGGAACCAAGTGGAGGACTTATACTTGCAGATTTAAAAATTTATAACAAATATATAGTGATCAAAACAATGTAGTAATGGCATGGGGATAGTTATATAGATCAATAAAATAGAATTGAGAGTCCAGAAATGAGTCCTTAAATTTATGGTCAATTAATTTTTTTAAAAAGTGCTAAGAAAATTCAATGGGAGAAGGAATAAGCTTTTCAACAAATGGCCCTGGATATACACTGGACTTCATCAAAACTAAAAACTTTTGTGCTTTAAAACACACTATCAAGAAAGTGGAAAAAAAAACCCACAGAAAGAGGAAATATTTTTAAATCATATATCTGATAAGGATCTAGTATCCAGAATACATCAAGAACTCTTACAACTCAACATTAAATGGAAAAATGACCTAATTAAAAATAGACAAAGGATGTGAATACACATTTTTCAAAAAAAAATGCAAATGACCAATAAAGACAATAAAAGATGCTCAACATCATTAGTCATCATTAGAGAAATACAAATCAAAACCACAAGGTTATACCACTTCACACCAACTAGAATGGCTATAAGCAAAAAAAGACAGAGAACTACACATGTGGATGTGGAGAACCTGGACCCGCATGTAATGTGGGTGGGAATGTAAAATGGTACAGCTGCTTTAGAAAACAATGTCAGTTCCTCAGGAAATCTCTCAATAAAGAAAAGTCATAGACCTAATTGCTTCACTGGTGAGTTCTTCCAAGCATTTAAAGAACTAACACTACTTCTCTTCAAACTTTTCCAAAAACATGAAGAAGGGAAGACTCTCTAACTAATTCTATGAAGCCAGAATTGCCCTAATAGCAAAGCCAGACAAGACACTGTAAGTAAATGAATCTACAAACCAATATTGCTTATGAACATTGATGCAAAACTCTTCAGTAAAATACTAGCAAACTGAATTCACCAGCACGTTAAAAGGATGACACACTATGACCAAATGGGATTTATTCCTGGAATGAAAGGATGATTCAACATATAAAAATCAATCAATGTAATACATCACATTAACAAAATGATTAAAAATTGCGGGATAATATCAGTTAATGCAGAAAAAAAATTTGACAAAATTCAACACCCTTTCATAACAAGAACACTCAACAAACTAAGAATAGAAAGAAACTACCTCAATATATTACCAGCCATAAATGAAAAATCCATAGTGAACATCATACTCAATGGTCAAAGATGAAAACTTTTCCTCTAAAATCAGGAACATGGCAAGGATGTTTGCTTTCACCACTATTAATCACAATACTGGAAGTCCTACTCAGAGCAATAAGGAAAGAAAAAGAAATAAAAGGCATCCAAATTGGAAAGGAAGAAGTAAAATTAACTCTGATCACAGATGATATGACCTTATACGTACAAAACTCTCAAGATTCCACAAAAAACTTTAGAACTAACAAAGAAATTCAACAAGGTAACAAGACACAAAGTCAACACACAAAAATCAGTTGTATCCAGGAGCTGGCCCGGTGGTGTAATGGTTAAGTTCAATGCACTCTGCTGCAATGGCCTGGGGTTTGCAGGTTTGGATCCCAGGCACAGACCTAAACCACTCATCAAGCCATGCTGTGGCAGTGTCCCACCTACAAAATAGAGGAAGATGGGCACAGATCTTAGCTCAGGGCCACTCTTCCCCAAGAAAAAAGAGAAAGATTGGCAAAAGGCATTAGTTCAGGGACAATCTTCCCCACCAAAAAAAAAAAAAAAAATCAGTTGTATCAAAAAGAAAAGAACAGACCAAGTATCGGTAAGGATGTGGAGAAAGTGGAATTTTTGTGCAGTTTGTGGGAATGTAAAATGATACAGCCACTGTGTAAAGCAGTATGAGGATTCCTGTAGGTCTGTTCAGATTATATATTTTTTCATGATTCAGTTTTGGTACATTTTGTGTTTCTAGGAAGTTGTCTGTTTCATCTAGGCTATCCAATTTGTTAGTGTAAATTGTTCATAATACTCTTTCATAATCCTTTTTACTTCTGTGAAATAGGTAGTAATGTGCCCAGTTTCATATCTGATTTTAGTAATTTGAGTCTTTTTTCTTACTGAGTCACGTTAGCTAACGATTTGTCAATTTTGTTGATCTTTTTGAAGAACCAACCTTTGGTTTCATTGATTTTCTCTACTTTTTTTATTTTCTATTTTCTTTATCTCTGCTCTATTATTTATTATTTTCTTCTTTCTGCTAGCTTTAGGTTTAGTTTGTTCTTATTTTTCTAGTTCCTTATGTTGTAAAGTTAGGTTGTTGGTTTGAGATTTTTCTCGTGTGTGTATGTGTATGTTTAATGTAAAAATTTACAGCTATAAATATTTACCTTATCACTGCTTTAGCTGCATAGGTTTGGGGATGTTATGTGTTTGTTTTCATTCATCTCAGTATTTTCTAATTTTTCTTGTGATTTCTTTTTTGATCCATGGGTTGTTTAATATCCACAAATTTGTAAATTTTCCAGTTTTCCTTCTGTTATTTATTTTTAACTTTCTCCATTATGATTGGAGAAGATATTTTACATGATATAAGTCTTTTAAATCTGTCAAAACTTAATTTGTGGCCTAACCTATGATCTATCCTAGAGAATATTCCATATGAATTTGAGAAAAATGCGTATTCTATTGTTGTTGGTAGGGTGTTCTGCATGTCTGTTAGATTTAGTTGATTTATTGTGCGGTTCAAATCCTCTATTTCCCTATTTATCTTCTCTCTGGTTGTTCGATCCATTATTGTGAGGTGATATTGAAGTTTACAACTATTATTGTAGAACTGTCTATTTCTTCCTTCAGTCCTGCCAATTTTTGCTTCATATAGTTTGACATGTTATTATGTGTGTAAAGATTTATAATTGATTTATCTTCCTGTTGTATTGAAACCTTTCTTAGTATATAATGTCCTATTTGTCTCTTGGAAGCTTTTATGATTTAAAGTCTCCTTTGTCTGATATTAGTATAGCCACTCCTGCTCTCTTTGGATTACCATTTGCATGGAGTATTGTCTTTCATCCTTTCACTTTCAACCTATTTGTGTCTTTGAATCTAAAGTCAGTCTCTTATAGACAACATATATGTAGACAGCATATTTTTTTTTAAATTCATTCTGCTAATCTCTGTTTTTTGATTGGAAAATTTGCATTTAAAATAAATGTTGATAGGAATGGGCTTATTTTTGTTATTTTGGTATTTGTTTTCTATATCCCTGTTAGTTTTTTTTTCTTTTTTTTTTTGTTGAGGAAGATTTGCCCTGAGCTAATATCCGTTGCCATTCCTCCTCTTTTTTTTTTATGAGGAAGACCAGCCTTGAATTAACATCCAATGCCAATCCTCCTCTTTTTTTGCTGAGGAAGACTGGCCCTGGGCTAACATCCATGCCCATCTGCCTCCACTTTATATGGGATGCTACCACAGCATGGCTTGCCAAGCGGTGCGTGGGTGCATGCCCGGGATCCGAACCGGCGAACCCCAGGCCGCTGCAGTGGAGCGCATGCACTTAACCACTTGCACCACTGGACCGGCCCCTCCTCTTTTTTATTTTTGCTTGAGGAAGATTAGCCCTGAGCTAACATCTGTGCCAATTCTTCCTCTATTTTGTATGTGGGTCACTGCCACAGCACGGCTTGATGAGTGGTGTAGGTCTGCACCCATAATCTGAACCCATGAACCCAGGCTGCCAAAGTACAGCACGCTGAAATTTAACTACTAGGCCATAGAGCTGGCCCCTGCTTTTTAGTTTTTGTCCCTCATTTCTTGCATTATCATCTTCTTTTGTATTTAGCTGAATTTTTATAGTGAAACATTTTAATTCCCTTCTCATGCCTTTTGTATATACTCTATAACTATTTTCTTTTGGTTACCATGGGGATTACATCTAACATCCTAATGTTATAGCACTGTAATTTGAATTTTTACCAGCTTAACTTCAACAACATGTGAAAACTCTGCTCCTTTAACAGCTCCATGTCCACCCTTTTCAGTTACTGATGTCACAAAATTACATCATTATGTGCGTCCAAAAGTGTAAACTAATAATTGTTTTTAAATAGACTAGTCGCTTAAATCCTGTAGAAAGCAAAAAGAGACTTATAGACTGTTGATACAATAATGCTAGCTTTTATAGTTACCCACGTGTTTACCTTTCCAGAGATTTTTATTTCTTCATACTACTTTGAGCTGCAGTCTAGTGTCCTTTCATTTCAACCTGCAGGAGTCCTTTTAGTATTTCCCGCTGGATAGGTTTAATAGTAATGAACTCTTCCACATTTTGTTTGTCTAGCATTGTCTTAATTTATCCCTCACTTTTGAAGGACAGTTTTGCCGTATATAGGATTATTGGTTGACAGGGTTTTTTTTTCTTTTAGCACTTTCAATGTATTAGCCCACAGCTTATGGCCTCCAAAGTTTCTGATGAGAAAACTGCTGATAATCTTTACAGGATCCCTTGAATGTGATGAGTCACTTCTCTATCACTGCTTTCCAGATTCTCTCTTTGTCTTTCAACAGCTTAATTATAATATGTCCCAGTGTGCATCTCTTTGAGTTCATACTACTTGGAGTTCATTGAGCTTCTTGGAAGTTTATATTCATGTCCTTCATTGAACTTGGAAGTTTTCAGCCATTATTTATTCAAATAATGTCTCTGTTCCTTTCTTTCTTGTTTCTCCTTCTGGGCCTCTCACATATGTATGTTGGTCCACTTGATGGTGTCCTTCAAGTCTCTTAGGCCCTGTTCACTTTTTCTCAATCTTTTTTCTTTCTATTCTTCAAATTCAATGATTTCTCTTATCTTATCTTCAAGTGCAGTGATTATTTCTTCTGCCTGCTCAAATCTGTCTTGGAATCCCTCAAGTGAAATTTTCAATTCAGTTGTTTTACCTTTCAGCTCTAGAATTTGTTTATTGGTTTCTGTTTAGGTTTTCTACCTCTTTATTAACATTTCTATTTTGTTCATACATTTTTTTAACTTTCTCCATGTCTTCATTTAGTTCTTTGACCATCTTTAAGACAACTGTTTTAAAGTATTTGTCTAGTATGTCTGCCATCTGTTCTTTTTCTGTGGCAGTTTCTCTTGATTTACTTTTTTTACTTTGAAAAAACTATACTTTCTTATTTTTTTGTATGCCTTGTGGGTTTTTTTAATTGAAAAAATGGGCATTTTAATCTGATGATGTGGTAACTCTGAAAATCAGATTCTTCTCCTTCCCCAGCATTTGCTGTTTTTTTGTTTTGTTTTTCTAATTTTTTATATTGGTGTAGGCTACCCCTGTACCAGGGACCAGGCTGTTGTATAAACACAAGGTTTTCTCAGGTCTTTTATGAGCCTGCACCTTACTCTAGGCGTGAGCACTGACTTTCTAGTATCCCACATATATGGAGTTGCTTTTGAATGTCCTAGTCTTTAATGTTTGGCTCTCAAAATGGTGAAAAGAGAAAAAGAAGGTGGAGGGGAGAAGGCGTCTGTTCTTTAAGTAAGTTCCCTGGAAGTCACTTTAGCTGGAGTGAGAGGGGCTTTCAACAGTGGCGGGGAGTGTAACAATGTCTGCCCACTTCAGTGTCTGCACCTCCATGATCAGAAGTAGCAATTAGCAATCAGAACACAGATCTCTGCTCTTTGGAAGACAGTGTTCTTATTGTCCAACATGGCTCCTGTAAGATGTCTGCTAGTTGCTCCAGGAACATAGCATATCTGTTGCTACAGGGCTGAGGATGAGGACTGAGTAGTCACTGCTGAACTAAGAGCTGAAATTGACTAAAATTAATCACAATTTATTATCCAAGCCTCCCTCTGGAATTTGCAAGCCTTCAACAGACTCGAGAGTTTGAAAGTTGTTACATTAAACAGATTCTGCCAGTACAATTGTTGTATAGTTGATGAAACAGATTCCTGGTGCTTCTTACTACTCTTCCCAGAATCCTCCTTTTATGTTTATTTTTGAAGTATATTTTTTCAAGATGTAAAAATCTTAGTTGGTAGTTACATTTTTTCAGCACTTTAAAAATGCCACTCCACTGTCTTCTTGCTTCCATTAATGTTCTGAAAATGTCAAACATCAGTCTTATTATTGTTCATTTAAATACAGTCACACATTGCTTAATGATAGGGTATGTTCTGAGAAATGCATACTAAATGATTTTTGTCGTTATGCAAAATGGAGTGTACTTACGCAAACCTGGATGGTATAGGCTACTACACATCTAAGCTATATGGTACTAATCTTATGGGACCACCATAGCATATACAGTCTGTCATTGACTGAAATATCATTATGCAGCCCATGACTATATGCATTTTCCTGGCTACACTCAGGCTTTTCTCTTTGTTTTAAATTTCAGCAGTCTTACTCCAATATTATGTGGGATTTTTTTATTTTATTTATTTATTTTTTTTGCTGAGGAAGATTCTCCCTGAGGTAACATCTGTGTCAATCTTCCTCTATTTTGTATGTGGGTTGCCACTACAGCTTGGCTGATGAGTGGTGTAAGTCTGCACCTGGGATCTGAACCCATGAACTGGGGCCACTGAAGTGGAGCACAGTGAACTTAACCACTATGCCACCGGGCCAGCCTATGTGGGTTTTTTTGGTTATTTATTCTAATGGGTTTTTAATAGAATGCATGGTTGATGTTTGTCATTAATTTTGGAAAATTCTTACTCATTATCTCTTCAAAAACATTTTTTTTCATTCTCTGACTTCTTTCTTTCTTGAACTTCAATTTCATGTATGCTGTAGTCTTATATGGAATCACCAACATTTACATTTCTTTTATTTTTAATGCTTTTTTCTTTCTTAATTTTAGAAGATATATATTCTATTTCCTAGTTTTTCCTCTCACAAATTCTGACTTTTATTGTCTCTACTCTCTCCTTAATATAATTTAATTTTATTACTTTCAGATATGTGTCTTTCAGTTTTAGGTGTACTTGTTTGTTTTTATAAATTATAATTCTCTGGAAAAATTATTGATCTGTTTTCCATCTCTGCCGTCTTTTTCTTTATTCCCTTAAGCATACTAAACATGATTATTTTAAGAGTCTCATGCTCTACCGGCTGAACTAGCAGGGCACCTAAACATGATTATTTTAAAGTTCTTTTCAACCCACCAAATATCTGAATCACCTATGTGTCAACTTCTTTTATCTGATTTTTTTTTTTACTTGCATTTCAGTAATGTGATTCTGTTATTTGGTAAGTATAGTCATTTTTTCTAAATGCTAGTCCTTGTGTGCAAAAAAAATATGGCAACACTAGACAACATCATCCTCTATAGAGGTGACTTATTCTTCTCTAAGCCATTACAGAAGATTTATGGCTGATCATCTACATCCAGTTAGTTTCCACACTGAATCAAGGCTTCTTTGTTAGTGGGCCTCTGGTTTACACTCTTGTAGGTCCCAAACTCAAACTTGGTAACGAGACTGTGAAACAACTCTTCTACTATACCATAGGTTCTTGGATAAGGTTTTTAAGTCTCTATCTTTTGAAAACTAGCATCTAACAAATCTCTTGTGGGAGAAACCAGACTTTTATTTTAATACTCTACCTGATTCATCTAAATCTCTGTTGGTATCTCAGTCTTTCAGCAGTGACTCCCTATGGTTACTTAGTGTATTTTCAAATTGATCATTTTTTTTTAAAGACACAAACAATATAGGGTCCAGGAAAATTGCCATAATCATTTATGTGACCAAATGAATTTGATAGAGATATTATTATGGGAAGAAATGAACAGTGCACTGAAACTGAAGGAAATGCAAAAAAATATGGTCATTGTTATTTCGATGTTCTTCCTGCTTTGTGTAGTGTGTGGTGACAAAACAGCATAGAAATTCCAAAAAACCCCAAGAGAGTGTACTTAAACCAATCCATCTTCAAAGAATCCCATGTGTTGTTGTCTAGTTTTAATCAGATGACTTAATCCCTTTGGGCCGTAATTGTTAATTGTTTTTGTTTGTAATATTTTGTAGTTAGTTTGAATGATTTCTATTGTCCACAACAGACCATTGTATTGTGTCAGATTGCCAGAATTTCCTCAATCACTGGCCTTTAAATATCAACAGACATTATGTGACTATTTTTATTATTTAACAAAATTGAGGTTATGTATAGGCAATGTACTTTGCTGTGCAGGAAGATTGTATTAGGATATGTTATCAGAGAAGTTACTGGTATGCTTTTGTAAACCATTTATTATTACTTCTTGTGATAAATCATAGCCAATCAGATAGGGGAGACATTATTTGGAAGAATGCTGGAATTTCCTTAAAGTAATGAAAAAGAGAGGCAATGATGTCTAGCTTAAATTTTTCCCTTTTTGAGATTAAAAAAGTGACCTCCATCTATTTGCATTGCAAATAATGTTCACAAGTGAAGACACACACACGCACACACCCCTACATGTACACATATGCATGTGCTCACATGTGAATACAGAGAATGTATTATTTCATTTTAAATAAAACATTGTTGTACATAATATCTTTACTTTGCATACAAATGTCATGTATTCATACATATATAGATATCAGGATGTATAAGTAAAGGGCAAAAAAATTGTTGCTGCTGGTTTGGTTTTTGCAGGAAACTTTAAGACTATAGCTAAACTCCTTGCTGTCACTATTGTCATCAGAGAATACATCAGTGAAGAAAGGTCATGGTATAAATTATTCCCTGCTCCATTACCCCTTTATATCCTATTTGCAACAACTGAAAGATTCTTATATTAGGTGGAAAGTGACAACTGAAAATTAGGATGAAAATAATTGTAATTCTGTTTTCTTCTGGGGATACACTAAATCTTTATTTGTCAAAGTTGAGAAGACACCTAGCTTTCTAACAATGCACAAAATCACTGAGAAGGTTGATCTGATCATACACATTACCAAAACAACAGATCAGATACCTTAATATTTTTTGTATTTAACAGAACATTATTGGTATTTTACACATTGTCAATTATTAATACTTGATGTTATAGTATTCATTTCCATTTGTCATCACCTACTGGCTGAAATGTTTCAAGATCTTAATAACTAACTTTTTATGGAGAATTCCACAAATAAGCTGAAACAGAGAATAGCTTAATACACCCCCATGTACTTTACTATTCAGCTTGCACAATTTTTAACATGTGGCTAATCAAGTTTTATCTATACTGTGGCCCTTTTCTCTCTCACACATTAATTAGAACCCCAAGCTTCAAATGTTTTCACTATAAATTGTTTCAAAATATGTTTCTAAATATTGAAGTCTTTTCTTTAATATACCATGACAACATTATCTTAGCAAAATTTTATAATTTTAATTACAATATCAGTTATCCAATTATTATCAGTAATCCAATCTATGTTTGTGTTCCTCAATTCTCTCATCTATTTTTTTCTTATGTTTTTTGCTTGAACTAGAATCCAGTCAAGATCCAAATTATATTTTGTTTATATACATCTCTAAAAGCTCTTTTAATATTGAGTATCCTTATCCCACCCTATTTATACTTACATCTATCTTTTTTTAAAAAAACACAAATAATTTGTCCTGTGGAGTTTCCCACACTCTGGGTTTTGCTAATTATCTTTGTGTGTGTGTGTGTGTGTGTGTGTGAGAAAGACCAGCCCTGAGCTAACATCGATGCCAATCCTCCTCTTTTTGCCAAGGAAGATTGGCCCTGGGCTAACATCTGTGCCCATCTTCCTCCACTTTATATGGGACGCTGCCACAGCATGGCCTGACAAGTGGGGGCTCGGTGTGCGCCCGGGATCCAAACCGCACTTAACCGCTATGCGCTTGGGCTGGCCCCTAATTATATCTTCATGGTGTCTTTTAATGTCTTTCTTTGATCTATTGTTACTATAAACTGGAAGTGAGATCTAGAGACTTGATTGAATTCTGGTTCTATGCTTTGGTAAAAACTTTTGAAATATAATATCCTATACTTCCAAATTGTGACACATCAGGAATCACACAATATCTAGTTATTTCTCTTTTTGTAATAATAAAATCAATCACTGGTTTAAATTGTTGTCAATCTGGTCCATGGATTAAAAGTTTCCAATTAGGTTTTCATCTAACGATATCAGCAGCAGTAGATTACTATTGGTTAGATCTATTATTTGGAGGTTGGCAAAATAGTGGTATTTTAACTGTCATTCCTTTTTAATTTGGTAGCTGAAATTTTTTTTTTTTTTAATTTTTTGTTTATTGCAGTAACATTGGTTTATAACATTGTAAAAATTTCAGGTGTACATCATTATACTTCTATTTCTGCATAGATTACATCATGTTCACCACCAAAATACTAATTACAACCCATTACCACACACATGTACCGAATTGTCCCTTTAACCCTCTTACCTCCCCCCTTCCCCTCTGATAACCACCAATCCAATCTCTGTCTCTATGTGTTTGTTTATTGTTGTTATTATCTACTACTTAATGAAGGAAATCATACGGTATTTGACCTTCTCCCTCTGACTTATTTCACTTTGCATTATACCCTCAATGTCCATTGTCACAAATGGCTGGATTTCATCGTTTCTTATGGCTGAGTAGTATTCCATTGTGTATATATACCACAGCTTCTTTATCCATTCGTCCCTTGATGGGCACTTAGGTTGCTTCCAAGTCTTGGCTATTGTGAATAATGCTGCAATGAACACAGGTGTGCATGTACCTTTACAAATTGGTGTTTTCAAGTTCTTTGGATAAATACCCAGCAGTGGAATAGCTGGATCATATGGTAGTTCTATCCTTGATTTTTTGAGGAATCTCCATACTGTTTTCTATAGTGGCTGCACCAGTTTGCACTCCCACCAGCAGTGTATGAGAGTTCCCTTCTCTCCACATCCACTCCAACACATGTTCTTTCCTGTCTTGTTAATTATAGCCATTCTGACGGGCGTGAGGTGATATCTCATTGTAGTTTTGATTTGTATTTCCCTGATAGTTAGTGATTTTGAACATCTTTTCATGTGTCTGTTGGCCATCTGTATATCTTCTTTGGAGAAATGTCTGTTCAGGTCTCTTGCCCATTTTTTAATTGGGTTGGTAGTTTTTTTGTTGTTGAGATGCATGAGTTCTTTATATATTTTGGAGATTAAGCCCTTATCAGATGTATGGTTTGCAAATATCTTCTCCCAATTGTTAGGTTGCCTTTTCGTTTTGTTGATGGTTTCCTTTGCTGTGCAGAAGATTTTAGTTTGATGTAGTCCCATTTGTTTATTTTTTCTATTGTTTCTCTTGCCCAGTCAGACATGGTGTTTGAAAAGATGTTGCTAAGACCAATGTCAAAGAGCGTACTGCCTATGTTTTCTTCTAGAAGTTTCATAGTTTCAGGTCTTACATTCAAGTCTTTAATCCATTTGGAGTTAATTTTTGTGTATGGTGTAAGGTAAGGGTCTACTTTCATTGTTTTGCATGTGGCTATCCAGTTTTCCCAACACCATTTGTTGAAGAGACTTTCGATTCCCCATTGTATGTTCTTGGCTCCTTTGTCAAAGATTAGCTGTCCATAGATGTGTGGGTTTATTTCTGGGCTTTCGATTCTATTCCATTGATCTGTGTGTCTGTTTTTGTGCCAGTACCATGCTGTTTTAGTTACTATAGCTTTGTAGTATATTTTGAAATCAGGAAGTGTGATACCTCCAGCTTTGTTCTTTTTTCTCAGGATTCCTTTAGCTATTCGGGGTCTTTTGTTGTTCCATATAAATTTTAGGATTCTTTGTTCTATTTCTGTGAAAAATGTTGTTGGAACTTTGATAGGGATTGCATTGAATCTATAGATGGCTTTAGGAAGTATGGACATCTTAACTATGTTAATTCTTCCAATCCAAGAGCACGGAATATCTTTCCATTTCTTTGTGTCTTCTTCAATTTCTTTCAGAAATGTTTTATAGTTTTCGGTGTACAGATCTTTCACCTCTTTGGTTAAGTTTATTTCTAGGTATATTATTCTTTTTGTTGCAATTGTAAATGGGATGGTATTCTCAATTTCTCTTTCTGCTACTTCGTTGTTAGTGTACAGAAATGCAGCTGATTTTTGTATGTTGATTTTGTATCCTGCAAATTTACCATATTCGTTTATTACTTCTAACAGTTTTCTGGTGGATTCTTTAGGGTTTTCTATATATAATATCATGTCATCTGCAAATAGTGACAGTTTCACTTCTTCCCTTCCAATTTGCATCTCTTTTATTTCTTTCTCTTGCCTGATTGCTCTGGCTAGGACTTCCAGTACTATGTTAAATAAGAGTGGTGAGAGTGGGCATCCTTGTGTGGTTCCTGTTCTTAGAGGGATAGCTTTCAGTTTTTCACCATTGAGGATGATATTAGCTGTGGGTTTGTCATATATGGTCTTTATTATGTTGAGGTACTTTCCTTCTATACCCACTTTATTCAGAGTTTTTATCATAAATGGATGCTGGATCTTGTCAAATGCTTTCTCTGCATCTATTGAGATGATCATGTGATTTTTATTCTTCATTTTATTAATGTGGTGTATTACGTTGATTGATTTGCGAATGTTAAACCATCCCTGCATCCCTGGAATAAATCCCACTTGATCATGGTGTATAATCTTTTTAACGTATTGTTGTATGCGATTTGCTAGTATTTTGTTGAGGATTTTTGCATCGATGTTCATCAGTGATATTGGTCTGTAATTTTCTTTTTTTGTGTTGTCCTTGTCTGGTTTTGGTATCAGGGTAATGTCAGCTTCGTAGAATGAGTTAGGGAGCTTCCCCCCCTCCTCAATTTTTTGGAAGAGTTTAGGAAGGATAGGTATTAAGTCTTCTTTGAATGTTTGGTAGAATTCACCAGGGAAGCCGTCTGGTCCTGGACTTTTATTTTTGGGGAAGTTTGTGATTACTGTTTCGATCTCCTTACTGGTGATTGGTCTATTCAAATTCTCTACTTCTTCTTGATCCAGTTTTGGAAGGTTGTATGATTCTAAGAATTTATCCATTTCTTCCAGATTGTCGAATTGGTTGGCATATAGCTTTTCATAGTAGTCTCTTTAATCTTTTGTATTTCTGAGGTGTCTGTTGTAACCTCTCCTCTTTCATTTCTGATTTTACTTATTAGTGCCTTCTCTCTTTTTTTCTTGGTGAGTCTAGCTAAAGCTTTGTCAATTTTGTTGATCTTTTCAAAGAACCAGCTCTTGGTTTTATTAATTTTTTTTATTGTCTTTTGGTCTCTATTTCATTTATTTCTGCTCTAATTTTTATTATTTCCCTTCTTCTACTGATTTTTGGCTTTGTTTGTTCTTCTTTTTCCAGTTCTTTTAGGTGCATTGTTAGATTGTTTATTTGAGATTTTTGTTTGTTGAGATAGGCCTGTATCACTCTAAACTTCCCTCTTAGAACCGCTTTTGCTGTATCCCGTAAATTCTGGCATGTCGTATTTTCATTTTCATTTGTCTCCAGGTATTTTTTGATTTCTTCTTTGATTTCTTCGTTAACCCAGTCGTTGTTCAGTAGAATTTTGTTTAATCACCATGTATTTGTGGCTTTTCGGATTTTCTTCCTATAGTTGATTTCTAGTTTCATACCGTTGTGGTCAAAAAAGATGCTTGGTATTATTTCAATCTTCTTAAATTTATGGAGACTTGTTTTGTGGCCTAATATGTGATCAATCCTGGAGAATGTTCCATGTGCATTTGAAAAGAACGTGTATTCTTCGGTTTTTGGATGGAATGCTCTGTATATATCTACTAGGTCCATCTGTTCTAGTGTGTCGTTTAAGGCCAATGTTTCCTTATTGATCTTCTGTTTGGATGATCTATCCGTTGGTGTAAGTGGAGTGTTAGAGTCCCCTACTATTATTGTGTTACTGTCTATTTCTGTTTTTATTTCTGTTAATAATTGCTTTATATATTTAGGTGCACCTACATTGGGTGCGTAGATATTTACAAGTGTTATATCCTCTTGTTGGATTGTTCCCTTGATCATTATGTAATGCCCTTCTTTGTCTCTTTTTACAGTTTTTGTTTTAAAGTCTATTTTGTCTGATATGAGTACTGCTACCCCAGCTTTCTTTTCATTGCCATTTGCGTGGAGTATCTTTTTCCATCCCTTCACTTTCAGTTTGTGAGTGTCTTTAGGTCTGAAGTGTGTCTCTTGTATGCAGCATATATATGGGTCCTGTTATTTTATCCAGTCAGCCACCCTATGCCTTTTAATTGGAGCATTTAGTCCATTGATGTTTAAAGTAGCTATTGATAAGTATGTACTTACTGCCATTTTTTAACTTTTTTTTTCCCCTCAGTGTTTTAGTAGTCCTTCTCTGTTCCTTTCTTCTTCTATACAGAATTGATGGTCACTTTAGTTTGACCTCTGTCTGAAAGCTCTACTCTTTAACTCCCTTCTTCCCTCCTTTTATGTTTTTGATATCATATCTAACCTCTTTTTGTGCATTTGTATCCATTACGTTCTTATGATGGAAATAGATAATTTTTCCTATTTGTGGTCTTCTCTTTTCCCCTTAAATCAGTCCCTTGAACATTTCTTGTAGCACTGGTTTCTTGGTGACAAACTCCTTTAATTTTTGCTTGTCTGGGAAAATTTTGATCTCTCCTTCCATTTTGAATGATAACCTTGCAGGGTAGAGTATTCTTGGCTGTAAGTTTTTTCCTTTTAGCACTTTAAATATATCGTGCCATTCTCTTCTAGCCTGTAAGGTTTCTGCTGAGAAGTCAGCTGATAGCCTTATGGGGTTTCATTTGTATGTAACTTGACATTCTCTTGTGGCTTTTAGGATTCTCTCTTTATCTTTAATTCTGGACATTTTGATTATGATGTGTCTTGGTGTGGTCCTCTTTGGGTTTATCTTGTTTGGGGCTCTCTGTGCTTCCTTTACCTGGATGTCTGTTTCCTTCCTTAGGTTAGGGAAGTTTTCATCTATTATTTCTTGAAATAGATTCTCTGCCCCCTTGTCTCGCTCTACTCCTTCCGGGACACCTATAACACGGATGTTAGTGTGCTTGATGTTGTCCCAGAGGTCCCTTAGACTGTCCTCACTCTTTTTAATTCTTTTCTCTTTTACCTGTTCACCTTGGGTAATTTCTTCTAGTCTTTCATCCAGCTCACAGATCCATTCTTCTGTATCCTCTACTCTGCTTTTGAGTCCCTCTAATGAATTTTTTATTTCCAGTATTGTATTCTTCATTTCTGATTGGTTCTTTTTTATATCTTCCATTTCTTTCTTGACATTCTCACTGAGTTCATGTATTCTTCTCCCCAGATCAGTGAGCATCCTTAACACTCTTAGTTTGAACTCTCTGTCGGGTAGGTTGCTCATTTCTGTTTCAGTTAGTTCCTTTTCTGGGGTTTTGTCCTGTTCCCTTACTTGGAATGTTTTCTTTTGCCTCCTCATTTTGCCTCTCTCCCTGTGCTTGTGTCTGTGTATTAGGTAGGTCAGCTACGTCTCCTGCTCTTGGATAGGTGACCTTATGTAAGTGATGCCTTAGGAGGCTTCCAGTGTGCTTCCCTCAGTTCTCAATGTTCCAGGGGTGACCCCTATGTGGGCTACGTGTGTCCTTCTGTTGTGGCCTGTTTGCTCTCCCTGTAGGCATCCAGGGAGGCCGAGTTATGCTCCTGGCCAGCTGTTGTAATGCTCAGCTGCTTGTAGTTGTTGTGGGCCCTTCACTCTCGTTATCAGGTGTGGGGAGCCCCAGCACAGTTGGCTGCAAGTTCTAATACCACATTTGTGTTGCAGTATTTCTTTTAAGTGAGTAGGCCCCCAGCATGGCAGGTTGTTAGGCTCAGGGCCTTACAAGTGCTGTAAGCCTCTAGCCTATTAGGTCTCTTGTCAGCTCTCTGAGGATTGCAGCTGGGTGGGGCTGGCCTCAGGCACAGGAGCACCCAATTGTTTCAGGCTTTGGAAGGTGGGGCATACCCCCTATGTGGGTCTTTGAGAAGCACAAGTCTTCTGCAGCTGACAAGCCCTGCCGCCCACACGCCCACAAACACAGTCAACACGGTCCTGCCCCATGTGCGTGCCCCTACCTCCCCACGTGGACCCAGTTTCTCCACGGCAGGAGCCCCACACACTCTGCCACCACCCCACACTCTCCACCCGCTCCTTGTGCACACCCTGCGCCGCTCAAGTTAGCTCAGTTGCCAGGCTGCAGAGAATCCAGTCACCAATCTATGCAGGCCCACATGTTGCCTGAGGGCTTGTTGTTGGGTGGGGCCAGTCTCTAGGGTGGGCTGCCTGCCCTGGCTGAGCTGGATTAAATCCGTGCTCTAGTGGGTTGGGCAGATCTGGGCTAGCAGGCCCCAGGGAGAACTCCAATGGCTTCTGTGTCAGCACACCCACACCAGGCCTCAACAATGGCCGCTGCCAATGTCCCAGTCCCTGGAGTGTTCTCACCCCTCACCAAGATGTACTCAGGGCCTACTAGGCGTGTCTCTTTGCACCCCAGCAACGTGCACCATTCTTTCTGGTGATTTTAGGATGCTTTCTGAAACAGGTGAGTTTGTGTGCGGGCCCTTTAAGAGTTGGTTTTAGTTTCTTGGTGAACCGGGTTTTCTGGGGGTACTCCCCAACATTTTAGTAGCAGGCAAAGTCAGATATTATGCCGCTGGTCTCGATTGTGCTGGGTCCACAAAAAGCCCACAGCGGGGGCGCTCCCCGACTCAGCGCCCTGCGCCTCCAGGGAGGCTGCAGACCTGTGCGCTGCTCCTGGCGGCCGTGAAGCTGGCGGCTTGTGAAGGTGGCGTTTTTCCTCTCCAGGAGGGAGACTCTGCCTCTTCCACCTCAGTTAGGATTGTCCGTTGTTGCAGGAGTTCCTCTCATCCAGTTTTCAGTTCTGTCTCAGGGGTGATTTTTCCACGAGTAGTTGTAAATTGGCTGTGTCCACGGGAGGAGGGGAGTTCAGAGTCTGCCTATGCCGCCATCTTGACTCCTCTCTCTGAAATTTCTTTATAAACAATTTTCTCCATCAATTTTTTGTACCTGAGACACAGTTTATAGACAAAGGAGAAGATACATGTTAGATTAATTTCCTTTATTGATCAGTGAATCAGTGATTTTTCACATCCAATTCAAGTCTATACAATGTAAGAAAAGAAATGCTTTTGTGTTATGTATTGATAAAAAGTGTATAATTGAAAATTAAAAGTTTTTTCTTTCCTATGAAATACAATATTCTATGACTTTTATCAACCACTTAAGTATGAATTTTAGAGGTAAGCACATGGGACTAGCACAAAATACTGTTTATATTCTAAGCCAATTCTAAAAGAGCTTGCAATTTCTCTATAATTGTAGACCATTTAGGATTATATACATTTTCCAAATTGTCTTTCTTTGTTTCCCATCCAACTGGAACATTCTTTTTTCTGATCAAATTTTCAATAAACTCCTTAACAGTTCAACACTATGTAGTTGTTTTTCTCTTTAGTTAGTTTAGTTTTGTTTTGTTCCCCAATTTTAGCCTCTTTACCATCACTTCTTCAAGAAGAAAACAATTGTAACTTGTGCATATATACCCTCTCTGGGTTTTTGATACATAATCCCTTACTTATGTTTGAATAAAATGAAACTATACAGTATGTTTTTTTATTACATTTTCATGTTAGAACTATATTCTGAACATATTTTTATTATCAATAAAAATATATTTAGTTTATTTTTTTAAAGATTGCCTACTATTTTGTAAGTTTTGTACCAATTCTATGGTTGTTAGGCATTTAGGATGCTTCCAATTGTTAAATATTTTAACATTCTCACAAAAGCATTCCACATTCATAGATTTTTATTTTGTTGATTATTTTTATCCCTAGGTGTATTTTCAATCTTACAAATATCTGCCAAGCTGATGATCAAAAAAATTTGTATATTTCATTGTAAAGTTTAGTATGTTTTTAGTTGAGATGTTTTTTACTTCATTTGACAGAGATCTGTGGTTCAACTGCCTCTAGAGTAGGGAAAAAATACGTCACATAAAGAGTGGTCTGATTCAACAGATCAATAAAATCGTCAAGGATTTTGAGTCTTCCCATCTTTGCTGTCTAACATCTTTAGACTATTTCTACTCAAAAACTGAAGAGGACTACAGCACATCCAGGTGTCACATCTGATCTCTTTTTGTGTGTCTCACTTATCAGTGAATAAATTGCTACCAGAAACTTCTCAATATTTTCCCTCAGGTCTCTCTGGCCAGAATTGCAACATATGCCCTCCCTAAAAGAAAACCAGTGGCATGGGCTTGGGACTGGCTTGGACAAAGCAAGATGGATCCTGGAGTTGGGGATAAAATCACACTTCCTTGAAGCATGTAGCAGATGGATGAGAGTCAAAACGATATTGAAATTCTTTAAGCAAGTAAGAATGAGGTGATTTTTAAATTTTTTGCTAAAAAATTTAAAAAGGTAAAATGTAGAAGATAACTTTGAGAGAATGCAATTGAATCTAAAAGTTAAATTATCAGCCTTTTCCTTTATAATATGAATCATTTGTGTCTTGTGGAGAAAGGTCTTATTCTCTACAACATTGTAAAACATTATTCTGTATCATATTCTAATGTTTATGTTTTTATTTATTTATATTTCAGTGTTTTATGCAATTGGAATTCTTTTTTAATATGTATATATGATAATACACATTTTTCCACTGCTAATTACCTCAGCAAGATTTTTTACATATCCAATTTTAAGATACATTAAATCAGTACAGTATATATAATTCTTTCTTTCCATGTTCACTCTTCTGTTGTATTAATCTAATTATCGACTTGTCAATACAGTATAGTTTTAATTATTCTGATATGTAGCATAAAAAATTTAGAATCACTGCTTAAGTTCCAAAATAAATTCCACTGTAATTCTGATACGATTACTTCAATTTGAAGAAAAAATGTCATATGCCATTCATTAAAAGATTTATTTATAATATATAACAAATAATATACTTTATGATATATTTATGTCATCCATGCATATATACTGTAGAAAAGCCTAGTGTATATAAATTATTGTATCATCTCTATTTTGTTACTTTTGATTAGTTCCTTGTTACTCCATAGGTGTTTCTAATGCTAATGAGATTTTTTCCATATGATTTAAATTGATAATTACTAATATAAAGGAAATTGATTTAATTTTGTATATTATATATTATCTAGACATTTTAACTAGACTTCCATTAGTTATAATATTCTTGAGAATTTTAATTGTAAAATAAAATCTGCCAATAATGATAATCATTATTCCACTATATTTATAATTTTTTTCTTAAATTGTAGACTTAGCTACAACTTTGAAAACAGTGTTGAGATTTAACAGTTCCATTAAGCATCCTTTTTTGTTGTTTGTTTAGATTTAATTAAAATACTTCTATTACTTCCATTAATTATGATGCTTTCCGTCAGTTTCAGATATTTTTAACATGTTTAAAATATTTAGAATGTTCGTTATAATTATTTATTTGGTATTTTAATAACGTAAAAATGTAAAGCATATTTGTATATTTTCTACTTTAATTTGTTGCCAGATTTGCTAATTTAATGTATCCTAGCATTCCTTGAATAAATTTTACTTGTTCATGCTATATTATTCTAGGAATATATTCCCAGAATATTTTATAAAACATGTTATATATGATCTTTGCATTAGGATCTTATATATTCATACAAAAAATTGGGTAATTTTGTTGGTTAGTTATATACAAGTTGTTCAGATTTTGATATCGTAGTTATGCTATGTTCATAAAATGAATTTCTAAGTATACATATTTTACCATGGACTGAAATACTTGAATGATATATGTACTATATGTACTCCACTGATCAGATTATGTTTTTCTATAAATATATCCTGGATTTGTGCCTTCAAAAGTATTTTAATTAAATACTGAATAGATGCACAAAATGTTGGAAGAAAAAAATGCCATCTTTTGTGTATCCACCTCCCAGCTTAAGAGGAATAACATTAGCAATAACCATGCAGTCTAATTGTGTTTCTCCTTTACCTTGTCTTTTTCTTTGTTACAGGAGGTAAACAAAAATGGATCTGAGTCCTTTAAATTATTTTTATGCCTACTGGCCCTATGTTAAGCTTTGTCAGTAAAGAACACTGGAGAGTCATTGCAGGAGGAGGGAGTCTTTCCTAGTAACTTGCTCAGCAGGTTTCTGCAGTGCGGTCAGCTTCTCCAGAATACAGTTCTTATAGTATGCAGCAGCCAGCAGCACTTAGCACCCAGCACCCAGCTTCCCCCAGCATACCACTGTGGGGATTTTGTAGCAGAGTACCTTTGAGGAGACTCCTCTCCAGAACTGATTTCCTAGGCATCCTAGAGGGTGGATTTCTGGTAGCACCACTTCTCCTCTGCCATTCGGTGAGCATTGGTCATGCCCTCTCCAACAAGGTCTGGCTCTCACTTCAAGGTGGGGTGTGTGTGTGTGTGTGTGTGTGTGTGTGTGTGTAGGGCACTCAGTCTCAGCCTAAGGAGTACTGGCTGCTCCTTATATCTGCTATTCCTATATTTTTCAGAGTTTTCTTTATTTCTTCTAGCCTATCTTTTGTTTTTTCCAATTCTCAGCTACAATTATTAATTCTCTTTATTAACTTTCAGTCTTCAAACACTGTGTAATTTCTCTTTTCTGATTGGACCTCACCTGATACAACATGTATAACTATAATTCATTCAACTTTAGTACTATATAGTGTTCCATAATATAACTGCCCCATAATTTCTTTATCCATTCTTCTATTGATGGCTATGTAGGTTGCTATTTTTTTTTTTCTATCACAAAAAATGCTTCTATGGACAATTCTGGTATACAGATACAATAAAAATTGTATTAGGATAACCTAATTGTTGACCAATATGGTTTATAAATTTACACTTTGGCCAGCAGCATATGAAGGTTCCGTTGCTTCACATTTCACCAATAGATGGTATTTTCAAACATTTTTTTTGTTTGCCAGTACTATTGATGCAAAATGGTATTTCACTGAGGCTTTAATTTTTATTTTCTTGATAAATAATGGCTATTATTTATTTATTTAATGGTTATTTGTGTTTTATCTATTGTATAGGAACCTATTCCTGTGTTTTATTCTTTTATCTATTGAGTTTGCCTTTTACTACTGATTTGAGGAAGTTCTTTATATATTCTGGATATTAATTCCTTTAAGTTGTGTACCCTGTAATTTTTTAGTCTGTGATTTTTATTTTACCTTCTTAAGAGTATATTTCAATTAATAGCTTAATTTTAAAACAATGAAATTTATCAAAGATTTACTTTAAAGTTTAGTAAAGGTTAGGAAGAATATTACTTTATATTGTCTTCTAATGGATTTATCTCCTTGTGTTTAAGCCACATAGATTGATTTTTTAAACCTACGTGGAATTGCTTTTAGTGTTTGGTGTAAAGTGGAAACAAAATTTGATTTTTTTCCATGTTGGCAATAATTGTCACGGCACCAGATACTGGTATTCCTAAATTTATCACATTGAAATGCTATGAAAGCTCTATCATAAATAAAATTTCTATATATTTATGAGTCTATTCCCCATTTCTCTTTTCTGTTGTCTGATTTGTTTATTACAACACCTATAATATGATCTCTTAATTAAGCTTTGATTTTGAAAGGCCAGTGTTCATCCATTTTACTTTTTTTCCAGGAATGTCTTAGTTTCGTTTGATTATTTGCACTTTAGTATAAAAATATAAGTCTTCTTGTCAATTTACATGAAAAACTTTGTTGGAATTTTGACTCAAATTGTAACGTATACTGTTGAACAAGTTTTTTTCTATAGGCTACTAGATATTTTCATAGCTATGTTCTGTAGATGGAGGGTAACATAGGCACGCTCTTTTGTAAAGAGCTTAAACCTAAATTACTATCATGTCTAGTTTTTACCTCCTTGTCCTTGAGGACATTAACATTTTCTCCATGGGTTAAGCAAAAATAACCCTACTGTACCCTATTTGCTTTGACTAACACTGCTACTAGCAGAAGTGTAGCAGAATAGCTCTTGGGGAAATTTGGAAAGTTGAAAAGTAGATATTGACAAGTTCTGTGAGGATTTGTTCGAAAATTCTTTTTGCCAAAATCTGCCTGAGATTCCTCTCGGAAGTTTTCATTGCAGTCCCAGTGGGATAATGATTCCTTGTATAATTCTTTACTGAATGAGCTAATCTGACCCTTTGTATACCTGATAAGAATTGAATCCTATATTTGTAGAAAACTTGTAATTGGAGAATATTAAATAGGCAATAAAAATGTTCGATGCTAGAAATATTAGAAAAAAAGAAAATAGAACAACTGGTTTTTTACACATTAAACCATTGCACAAATTGGTTGAAGGAAATGTAAAGCTAAAATAACATATAAATAAAGTAAAATAGACAGTAGACCTATAAGTATAAACAAATAGCAAAGGAAACCTTTTTGCGCCAGAAAAATAAAATTAAGAATTACGTGTCCATACTGCATCTTTTCAAAAAGCCATTGCAATTCACTATTCTTTATTTATTGCTATTCAAGTAAATTCAATAGAACTCATTAAAATAGTACAGTAATTTTAGCAATATATTGCAATACCCTATGAAACAAACTATATGTTTTTCCCTAAAGATGTGAAGAATTTGAATCATCTGTTGAAAGTTAAATGTAATGTTGAGTGGACTGTTCTCTTTTTGTTTGATATTGAGTGGCTGGAAGTGATGCAACATTATCAATTGACATCTTCTCTTATTTGAAATATTCATGAAATGTGCTCATTTCCAGGCAAAACACCAAAGATTTAAATGACACTATAAAACCTATTTTAATGATGAAGATTATTCTTTTGAACAAAATTAAGGACTTTTTTTGTAATTTAAATAGAGATGCATATGGGCTGTATTATACAGTATATCACATTTATACAAAAACAGGCTCCTAAAAAGTAATTTCGTATTATCTGAAATATTTCATTAACAAAAACTGGAGCACTTTCTTGTTAGTGGAATCAAAGTTGTTGCATATTTTACCCCATTTTCGGTGAACAACTCCCACACACACTTTGTAGGATTTTATGTTCTATGTTCCATTATTTTTTGTGATAGTGAAACCTGCATTTAAAACTTGTTCTGGAGATAGATGACCTTAGTATGTTTTATGTGAACTATTTTAAATCAAATTGACTTATCTGTCTAGTGTAAATTATTTCAGGACCTGAATGCACTATGTCACCTTACAGTAAATTGGAAAAAGTGAAGATAGTTGAGGTACAAAAGTAGAAATAAAGGCATTGTAAGTAAAAAGCTAATTTGATTAATCTAATTGTATAGTAGCTACAAAACATTAATAAACATAATTCCAATCAGTTACAGAGGTAACTAGAATCACAAAAACAAAATCACACACAAAACAAAACTTTTATGTCAGGCTGGGAATTTAGGAATTTATTCATTCAGTTTCTTTTGTGAAGACATATGTTAAACTAGATAGATAGAAATTAAGCCAGTAATTTTCTTAGAATATTTGTTTAGCAATTTATAATTTTAAACTTAATCTATAATCCCCAAAATATAGTGGAGGAATATTCAATTAATTTGATTTATGTGATACTTGAGACCAAAAATTCATTTTTTGCATAAGCTTATATGCAACTCAACTCTTGTAATTATTAGTAGTAGGAGAAGGAAAAGAAGTAATTTTACTTAGTATCACAGACCACTCTCTTAATTTTCCTTAACTCTATCAAGTTACTTGGGAAGAAGTAGCTATCCTTTTCTTTCTGTGAACTTTGACGTAAATGAAAATTAAAATTTCAATAATACATACGTAAATTTCATAAGGGACATAATTTAAAGTCAGGTATAACTATAAATACCTGAGACTTGGTCAATAGGTTCAAGTTCTAATGTGTGTTTTTTAAGACTTTATTTTTCAAGGGCAGTTTTAGGTTTACAACAAAATTGAGAAGAAGGTACAGAGATTTCCCACATACCCTTTGCCCCCACACATATCTAGCTTCCCCCGTTCTTATCATCACTCACCAGAATGGTACATTTTTTTTACCAAGAATCAACCTACATTGACACATCATAATCACTCAAAGTCCATAGTTTACCTTACGGTTCAACTTAGGGTTGTGCATTGCATTGGTTTGGACAAATGTATAGTGTCATATATCCATCATTATAATATCATACAAGTATTTTCACTGCCCTAAAAATCCTCTGTGCTCTGACTGTTCATCTCCCCATGCCATCCTTGGCAACCACTGATATTTTTATTGTATCCATAGTTTTGCCTTTTCCAAAATGTCATACAGTTGGAATCATACAGTATGTAGCCTTTTCAGGTTGACTTCTTTCACTTATTCATATGCATTTAAGTTTCCTCCATATCTTTTCATGGCTTGATAGCTCATTTCTTTTTGGTGCTGAATAATATTCCATTGTCTGCATGTACCACAGTTTATTTATCCATTTCCCTACTAAAGGACATCTTGATTGCTTCCAAATTATGACAATTATGAATAAAGTTGCTATAAGCATTTGTATGCAGTTTTTATGTGGACAACAGTTTTCAGGTCCTTTGGGTAAACACCAAGGAGTGTAATTGCTGGATCATATGGATATATGGATCAAGAATACATTTAGTTTTGTAAGAAACTGCCAAACCGTCTTCCCAAACATCTGTTCCATTTTTGCATTTCCACCAGCAATGAATGAGTATTCCTGTTGCCCCACATCCTCATTGGCACATGGTGTTGTCTGTGTTCTGAGTTTTGGCCATTCTGGAAGTGTGCAGTGGTATCTCATTGTTGTTTTAATTTGCATTTCCTTGATGGTATATGATGCAGAGCATCTGTTCATATGATTATTTGCCATTTGTATATCTTCTTTGGTGAGGTGTCTGTTAAGATCTTTGGCCTATTGCTTAATTAGGTTGTTTGTGTTCTTATTGTTAAGTTTTAAGATTCTTTGTATATTTTGGGTAATAGTCCCTGATCAGATGTATATTTTGCAAATATTTTCTCCCAGTCTGTAGTTTGTCTTCTCATTCTCTTGACATTGTCTTTTCAGAGCAGAAGTTTTTAATTTTAATAAGTCCAGCTTATTGATTGTTTCCTTCATGGATCATGACTCTGGTGTTTTTTCTAAAAAGTCATTCCCATACTCAAGGTTATCTGGATTTTTTCCTACGTTATCTTCTAGGGGTTTTGTAGTTTGCATTTTAGATTTAGGTTTCTGATCCATTTTGAGTTAATATTTGTGAACGGTGTAAGGTCTATGTCTACATTAATTTTTTGCATGTGGACATCCATTTGTTCCAGCATCGTTTGTTGAAAAAACTGTCTTTATTGCATTGTATTGCCTCTGCTCTTTTGTCAAAGATCAGGTGACTATATTTATGTGGGTCTATTTCTGGGCTCTCTATTCTTTTCCATTGATCTGTTTGTCTATTCATTTGCCAATACTGTCCTGATTATTGTAGCTTTACAGTAAGTCTTAAAGTCAGGTAAAGTCAGTTCTACAACTTTGATCTTCTTCTTCATTGTTAGGTTGACTATCTTGGATCTTTCATCTCTCCATATACACTTCAGAGTCAGTTTGTCAATATCCACAAAATAACTTGTTGATATTCTGGGATTGCATTGAATCTGTAGATCTGGTTGGGAAGAACTGATATCTTGACAATATTGAGTCTTCCTACCCATGAACATAGAATATCTCCCCATTTATTTATTTCATTCGTTAGAGTTTCGTAGTTTTCTCATATAGATCTTGTACACATTTTGTTAGATATATACCTAAATATTTCATTTTGGGGGGTGCTAATGAAAATGTATTGTGTTTTAATTTTAAACTCCAAAGAACTCCAGTTCATTGTTGGTATATAGGAAAGAAATTGACTTTTGTATATTAATCTTGTATCCTGCAATATCTTAGTATAACTACTTATTAGTTTCAGGAGTCTAATGTTTTTATACATCTGTATATATTTTTGTTTGTGTGTATATATGTTGTGAGTTTGTTTATTAAAATGTTGGCATTGAAAGTACCTGATGACAATTGAATTTTTTATTATTTTAATTGCTGACAACTTAGCTATCTCAAATTTCTTCTATAGAAAGCTTCTATAGAAAGCTATCTCAAATTTCTTCTATAAAATATCTTTCTGTAGCTTGAAAACTGAATGAAGTTAATGGTCGTCAATAGAGAAAGTGATCATAGTTTCTATACATATTCCAGGAAATTATGATATCTATATAACTTTCAGGAATTGTTTTCTGTTCTATATAATTCACTATTGCCATATTACCAATGATTTAGATCTGTAGTTTGATAAGAATTTGTGTCATAGCAAATATAAGTAAATGAAAATGTTCTCTATGAAATGGATGTCCATGAAATTTACTATACAGAAAAGTTTCTATATAAACATGGAAATAATAGCAGTTCTTGTTCCTAACAGGAAACTGTGAAACTATCTCTTGATAACAGATTAACTCTGTGTTATCTTTTTAAATTTTAATTTATATAATCCTATAAAGGTCACTGCACATTATTCCATTCAACAAACTCATCAGTCTAGTCACAAGTCAGTTAAGTAGAACATAGAGATTTGATTACATTTCCTGAGAACATTTAATGGAGTGAAATTCCCTGAGTTTGAGTGAAAAAAATATAGTTGAAAATTTTTAGCACCATTTGTATATTAGTCAAAGAAGCTACTTCCATTTTAAATGTTATAGTGAACTTTAATTGAATTTTATGAGCATTTCCTTACTCAGGGCTATATACTTTTTGTGGAAATACAAATATGATTAAGCCATGGTCCTTGACTTGATGTAGTGAAGCCTATAGTGAAATAAGGGCAACAAACTCATAAGCAGATAATGTCAACATAATATGTTAAGTGTTAAGTGTTGCCAGAGGTGGGAGGTGGGGAGTGGGAGAAATGGGTGAATTGTTTTTTTTTTCGATTGTTTAAATAAAGAAAAAAAGTGCAAATATGAGTATATGGGCACTGAGAGTAGACACACATTGCAAATTCTCTTGGATCAAATAAGGATTCCTACAGGAGATGACATTGACCCAAAATTTTAAGAGCGAGGAATTGTTAATACTGGAATTGAGTGGAATAAACTCCAAGGGAGAAACTTTTGCTTATTTATTGCTCAAGTATCTATTTTTAAAATACATTAGACTCTTGATAAACAGGTTTTTTTTTTTTTTTTTTTTGGTGAGGAAGATTGGCCATAAGCTAACATCTGTTGTCATTCTTCCACTTTTTGCTGAGGAAGATTGGCTCTGAGCTAACATCTGTGCCTATCTTCCTCTATTTTATATGTGGGACACGGCCACAGCATGGCTTGATGAGTGGTGCATCAGTCCGCACCCAGGATTTGAACTTGTGAGGCCTGGGCTGCCAAAGTGGAGCATGTGAATTTAGCCGCTACGCCACCGGGCCAGCTCCAACATTTATTTTTAAAAGAAGTGATTTGAGCAAAAGGAATAATAAAAGGAAATAGAGGAATATGAAATAGTAGAGTGCACACATTTTTACCAGAAGCTCCATATTAATAAATGGTAAAATTTAAAGTTGAAAGTGGTGACAAACATCTCATACGTGGAAAATCTTGTCTGTCCTGTTTCTCACAGAATGTCTTCTTTGGAAAAATGTCTATTCAGATCTTTTATTCACTTTTTAATCCAATTATTTAGGGTTTTTTTTTGCTATTATGGTGTATGAGTTCCTTCTATATCTTGGATATTAACCACTTATCAGACACATGGCTTACAAATATTTTCTTCCATTCCATAAGTTGCTCCTCTAATGTACTCCAGAGCTATTTACCTCAGTATGTAGTTTTTTATCCATTGTTTTTGTTATTTTTGTGGGCACCCAGAAAGATTTATACTTTGTTAGAGAAAACTAATCATATGACCACAATAATAATTAAAAACATCTTCAGCAGATAAAGATAAGTATCCTTGCCATGAAGAAATAATTTATTACAGTTCTTAGAAATAAAAAATTTAGTTAGTAACAATTCAAAAATAATCCTCAAGAGATAGGCTAAGGGAGAGAATGGACACAATTAGAGAGTAAATTATTGACCAGAAATATTGGAACAGACAATTCTTCAAAGACATAAATAAAGAGAAAAAAAAGAAATATAAAATAAAAGTTAAATGCCATGGAAGACATTGAGATACTGCCTTAGCGTGAAGATTATTGTATGTCATAGAACATTTTTGAAAATAATATGTGAAATAAATGCAAATATTCAATAGATAATTTTGTAAATTTTTTGTGAATTACAAATAGTTGTGTAAATGATGATGCAAAATCTTGATTGAAGTACATTGCTGTCATGATTAATTTTATTTGTCAACTTGAAGGGTGTTTTTGGATGTTTAACATTGAATTTGGTGAACTTTGAGTAAGCAGATTACCCTCCATAATATGGGTGGGTCTCATTCAATCAGTTGAAGGCCTGACCAAAATAAAAAGATCAGACTCCCTGACAAGAGGGAATTCTCTAGCTGACTGCCTTCAGAGTTCACCCACACCGTCAGCTCTCCTAAGTCTCGAGCCTACCAGCCCACATCACAGATTTGGACCTCTCAGTTTCCATAATCCTATGAGCCAATTCCATATAATAATTTTCCTTTCTCTATATACACATCTTGTTGTTCTGTTTCTCTGAAGAATCCTGACTAATTCAATTGCTTAAATCTAAAGTAAGTGTGGAAATCTGATATCAGAATAAAAATAATAATGTAGATGATGATAATCTCTTTGGTTTAGCTATACTAAAGTGTAAAATTCTTTGTTGGTTCTGACATTATAATTTGAAATTGCTACTGTTTATTTGCATTATGACATCAAACTATTATTATTTTTGAAATATAATACAGAACTAAGTCTAAAATCTGAAATGAACTATTATAATTATGTAATATCACCTATCCACATACTTAATGAAAAACAAAGTTAAGAAAAATAGCATAGAAGTTACAAACACATTTTATATATATAATTTTATAATACAAATTATTATATGAAATTTGTATATACTCATGCATTTTATATATATATATATATATATATATATATATGATTTAGGAAAAGGTAAGAAATATCCCGCAAATTTTATTTATTTATTTATTTATTTATTTATTTATTTATTTATTGTGAGGAAGATCAGCCCTGAGCTAACATCCGTGCTAATCCTCCTCTTTTTGCTGAGGAAGACTGGCCCTGAGCTAACATCTATTGCCCATCCTCCTCCTTTTTTCCCCCAAAGCCCCCATAGACAGTTGTATGTCATAGTTGCACATCCTTCTAGTTGCTGTATGTGGGACACGGCCTCAGCATGGCGGGAGAAGCGGTGCGTTGGTGCGCGCCCAGGATCCGAACCCGGGGCCGCCAGTAGTGTAGCACGTGCGCTTAACTGCTAAGCCATGGGTCTGGACACCGCAAACTTTATTTAAAAGAAATAAGATAAAATATAAAAGGTTTTGGGCAAACTGTAATTAATATTTTAAGACATAAGCCAAATGCACAGTGAGGTAAATAATGGTTATTAGTACAAAATCTTTCACTTCAGGAAAAAAACATTTAAAGTCAGAAAATTTTTACTTGAGGACAAAAAGTGGTTTACTCAGAATCAAAATGACAATTAGAAAAATCAAAGGGAATACTCTAATTATCTTGGTAATCTTGACTGTGCTGACAGGCCAAATTAAGATAAGTATAAAGATTCCGCTTATTTGTCTATCAAATGCTTTAGTAAGTCAGGATCTTAATGTGGTTTCTGCTATTTTAAATATGAGAGAGAAACAGAGAGAGAGAGAGGAAAGGAGATTGATTTTCTCTCAGTTTTTAAATTAGCATTAATTTTATATCATATGAGCATGTTTTCTTAGCAAATTCAAAATTTACAGAAGAAACTAATGGTCCTTTTGACATCTACCTTCATTGTTCTTCACCTTTTATTGTCCTAAGAGTAGGGAATATTTTTATGTTCCATCTCTTTTCTCTACCCTCCTCTCTTCTCTTTTTCTCTCTCTTATTTCTCTGTTCTTTCTCCTTACCCTCTCCTCTCTCTTTCCTTCTGCCTCTCCCTCCTTCTGTGTCTCTGCCAGTCGAATTATACATTATGTTGAGTACACAATAATAATTGACTGTAATTTTTTCTCTGCACTTTGAAAGTGCTATTCCACTGGTTTCTGGCATCCATTATTGTTGTTGAGAGGTCTAGTCAGAGTCTAATTATATCTCTTGGAGTGGTTTTTCTCTTCTTCCTGGCTACTTTTAAGATCATCTTGTTGCCTTTCACGTTAGCAACTTCACTACATGATGTAGGCGTGGATTTCTTTTTATTTATTCTGCTTGGTATATTTTATTCTTCATGTGTCTGAGGATACGTGTCTTATATCAATTCTAAAAAAGTTCAAACATTATCTTTCCTTTAGTTTCTGTTCACCATTCTTATCCTCTCTTTCTGCAACCAAAGACAGAGAAAACTCTTGCCAGAATAAAATCAATAACTCTTCTTAGATGTCTCAGAGAATTGAGGTCACAGAGCAAACCATTGCCTCCAAAATTGAAGAGAGTGACAGGTCAAGACAGGGAGTCACAGCTTACAGGAGCACAAGAGCAGGAACAGAAATCACCACTGAAGCCAGTACAGGAGTAGGAAAACTTAAACTGCAATTGATGAATTGCTGTAGGCTCAGTTTGGACAAGTTTGAGAGTTACAAAATCCAGAGGCACCCATTATTATGAGGGTGAACAAACTTTTGGGTATTTTACTTCCCGGAGCCCTACCAGGTTCTCACAGCAAAGTAGCCATTTTGAAACGCACCCAGAGCATTCTGTTCTCCTTAATAGGGCCTGAACTCAAAGGAAACTATTTTACTAGACTCAAACCAACTGGAGTTTTACCAGCGCCTACCCAGCTTGGGGGAAAAAGAAGTACTCAATGCCAGCATGTTCTATCCAACTCTAATCCTTTAAGTACTTATAAAGGTCAAAGCCAAGGCACACAGGCTCACTAAAAGACTGAGAACAAATCATAGGAGTATACAACCCTTCCCCCACCCTCCCTACATATTATTACCACTTCCATAGGGCTCCTGTATAATAATAAGAGATTACAACGGAAAGAACTGCTTATCTCAAACCTTGTTTAAGAAGAAGTCTCTAGGGACAACCGAAGACAACAGGGCAGATGAAAACCAAGTTTCCAGAGAAAAGTTTAGCCTGGGACACCTACAGCTACAGTAAACAGTAACACAGTCTAACTCTTAGCTGAACATAAAATTTACACTATACTCAGGTTTAAATCTAACAAAATATGTACAAGAACTATGTGAGAAAAATTACAGATTTGTTGAAAGAAATAAAAGAATATCTAAATAAATGGAGAGATAGTCCATATATATGGATAGGAAGACTCAATATTGTTAAGATGCCAATTCTTCTCTACTTGATCTATAGATTCAACACTATTCCAATTGAAATTCCACCAAACGATTAGTGAATATCAACCAACTGATTCCGAAGTTCATATAGAAAGGCTATTGATCCAGAATAGCCAATACAATGTTGAAGGAGAAGAGCAAAGTCTGAAAACTAGCAATACCTGACTTCCAGAATCACTAAAAATCTACAACAACCAAGACAGTGTGGTATTGGCAGAAAAACAGACAAATAGATCAATGGAGCAGGGCAGAGAGCCCCAAAATAGATCCACACAAATACAGTCAACTGATCTTTAAGAAAAGATCAAAAGCAACTCAATGGAGAATAGTCTTTTTAACAAATCATGTTAAAATAAATGCAAAAAATGTATTTAGACACAGATCTTATAATCTTTACAAAAATTAACTCAAAATGGATTATAGAACTAAAGGTAAAACCCAAAACTCTAAAATTCTGTAATACAACATAGGAGAAAATATGGTGTCATTGGGTTTGGCAATGAATTTTTAGATACAAGACCAAAATATGATACATAAAGGAAAAAATTGATGTTAGACTCTATTAAAATGAAAAATTTCTGTTCTGTGAAAGATATTGGTCAGACAATGAAAAGACAAGCCATAGAGTGGGAGAAAATCTTTCAAATCATATATCTGTTAAAAGAAAGACTGGTACCCAAAATATATAAACCTCAACAATAAGAAAACAAACAACCCCACTACAAAATGTGAAAAATATCTGGATATTCACCAAAGAAGATATACAGATGGCAATAAGCATATGAAAAGATGCTCTACACTGTATGTCATTAGGCAAATTAAAACCACTGGATGCTGCTGCATACCTATTAAAATGGCTAAAATGCAAAACACTGACAGTACCAAGTACTTTGAAGAATGTGGAGCAACAGGAAGTCTCATTCATTGCTGGTGGGAATGCAAAATGTTACAGCCACTTTGGAAGACAATTTGGCGGTTACTTAGAAAACTAAACATGTTTGTATCATACCATCAGCAGTCATGCTCCTTGGCATTTTCTCAAAGGAGTTGAAAACTGATGTCCACACAAAACCTGCACAAAGATACTTATAACAGCTTTTTTCATAATTACCAAAACTTGCAAGCAACCAAGAGGTCCTTTGGTAGCTGAATTGATTCAAAACTGTGGTACGTCCAGACAATGGAATATTATTCAACACCAAAAAGAAATGAGCTGTCAAGCCATGAAAAGACATGGAGGAAACTTAAATGCATGTTACTAAGTGAAAGAAGCCAATCTTAAAAGGTTGCATACCATATGATTCCAACTATATGACACTCTGGAAAAGGCAAAACTATGGAGACAGTAAAATGTTCAGTGGTTGCTAGGGATGTGCAGGAAGGGAAGGGTAAATAGGTGGCAAATTAGGTGGAGGATAGGAGATTTTAGGGCAGTGAAACTATTCTGCATGATACTGTCATGGTGGATGCATGTTGTTATACATTTGTCAAAATCCATAGAAGGCACAATGCATAGAGTGAACCCTAATGTAGACTATGGACTTTAGTTATTAATAATGTATAAATATTGGCTCATCAATTGTAACAAATGCAAGATGTTAATGATAGGGGAAACTGTATGTGTGTGGGGGGTGATGGGGTATATGGAAATTCTTTGTACTTGAACGGTTAATTTTTCTATAAGCCTAAAATTTCTCTAAAAAATAAAGTCTATTAATTAAAAAAATACATTGTGATATTAAATTTTTTTAAAAGATACTATGTTGTTCTTAAGAGTTTCAAATGGAAATGATTAGGAGACTTTTTTTTTTTTTAATTTTTTGTTTATTGCAGTAACATTGGTTTATAACATTGTAAAAATTTCAGGTGTACATCATTGTACTTCTATTTCTGCATGGACTACATCATGTTCACCACCAAAATACTAATTACAACCCATCACCACACACATGTACCGAATTATCCCTTTCACCCTCCTCCCTCCCCCCTTCCCCTCTGGTAACCAGCAATCCAATCTCTGTCCCTATGTGTTTGTTTATTGTTGTTATTATCTACTACTTAATGAAGGAAATCATACAGTATTTGACCTTCTCCTTCTGACTTATTTCACTTTGCATTATACCCTCAATGTCCATCCATGTTGTCACAAATGGCTGGATTTCGTCGTTTCTTATGGCTGAGTAGTATTCCATTGTGTATATATACCACAGCTTCTTTATCCATTCGTCCCTTGACGGGCACTTAGGTTGCTTCCAAGTCTTGGCTATCGTGAATAAGGCTGCAATGAACACAGGGGTGCAAGTACCTTTACAAATTGGTGTTTTCAAGTTCTTTGGATAAATACCCAAGAGTGGAATAGCTGGATCATATGGTAGTTCTATCCTTGATTTTTTGAGGAATCTCCATACTGTTTTCCATAGTGGCTGCACCAGTTTGCACTCCCACCAGCAGTGTATGAGAGTTCCCTTCTCTCCACAACCTCTCCAACACGTGTTGTTTCCTGTCTTAATTATAGCCATTCTGACAGGCGTGAGGTGATATCTCATTGTAGTTTTGATTTGCATTTCCCTGATAGTTAGTGATTTTGAACATCTTTTCATGTGTCTGTTGGCCATCTGTATATCTTCTTTGGAGAAATGTCTGTTCAGGTCTTTTGCCCATTTTTTAATTGGGTTGTTAGTTTTTTTGTTGTTGAGATGCATGAGTTCTTTATATATTTTGGAGATTAAGCCCTTATCAGATATATGGTTTGCAAATATCTTCTCCCAATTGTTAGGTTGTCTTTTCGTTTTGTTGATGGTTTCCTTTGCTGTGCAGAAGCTTTTTAGTTTGATGTAGTCCCATTTGTTTATTTTTTCTATTGTTTCTCTTGCCCGGTCAGATGTGGTGTTTGAAAAAATGTTGCTAAGACCGATGTCGAAGAGCGTACTGCCTATGTTTTCTTCTAGAAGTTTCACAGTTTCAGGTCTTACATTCAAGTCTTTAATCCATTTGGAGTTAATTTTTGTGTATGGTGTAAGGTAAGGGTCTACTTTCATTTTTTTGCATATGGCTATCCAGTTTTCCCAACACCATTTGTTGAAGAGACTTTCTTTTCCCCATTGTATGTTCTTGGCTCCTTTGTCAAAGATTAGCTGTCCATAGATGTGTGGGTTTATTTCTGGGCTTTCGATTCTATTCCATTGATCTGTGTGTCTGTTTTTGTGCCAGTACCATGCTGTTTTGGTTACTATAGCTTTGTAGTATATTTTGAAATCAGGGAGTGTGATACCTCCAGCTTTGTTCTTTTTTCTCAGGATTCCTTTAGCTATTCGGGGTCTTTTGTTGTTCCATATAAATTTTAGGATTCTTTGTTCAATTTCTGTGAAAAATGTTGTTGGAACTTTGATAGGGATTGCATTGAATCTATAGATGGCTTTAGGAAGTATGGACATCTTAACTATGTTAATTCTTCCAATCCAAGAGCACGGAATATCTTTCCATTTCTTTGTGTCTTCTTCAATTTCTTTCAGAAATGTTTTATAGTTTTCGGTGTACAGATCTTTCACCTCTTTGGTTAAGTTTATTCCTAGGTATTTTATTCTTTTTGTTGCAATTGTAAATGGGATGGTATTCTTAATTTCTCTTTCTGCTACTTCGTTGTTAGTGTACAGAAATGCAACTGATTTTTGTATGTTGATTTTGTATCCTGCAAATTTACCATATTCGTTTATTACTTCTAACAGTTTTCTGGTGGATTCTTTAGGGTTTTCTATATATAATATCATGTCATCTGCAAATAGTGACAGTTTCACTTCTTCCTTTCCAATTTGCATCTCTTTTATTTCTTTCTCTTGCCTGATTGCTCTGGCTAGGACTTCCAGTACTATGTTAAATAGGAGTGGTGACAGTGGGCATCCTTGTGTGGTTCCTGTTCTTAGAGGGATAGCTTTCAGTTTTTCACCATTGAGGATGATATTAGCTGTGGGTTTGTCATATATGGTCTTTATTATGTTGAGGTACTTTCCTTCTATACCCACTTTATTCAGAGTTTTTATCATAAATGGATGCTGGATCTTGTCAAATGCTTTCTCTGCATCTATTGAGATGATCATGTGATTTTTGTTCTTCATTTTATTAATGTGGTGTATTACGTTGATTGATTTGCGAATGTTAAACCATCCCTGCATCCCTGGAATAAATCCCACTTGATCATGGTGTATAATCTTTTTAATGTATTGTTGTATGCTATTTGCTAGTATTTTGTTGAGGATTTTCGCATCGATGTTCATCAGTGATATTGGCCTGTAATTTTCTTTTATTGTGTTGTCCTTGTCTGGTTTTGGTATCAGGGTAATGTCAGCTTCGTAGAATGAGTGAGGGAGCTTCCCCCCCTCCTCAATTTTTTGGAAGAGTTTGAGAATGATAGGTATTAAGTCTTCTTTGAATGTTTGGTAGAATTCACCAGGGAAGCCGTCTGGTCCTGGACTTTTATTTTTGGGGAAGTTTGTGATTACTGTTTCGATCTCCTTACTGGTGATTGGTCTATTCAAATTCTCTACTTCTTCTTGATCCAGTTTTGGAAGGTTGTATGATTCTAAGAATATATCCATTTCTTCCAGATTGTCGAATTGGTTGGCATATAGTTTTTCATAGTATTCTCTTATAATCTTTTGTATTTCTGAGGTGTCTGTTGTAACCTCTCCTCTTTCATTTCTGATTTTACTTATTTGTGCCTTCTCTCTTTTTTTCTTGGTGAGTCTAGCTAAAGCTTTGTCAATTTTGTTGATCTTTTCAAAGAACCAGCTCTTGGTTTTATTAATTTTTTCTATTGTGTTTTTGGGTCTCTATTTCATTTATTTCTGCTCTGATTTTTATTATTTCCCTTCTTCTACTGATTTTGGGCTTTGTTTGTTCTTCTTTTTCCAGTTCCTTTAGGTGCATTGTTAGATTGTTTATTTGAGATTTTTCTTGTTTGTTGAGATAGGCCTGTATTGCTATAAACTTCCCTCTTAGAACCGCTTTTGCTGTATCCCATAAATTCTGGCATGTCGTATTTTCATTTTCATTTGTCTCCAGGTATTTTTTGATTTCTTCTTTGATTTCTTCATTAACCCAATCATTGTTCAGTAGCATTTTGTTTAATCTCCATGTATTTGTGGCTTTTCTGATTTTCTTCCTATAGTTGATTTCTAGTTTCATACCGTTGTGGTCAGAAAAGATGCTTGGTATTATTTCAATCTTCTTAAATTTATGGAGACTTGTTTTGTGGCCTAATATGTGATCAATCCTGGAGAATGTTCCATGTGCATTTGAAAAGAACGTGTATTCTTCGGTTTTTGGATGGAATGCTCTGTATATATCTACTAGGTCCATCTGTTCTAGTGTGTCGTTTAAGGCCAATGTTTCCTTATTGATCTTCTGTTTGGATGATCTATCCGTTGGTGTAAGTGGAGTGTTAGAGTCCCCTACTATTATTGCATTACTGTCTATTGCTGTTTTTATGTCTGTTAATAATTGCTTTATATATTTAGGTGCACCTACATTGGGTGCGTAGATATTTACAAGTGTTATATCCTCTTGTTGGATTGTTCCCTTGATCATTATGTAATGCCCTTCTTTGTCTCTTTTTACAGTTTTTGTTTTAAAGTCTATTTTGTCTGATATGAGTACTGCTACCCCAGCTTTCTTTTCATTGCCATTTGCGTGGAGTATCTTTTTCCATCCCTTCACTTTCAGTTTGTGAGTGTCTTTAGGTCTGAAGTGTGTCTCTTGTATGCAGCATATATATGGGTCTTGTTTTTTTTATCCAGTCAGCCACCCTATGCCTTTTAATTGGAGCATTTAGTCCATTGACGTTTAAAGTAGCTATTGATAAGTATGTACTTACTGCCATTTTTTAACTTTTTTTTTTTCCCTCAGTGTTTTAGTAGTCCTTCTCTGTTCCTTACTTCTTCTATACAGAATTGATGGTCACTTTAGTTTGACCTCTGTCTGAAAGCTGTACTCTTTAACTACCCTCCTCCCTCCTTTTATGTTTTTGATATCATATCCAACCTCTTTTTTGTGCATTTGTATCCATTACGTTCTAATCGTGGAAATAGATAATTTTTCCTATTTGTGGTCTTCTCTTTTCCCCTTAAATCAGTCCCTTTAACATTTCTTGTAACACTGGTCTCTTGGTGACAAACTCCTTTAATTTTTGCTTATCTGGGAAAATTTTGATCTCTCCTTCCATTTTGAACGATAACCTTGCTGGGTAGAGTATTCTTGGCTGTAAGTTTTTTCCTTTTAGCACTTTAAATATATCGTGCCATTCTCTTCTAGCCTGTAAGGTTTCTGCTGAGAAGTCAGCTGATAGCCTTATGGGATTTCCTTTGTATGTAACTTGACATTCTCTTGCGGCTTTTAGGATTCTCTCTTTATCTTTAATTCTGGACATTTTGATTATGATGTGTCTTGGTGTGGGCCTCTTTGGGTTTATCTTGTTTGGGGCTCTCTGTGCCTCCTGTACCTGGATGTCTGTTTCCTTCCTTAGGTTAGGGAAGTTTTCATCTATTATTTCTTGAAATAGATTCTCTGCCCCCTTGTCTCGCTCTACTCCTTCCGGGACACCTATAACACGGATGTTAGTGCACTTGATGTTGTCCCAGAGGTCCCTTAGACTGTCCTCACTCTTTTTAATTCTTTTCTCTTTTACCTGTTCACCTTGGGTAATTTCTTCTAGTCTTTCTTCCAGCTCACAGATCCGTTCTTCTGTATCCTCTACTCTGCTTTTGAGTCCCTCTAATGAATTTTTTATTTCCAGTATTGTATTCTTCATTTCTGATTGATTCTTTTTTATATCTTCCATTTCTTTGTTGACATTCTCACTGAGTTCATGTATTCTTGTCCCCAGATCAGTGCGCATCCTTAACACTCTTAGTTTGAACTCTCTGTCGGGTAGGTTGCTCATTTCTGTTTCAGTTAGTTCCTTTTCTGGGGTTTTGTCCTGTTCCCTTACTTGGAATGTATTCTTTTGCCTCCTCATTTTGCCTCTTTCCCTGTGCTTGTGTCTGTGTATTAGGTAGGTCAGCTACGTCTCCTGCTCTTGGATAGGTGACCTTATGTAAGTGATGCCTTAGGAGGCTTCCAGTGTGCTTCCCTCAGTTCTCAATGTTCCAGGGGTGGCCCCTATGTGGGCTACGTGTGTCCGTCTATTGTGGCCTGTTAGCTCTCCCTATAGGCACCCAGGGAGGCTGAGTTATGCTACTGGCCTTCTGTTGTAATGCTCAGCTGCTTGTAGTTGTTGTGGGCCCTTCAGTCTCTTTATCAGGTGTGGGGAGCCCCAGCACAGTTGGCTGCAAGTTCTAATACCACATTTGTGTTGCAGTATTTCTTTTAAGTGAGTAGGCCCCCAGTGTGGCAGGTTGTTAGGCTCAGGGCCTTACAATTGCTGTAAACCTCTAGCCTATTAGGTCTCTTGTCAGCTCTCTGAGGATTGCAGCTGGGTGGGGCTGCCCTTAGGCACAGGAGCACCCAATTGTTTCAGACTTTGGAAGGCGGGGCAAACCTCCTATGTGGGTCTTTGAGAAGCACAAGTCTTCTGCAGCTGACAAGCCCTGTTGCCCACAGGTCCACACACACAGTCAACACAGTCCTGCCCCTGTGAGCGCCCCGACCTCCCCAAGCGGACCCAGTCTCTCCACGGCGGGAGCCCCACCCACTCCGCCACCACCCCACACTCTCCACCCGCTCCTTGTGCACACCCTGCCCCGCTCAAGTCAGCTCAGTTGCCAGGCTGCAGAGAATCCAGTCACCAATCTATGCAGGCCCACATGTTGCCTGAGGGCTTGTTGTTGGGTGGGGCCAGTCTCTAGGGTGGGCTGCCTGCCCTGGCTGAGCTGGATTAAATCGGTGCTCTAGCAGGTGGAGCAGACCCTGGGCTAGCAGGTCTCAGGGAGAACTCCAATGGCGTCTGTCTCAGCACGCTCACAGCAGGCCACAACAATGGCCGCCGCCAATGTCCCAGTCCCTGGAGAGGTCTCACCCCTCACCGAGATGCACTCAGGGCCTATTAGGTGAGTCTCTTGTCACCGAAGCACTGTGCACCTTTCTTTCTGGTGATTTTAGGATGCTTTGTGGAACGGGTGAGTTTGTGCGCGGGCCCTTTAAGAGCCAGTTTTAGTTTCTTTGTGAACCGGGTTTTCTGGGGGTGCTCCCCAATGCTTTAGTAGCAGGCAAAGTCAGATATTATGCCGCTGGTCTCGATTGTGCTGGGTCCACAAAATGCCCACAGTGGGGGCGCTCCCCGGCTCAGGGCCCCGCACCTCCAGGGAGGCTGCGTACCTGTGAGCTGCTCCCGGCGGCCGTGATGCTGGCGGCTTGTGAAGGCGGCGTTTTTCCTCTCCGGAAGGGAGTCTCTGCCTCTTCTACCCCAGTTAGGATTGTCCGTTGTTGCAGGAGTTCCTCTTATCCAGTTTTCAGTTCTGTCTCAGGGGTAATTTTTCCATGAGTAGTTGTAAATTGGCTGTGTCCACGGCAGGAGGTGAGTTCAGAGTCTGCCTACGCCGCCATCTTGACTCCGCCTCCAGGAGACCTTTTTATGAACAATTTGCCATCACAAATGGCCAGTGAATTTTGTGAAAAATAAGACCATTTATTTTCAATTAAATAATGAAAATAAATTAAACTTTCTGGTGTATTCACAAAAACCAAACACTTCAAAGCTATTCAATAACTAGAACATGCATTTAAAATTATTTCGTTAAACATTTAAGAGTTTCTTTTCACTTCTCCTTTGAAAAAATGGCTTTTTTCAAATTTCTGCAAATATTATCTTCTCCAAAGTACTTTTTGATTGGTATTGAGATTTATATTCATCAAATTTCAAAAGAAAACCTTTAGTATAAATTTTTCATTATAAAATTTCATGCCTGTCCATTGCAACTCAATGATTATCTGTTATTTTGATACTTAGTTTAGAATGAAAATCAAAATCCAGAAAATAAAAAAAACCCTTAATTTCAGAAGAAATAATAGAATTGTCTATTAAATTATTTATGTGGAAGATAACTCAAACAGAAAAAGAGATTGTTTTCAAATACATGTTTGATATTTCTGAATCTTTTTGTTTTGATTGTTGGTCATATCTAATATTGGCATATGTTATTTGGAATTATTCCTTCCAGAACACATCTAGGATTTCCCACTGTAGACGTATTTTTAGCTTCAGAGATATTTCAAAAATAGATCTGGTTTGTGTAACAGTGAAAAAACTACTCAAAAATCTCAGAGGCTTAACAAAACAAAATTTATTTTTTACTCTTCACTACATGTCCACTTCAGGTTAACAAGGCGGTTGTGCTCATTGTAGGCACTCAGGCTTCCAGACTGACAGCTGCTCCATCCAGAAACACGCTTCTAGGATCACCACAGCAGGGAGAAGAGAACAGGGCGAATCGTTCCTGTTTTCAGGCTTTTGTTCAAAAGTGACACATGTCGCTTCCACTCACATTTTGTAGACCAAAGCAAGTCATTTGGCCACAGCTAACTTCAAAAGGAGCAGTTCTACCTTATGCCTAAAAGTCAGAGTGAAATATGCTGTCGGAGTAGCATTTGTGACTACACAATTTGTGACAGTTTATTTTGTCAGTAAAAGCAATATCCTAGTATATAATTTCTTCTCTCAGAAATACTCTGAATGTCTTAATTGCTTAGTGACGTTAGTAAGTGAATAGAGTGTGTGTGTGTGTGAAAATTACTTGTTTTACATTTTTTGTGTCTGAAAAGCATATTTGCACACTCTTATTTTCTCAGAAGTGAGATTCATCTTGCTGCCCTGCTTGAAGACCCAATTTTGAGATAAGAGAGAGGAGGAAAGGGGAGGAAGAAAAGAGTGATAGAAAAGAGAAAATAAAGAAGCAAGAGCAAAAAGAAAAAAATAGAGAAAGAGAAGAGGAAGAAACAAGAAGAGAATGAAGTGAGAAAATAATAGAAGGGAAGAAACAGAAAGCAGAATAGAGGGAGAGAAAAAGAGAGGGAAAAAGATTTTAAGACAGTCTTAAATTTTATGAATTTGACTTAAAATCAAACTTCTTCACCTTTGGCATAAACACTACTAAGCCTAATTTCAGAAAATCAGTTTCTCAAGAAGCGATATAGGGGCCGGCCCAGTGGCTGACTGGTTCAAGTTCCACATGCTCTGCTTCTGGGCCCGGGTTCATGGGTTTGGATCCTGGGGTTGGACCTACACCACTCATCGAGCCATGCTGTGGAGGAGTCCTACATACAAAAAATAGAGGAAGATTGACACAGATGTTAGCTCGGGGCGAATCTTCCTCAGCAAAAAATAACACGATATATTTTCCATCTTATGATGTACAATTGTGTTCACTTCTAACACATGAACACATGTAGATTTGTACCTGTGGGTTCTTTACTTATAAACTTTGACCTACCTATTCTTTTCTGTAGGCATCTTTAGCTGACTATTTATACTCTGGGCACCAAACTTTGCCTTCTTGCCCCCTACTAATTCGCAGATCTGCAAAAGATGGGAAATACTTTCTCATATGGAATACTAATCGGAATAACCTAGGAGTTTCAATGGCGGCATCTTTCTCAGATGGTGGTTTCTTTAAGTAAATTGTTCCATTAGAAAGGGCAATACTGCCACTTGGCTATTATGTTGAAGATTCATATGCTGCAAGGAAAAAAGACAGAACTCTTCTGACTTGTGATTAGAATGAAAGGCCAAAGAAAGAGGTATATTATCATAACTTTTACAGAAAAAAACAACTTCTAAATTTTTACCTGGCAACCATAAAAATTAGGGAAAAAAAGCATTGATTTTAACAAATAGTTGTTTTTAAGTTGGCATAGTTATTTCCAGCCTCTTGTATCCACATTTATCATTTGAATTACAATCAATTATTTTCAATATGAACTGAAACCTTTAGAAAACACTTTTAAAAGAAAGACTAAATAAGTAAACTACTCATCTTAGGCTATAATTTAAATAAGAGTAAAATCATGCCATCTATCTCTACCTCTGATTAAAACAGAAAAGTATAGCTATGTCTTAGTTTACTATATTATATTTCCCTGGTATCACTGTTAAAAAATTTGGAAGCCTCCTTGAAATAGATATACAAAAAGGTTTTTAAAAATAATTGGATGAGCAAAGTCTCTATATTAGACAACAGAAACATTTTCAATTGTTTTTATGCATTTGGTTGGAAAACTTCTAAATTCTCCCAGAGCGTACATAGCATTGCCTCTTTATTTCCTTTTCCAGATATCGTGCTAATGAATTCATGATGATTTCTTATCCATCATTTTCTTTTCTAGCATTGAAGCCTATGGTTTTTATTTGAGAACATGACATTTTTGGACTTACCAGTTTTGGGATGGTTCATCTTCCTAATGAATAAAAGTTTTAACGTACTGAGCATAGAAAAGTTAAACAACGAATGGAAAGACAAATTCTTAGTATACAAACTAGACTCATATTTCTATAGCTGTATAATGAGGGTAATAATATTACACGTAATTGACACCTTTTGAAAGTTAGATGAGGTAATATATGTAAAGCTCTTACTATAATATCGGGCTTATGCTAATGTTATGTAAGTGTTTACTATTATAATTTCTAAATTGTCTATAATATGTTAATTTTTAAATTGAAAAGAATATTTTTAAACAAATACAACTGGTTCAGAAGACTGTGAGTTATGTTAGCTGTCATGTAGTACATTATCTTGCTTTAACCTCTAATTAAAATACTCCCTGAAAATTCCTAAAACAACCAAAATCAACAACACCATAAAGACAGGAGACAGAAATACATTTGTAAGTGAGTGACTCCTCTCGAGCTCTTATAGGTCTTTGAGTTTTTCACCCTTTGTCTCTGCCAACATTATTGTTGAGACTTTAAGACTTGTCATCCCACAATACTTTGCATCAGACAGGCTGCACTGAAGCATATGGGAGTTGTAGTCTCTGGACACATAAGATGAGATGAGAGAGTGAAAAGACATTGAAGATCTTTGGTCAGGTGAGAAACTTGGTCCTTTCAATTAAGCGTAAGATTTCTAATTAGAGCTTAGCATAGAGTTACTGTGAACACAGAGTTAGCTGCACTATTTTTAATATCATCACAATTATAAAGGCACATGTATATGCATATATATATGTGTGTAGGATATGTACACACATCTACATAAATTTTTTTTTTTTTTTGGTGAGGAAGATTCGCCCTGAGCTAACATCTGTGCCAATCTTTCCTGCCCTGGATATGGGACGCTGCCATAGCATGGCCTAATGAGCAGTGTGTAGGTCCCTGCCTGGGATCCGAACCCTCGAACCCTGGGCCACCAAAGTGGAGTGTGTGAACCTAACCACTACACCACTGGGCCTGCCCCTACAAATTTTAATTTATTGAAAATTAAAAGAATATAGCAAGATGTAAGCACTTTTAAAATCGGTGTTGTGAGAATAATGATGTTTTGTATTCTTTTGCAGATATGTGCGCTTGTTAATTTTATGGCCCCAAAACAGAAATAAATAATGTTTGTCTGAATCTCTAGTTAAAACCCCAGCCTGAAACCAAAAGATCTCCAGATTCCAAGTAGCCTGGCTTTAGTTTAAGCTTGAACATGCTATCAATCATATTTAGTAACAGCATTCTTTTAGAACTGTTAATCCTAATCTAGATTCAATTATCTGAATGGAAAATGAAAATCAATTTAAGATAGAGAAATAATTTTGACAATTAGAGGCAAAGATTTAATTTATTGTAACCTCTTATTTTTATTATTACCCTTTGTACCAGAAACATTTACTATTTTTTAACCTAATCAATACTTATCAAATGAGCTCAGTTCAATCAAACCAAATTTATTAAAGGCTTAATGTTTACAAAAGATGTTTAGTACAACAGGGATGATTAAGGTAAAAAACAAAAGAAATAAAGAAATGAAACAGCATTTATTCTTCCTAGGAGATTGTTGAATGAGATAGCATGTCAGCATTTCCCGTAAGAGATAGGAGGTGCTTTAGAAATAGTTCAAGCATTGCGCTGTGCAAGGATAAAGAAAGAAAGAAGCTGCATTCAGGTGAAATCACCACAACTTGTACTCTATTGTCTATAACCATCTCTACTTTATGACTTATGAAATATTTTCCTCTTTAGTAGGCAATTATTGTTTTCCACCTTCCTTAGAAGATGGATCTCTCCTACAGAAAAGGTACATATAAAAGGTTTTCCTATGTCATTGTTAATGAGTTCATAACATCGTGAAGACTGTGATTAATTACCTTTTGAGAGTCTATTTTTTGCTTGGGAGATGGAAAGTGAAAGATCATGACTTGGGAGTGTCTCTTCTTTTCCGTGTTTCCTTGAGCAATCTCTGGAGCTGGACCAGGGCAGCCAGTTGTTTGCTTCTCTCCCAACATCTGGAGGTCAGGGTTTTTTTTATCCGCTCAAAATAAAGGACATTAAATTAAGAGCTACCACTTTCTATACACTTTCTACAGCATTTTCTCTCAGTTCTCAGAAAAACCTGAATGAAGGGCTGTTCTTAAGACCTTCCATTGTTACTTCAATGATTATGTTTTGACCATATATTACTTTGATTTTCCACATTTTATTTATACCCTTTTTAGAGCTCTTGTTATTTTTTTTATCTTATCACATTACCACGTGCCTAATAAATTCTCTTTCATCTAACAGATCCTTGTTTAGTCAAATACAAAATTACGTGCGTCCAGGATTAAAAAAATCTAAAAGGCCATGAAATAGTTTTTAAAGGAAATTATAGGTCACTGTTTATCCATCTTCATTACTGCTTATCAAAAGCAAAAACATCTCTTTTTGTTTTTGAGTCCTTTTGATATTTTCAATTTTTCTATATCCATATCTAGAGTTTAAATAATATGCTTATACTATTTTTATGCCAAACTTTGGTATCTTATTATGACAGATAAGGGTTAAGATCAAATCCCTCTCCCATTCTGTAGTGTTGTAGCTTCAGACATATATAACCATTTTAAATGCCACTCTTTGTTACACTTATAATTTTAAGTAGAACTTTCCAACCAGCGTGCCATGATGATTTGTAGGTTTGCTGAGATATTGATTCCATCAACTCTTAGACTTCCAGATCAGGACTAGGGGAGCCAGGGTCCACAGAGAGATTGTCTCAAGTAGTGGGTAACTTCATCCATTAAACCAGTATTAATGGCTTAGGAATTTTTTGGGTTACATGATGTAAAGATGTTTCAAAATACTACTCTCAATATTATTCTTCATCAAACACATTGCTTTTTGACTTCCCACTTCATCTTCTCACCTCTTGTCACCTCTAGTTTTTCTTTAATATTGTCAAAGTGATAATACTTTCCTTTGTTCTGTAAGCATAATTAAATATGCACTTTCTCTAGATCTATTCTGTAAGTCTAAAATCATTAAATAGTGTTTACATCACTCAGAGTAGCATACAGATTTCTTTTTTTTTGTAGAGGTAAGGAGGATTCTATGACTATCATTTGTCAGGTATAGTCCACTCTTTCTCACCTTGGCTTTTCTTATTGCCGTCCTTTTCACGTTGCTTGGACTGACTTTATTATATATTTAATTTCTTCAAACATATTGTGTATATTTATTATCTCTGGGCACAACTTTGTTTCTGGATACATCACACATGGAGACAAATGTTTCTCTGGAATACTGAAAATAATCACTACAAGGAAGGCAGAAAAGGAGAGAAATAAGAAGACAGAATAGGCTGGACCAATAGTAGACAATAGTAAGATGGTTTGTTTAAACCCAAATATATCAGTAATTACATTATACGGAAATTGATTAAATATACTAGTTAAAAGATAATAATTTAAAAATAGCAAAGAACAAAATTGCACTATATGTTTTTTATAGTAGACACATCTAAACATAAAGATTCAGAAAGCTGAAATAAAAAAAGGAAGAAGATGTATCATGCAAACACTGACACATTAACTCTGTTAAAGTGAAAGAAAATATCCAAACTCATGGAATTTACAACACCAAGAGTGAACCCTAAGGTAAATTTGAGACTTGGAGGGATTATGATGTGTCAATATAGGTTCATCAATTGTAATAAATGCACCACTCTGGTGGAGGATGTTGATAATGCAGGAGGCGATGCATGGGTAGGGGCAGGGGATATATGACAAATCTCTGTACTTTCCCCTAAATTTTGCTGTGAACCTATAAGTGCTCTAAAAAAATAAAATCTTAATAAAAAATATCAAAAAAAGAAAGAGAGTAAATTTAAGTTAAAAAGTTTTACTAGAGATGAGCAGGGATATTTAATAGTAATACAGTTTTAAATGACCAATAAACAAATCCAGAATTACACTGAGAAAGTTCAACACAACTTTATCAGTGATTGATCAATCCAGCATACAAAAAAATCAGTAAGCATATGGAAGGTTTGAACAACAGGTCTAGAAAATTGACATAATTTTCCTGTCTAGAATACTATAAGCCAAAACTACAGAGTATATAATTATATAGTACATATATCATTTACAAAAACAGACTGTGTTCTTATCCATAAGACAAATCTCAACAAATTTTAAAGAATTAATATCATGCAGGTTATCTTTTCTGATCACAGTAAAATGTAACTAGAAATCAGTTTAAAATAAACTTTAAAAGTCCACATATCATAGGCAATTATGAAAAACTTTTCCATATAAGCCTTTGATTTACAAAAACAGTAATAAAAAGTATTTTGTGCTGAACGGTAAGAAAGCTTGTGGGATGTGGCTAAAGTAGGGCTCAGAAGAAAATATACCACCTTAAATGCAGAGATTAGAAAGAATGGCTGAAAAATTAACAATAGATCTCAAGAGATTAGATAAAAGTGTCTTGTTACTCAAAAAATATAGAGAGGAAAAAATTAAAATAAAAACAAACATACGATAGTGAAGAGCTAGTATGCTTCCTGGGTACGGAAGTTAGCCAGCCCTGGCGGTCTAGTGGTTAAGATTCGGCACTCTCACCACCATGACCCGGGGTTCATTTCTAGGTCGGGGACCCACACACCTGTCTGTCGGTTGTCATACTGTGGGGGCTGTAAGTTGCTGTAATGCTGAAAGCTATGCCACTGGTATTTCAAATACCAGCAAAGTCACCCGTGGTGGACACGTTTCAGCAGAGCTTCCAGACTAGACAGACGTGGAAGAAGGACCTAGCCACTCACTTCAGAAAACTGGGCTGTGAAAACACTATGAATAGCAGTGAAGAATTGTCTGATACTGCGCCAGAAGGTGAGAGGATGGTGCAAAAAGACAGGGTTCCATTCTGCTGTACACAGGGTTGCTAAGAGTCGGAATGGACTCTACCACACTAACTACAGCAAATAGGTATTTTCCTTTAAGCTATTAAAGTAAGCCTCTGTTCATAAGTGATGCATAGCGAGTTCTTGCTCGATGCATAAGATTAGTTGCCTTGTTGATATCTATTTTCTATTAGGTGCAATGCTTGAGTTAAATATGCTGGATTCAATTCCTGCCATGCTAGCTATTATCACCTATTTTGGACATTGGGTGAATTCTATTTCTATTTCTTAGTTTTCTCATTTGTATAAAGGGATTAATAGTACCTACTTCATAAAGTCTTCATGAGGCTATGTGATATGCTTTGCACAGTACCTGGGGTACAATAAGCTCTTAAAATATGTTATTTTTATTTGTATCATGATATAATTCCAAACTCGCTCTTTCATTACATTTGAGAATTGTGTGATCTGACTGTGTGTACTTTTTGGGCAACACAAAGAGAAACTGTATTGAGCTACATGTGTCTTCCAAATATAAATTTGTTTCAAATCTCCAAAGTTTTGCTGGTGCTATTCTTTGTTCCTGAATGCTTTTAACACCATTGTCTGTTTGACATCTGCTGCTAGTTCTTCAAATGAGGCTCAAAAATTATCTCTTCTATGGAATATTCCTGACCATTTCCTCCAATTATATAAGTAGGTTCTCAATATATATTTAATGAATGTAGAATTGATGACATATTTTGATGAAGGGGAAATATGTAACAAAAAACACAATTGCTAAAACATTAGAATTGATTGCTTTTTTATATAATTTTATTTTCTTATGTTTTATATACTTCCTACTTTTCATAATTCAAATAAACATCTTGTTTAGCTATTGCTGAATATTAAGTTGATATCTTTATTGAGCTGTTCATGATGACACCTGGATCTCTTTCCTTAGAAATTAAAACAAATTTACAACCCATCAATGTTGGGCAGAAGTTTAATTTGTTTTTCTAGCATTCATTAGCTCAATCTTTTGTAGGTTGAATTATTTCTTCTGCAGATATTCCCATTAGAAAACAACTAAATACACAGTCAAATTTAGGATATAAAATTTTCCTGCTTTAATTGATTCTTATATCTCACAAATACATGTTGTGATATTGCGGACCATGCCTAATAACCACCTTATTATGAATATCTTGTAATAGGGGATATGAGACAGTTTGCAAAGGATAATGCATATTATTTAAGGAATTAAGAAAAACCATTTTAAAAAATTAAATGATGGTTTCATCTACCAAAATAAAATGTCATAATAATAATATACTGTGACTATCAATGACAATGAGAAAATATTAAAGGCATCTCATAGATGGACATGTTCAAATCTCATTGCTTCTGCCAAAGTAAAAATATTTTAATTAAATGATAAGGAGAGTATTTTTATTTTTTTGTTTTTTCTAGTAAATTTTAAATTAAAACTCTAATTCAGTTGACTAAGTTTTTTACATCGACTTCTACTTCCTTTGACTTTCCAATGCTGGTAGATGAGATGATTTCCACTCTATCAAATATTTTGAAGGGAGTTAGGGAGAAAATGGGGTAGATAGGCTTCTTACAATATTGGCTGCTTGACGGAGTTTCTTTTTCCTGTCCTCTAATTGGGAAAATTTTCACAGATAGAATTTGCATCTTAAATATTTAAATTATATTAGCTTTTTAAAGGACAATGATTAGATCACGCAGATTAAAGACGCTTCATTGCTACAAGTGAATCTCTATCATTGTGCATAAAGTTCTGCCTCCATAAATTTCTGTTAGCCAGATCTCTGACACATTTTCTCAACCAAATTGTAACCTTTTTAAAGATGGGAAGTATACTATAATATTGTTTCTAAAAAAACATTAATAGACCATTTTTCAGAGCAGTTTTGGGTTTACAGGAAAATTGAACAGATAGTACGAGTTTCCGTATATCCTCTCTCTGTGCTCACAGTTTCCCCTATCATTATCTCACATTAGTGTGGTACATTTGTTACAAGCGGTGAACTGACATTGACACGTTATTATTAACTAAAGTCCATGTTCTACATCAGAGTTCACTCTTTGTGTTATACACTTTAATGGACTTTGGCAAGTGCACATAATGTTATGTGTCCACCGTTACAGTATCATACAGAATAGTTTCAGCACTCTAAAGCCTCCCTGTGCTTTACCCATTAATCCTTTTCTCCACCCTCCATTTTTTTGAACCCCTAGTAACCATTGATCATTTTAGTATTTTTATAGTTTTTACTTTTCAGATTGACTTCTTTCACTTAGCAATATGCATTTGAGGATCCTCCAGGTCTTTTGGTGGCTTGACAGCTCATTTTTGTTGTGGTTGTTGCTGAATAATATTCCATTATATGGATACGCCACGCTTGTCTATTCATTTACTAAGAGATATCTTGGTCGTTTCCAGTTTTTGGCAATTATGAATAAAGCTCTTATAAACATTCATGTGCAGGTTTTCATATGGATGTAAGTTTTTAACTTTTTTGGGTAAATACCCAGGAAAGAGATTGTGGGATGATAGGGTAAGACTATCTTAGCTTTGTAAAACACCACAAAATTGTCCTCCAAAGAGATTGTACCATTTTGCATTACCACCCGCAATGAATAAGCTTCCAGCTGTTCACACGCACACAAGTATTTGGTATTGTCAGTGTTTTGGATTTTCACCATTTTAATAGGTGTGTAATGGTATCTCATTGATGAATTAATTGGCAGTTCCCTAATGACACATGTTAAGCATCTTTTCCTATGCTTATTTGCCAATCGTAGATCTTCTTTGATGATGTGTCTGTTCAGACCTTTGGCCATTTTTTAATTTTTTTTTTTTTCTGATTGTTGAGTTTAAATTTTTTTTGTATATTTTGGATACAAGTCCTTTATCACGTAGGTGTTTTGCTGATATTGTCTCCCAGTCTGTGGCTTGTCTTCATTCTCTTAATAGTGACTTTTGCAGAGCTGAAGGATTTTTTTTTTTAATTTTAATGAATCCAATTTATCAATTTTGTGTTACGTGAATCAAGCTCCTGATGTCGTATCTAAAAGTCATTCCTAAACTCAAGATCACCTAGCTTTTCTCCTACGTTATCTTCTAGAATAGTTATAGTTGTCTGTTTTACTTTTTGGACTATGATCCATTTGAAAATTTTTGTGAAAGTTGTTAGGTTTCTGTCTAGACTCATTCTTATTTGCATGTGGGTGTACAGTTGTTCCTGCACCATTTGTTGAAAAAAATTAGCCTTTCTCTATTAAATTGTCCTTGCTCCTTTTTCAAAGATCAGTTGCTTATATTTGTGTGAATCTATTTCTGGACTCTCTATTCTGTTCCATTAATCTATTTTTCTCTTCTTTTGCCATACTAAACTGCCTTGATTACCTTATCTTCCCAGTAATCCTTGATGTCAGGAAATGTCATTAATCTGAAATTGTTTTTCTTCTTCAGGATTGTGTTGGCTATTCTGGGACTGATCTTTCCATAAAAACTTTAAAATAAGTTTGTGGTAATGTACAAAATGATGTGCTGAGATTTTGATTATGATTCTGCTAAATAGATCAATTTGGGAAGAAGTGGTATTTTGATGGTATTGAGTCTATATGTGAACATGCAATAATATCTCTCTATTTATTTCGATATTCCATACCTCCTTTTGAGTTTTCTAGTTTTCCTTGTATAGATTTATACATATTTTGTTAGATTTAAACCTAAATATTTCATTTCTTTGGTGCTACGGTTTTCTATTTGTTGTTCCTGTTCTTGGTTCCTTTTTATCTTCCCCTATTCTGCCCTTTCTGTTTTAATTGAGCATTACATGATTCTATTTCCTCTTCTTTTTTAACATATCAACTTTCTATCTATTAAAAAATTATTGGTTGCCATAAGGTTTGAAATATATATTTATAACTAATATAATTCCATTCAAATAATAATATACTCCTTCACTCTCACTCTATGCCTTATAACACTGCTGTAATCTATAAGCTGTCATCACTGAATACATTGTTGCTACATTATTTTAAAGTTATCTATTAGATCAATTAAGAACAAAAAGTAAAAGATTTTATTTTGTCTTCATTTATTCTTGCTCTATTCTTCTTTCTTTATGTAGATTCAAGTTTCTGAACCATGTAATTTTCTTCTCTCTGAAGAACTTCTCTCAGCTTTTCTTTAAAACAGATCTCTTGGAAACAAATTTACCTAGTTTTGTGTTGAGTGAGAAAGTGTTTATTTCATTTTCACTTATGAAGGGATAATTTTATGGGATACATAGTTCTAGGTTGGAAGTTTTATCTTTGATCATTTTAAATATTTCACTTCATCTTCCTGCTTGCATTGTTTCTGAAGAGAAGTTCTATGTAATTCTTATCTTTCTGCATCTCTAGGTAGGTTTTTTTGCCCCCCTGGATTCCTCTAAGATTTTCTTGTTTTCTTTTATTTTCTGAAGTTTGAATATGATATGCCTATGTAGATTTTTTTGGTTTTTATCCTATTTTTAATTCTGTGAGCTTCCTGGATCTGCAGTTTGATGTCTGTCAGTAAATATGAAAAATTCTCAGCCATTATTTCTTCTGTTCCTCTCCACTTTTTCTTCTTCTGTTGTTTCTGTTATGTGTATGTTATACTTTTTGCAATTGGCACATGGCTTTTATTCTATTTTTTTCCATTTTTTTCCTTTGCATTACAACGTTTGCAAAGTTTTGCAAGTTTTCATTGACATATCTTCAAGTTTACTGATTCTTTCCTTAGCTGTGTTCAGTCTACTTACGAGCCCATCAAAGGTACTCTTCACTTTTCTTACAATATTTCTGATCTCTAGTGTTTCTTTTTTATTCTTTCTTTTAGTTTCCAACTCTCTTGCTCTCATTTACCTATCTGTTCTTGAATGTTGTTTACTTTTTCCATTAAAACTCTTAGTGTATTGCTTGAAATTCCTTGCTTGATAATTCTAAAATCTCTGCCATATCTGAGCTTGGTTCTGATGCTTATTTTGCCTCGTCATTCTCAGTTTTGTTTTGTTTTTTAACTTTTAGTTGGCATGATTTGTAATTTTTTTTTGGAAATAAGACATGATGCATCAGATAACAAGAACTGAGATAGGTAGGCCTTTAATGTGAGATTTTACGTTGATCAGGTTAGGAGTTAGGCTGTGTTTAATGTTTGCTACTGCTGCATATGTTAGAGGCTTCAAACATCTCTAGTGTCTTTGTTTTGTCTTCCCTGTTGTCTCTGAGTTTCCCTAAAAACTCCTTATTAAATAGAGTTGGAGTCTTGCAGCTCTCTCAGTTGTGATCCATTGTTATTATACTGGAACCCTATTATTGTGGTAGTAAGATTTTAGGGAGAAGACGTGTTCTATAATCTTATGATTTAATCTCCATTTTTTAATGTGTCATATCCCTGGGTTGTGACCTTCTGAAATGTTTCTTAGCCTTTTTTTTATCCCTTTATGTGAGATCAGAAGGCTAGAGGGGGCTGGAGTTGTCTAATTGCCCTTTCTCTGTGTCAGATAAAGCTCTGATAAAGTCGTTTCACTTGAAGGTAGGGTTTTGTTATGGAGAATAGAATGCTTTGGGCATATTTCAAAATGGTTATTTTTCCCCTTCCCCTCCTGAAGCCCAAGGAGATTTTTTTCTGTTCTTTACTCCTAGAACCTGATGGAGCTCCTGAAGGTAAAACTCACAAAAGTGTGAAGCTGCCCTAAAATGGGGCCATATGGAGTTTTTAATTTTCAAACTAGTCTACACTCAGCCTACAGCAGTTCTTCAATTATCTTTTAAGTATTTCTACCAGTTAGTGGCTCCAGCAGCTTCTGCTCTGGGTAGTTTGTAATTCTTTGTATTCACCTGTCTGTCTAGTTTTGGAGGCTTTGGTTTGCCCTTTGACCTCAATTATCCGATAGATTTAAGAAGAGTTGTTGATGTTCAGTTTGTTCAGCTCTTTTTCTTGTCGTGAAGATGAGAATGATGACTTCTAAACTCTTCACTCGTTAGAACGGAAACTGCATGTCCTTATAATGCATTTTTGAAAATAAATAACTTCCCTTTCAACATTTTAATCAATAATTTCTGTAAAGTATGGAGGACATGTTATTTCAATTCCTAAAAATCATAAACTTAAGAGAGAGTAACAATTTTCTGAAAAACATATTCAGTTTCAAGAAGCTTATAACGTACTAGAATCACATTCAAAATCTAAGAAAAATTTAAGTGGTGAATAACATACAGGCTTGAACTTAGAGTTTATCAACCCTTCAGGTATAGGGTAGAGGGGTGTCAAAATAGGGACAGTGGTTTCAATTGCTCATAAGCACATTACCAGTTATCAACATTCTCAGCTTCCTAGAAAGCAAAATAATATTGAACTCTATATTGATCACATAATATGGAAAATTTCTGTTTATATTTAAGGATTCCATTTTATAGTGACATTTAAAAAACAAACTTGTTGGTCAAATAAATAAGAGATTTTCACTCACCTCTTGTGGAGAAAGCTATCATCATCCCATACATTTTATTTTCTTAAAAATATAAATATTAGATATGATTTATAGCATAAATGAAAGGATTGTGGCATAAGGAAGGAGGCCTAGTGTGAAGCCCAGTTCTGCCATTACCTAGCTGTAAGGTCTTATGCAAATAACTTAACTTCCTGGATTTTTGGCTCTTCTTCTGTAATATAATGCCTGTTGTAATAAAGAGGCTATTGGATGTAATTAGATGATACCTAAGATTACTTCTAGTGCCAATAGCTTATAATACTTATCTATTTTTCTTTAAGCTTTTTATATCAAACAATGCCCAAAATTAAATTTTTCAAAATAATAATTAATCAACCAGCAATCAAGGGTCTAAGTGAATAAGAAATGTAGCAATGAAAGCCCACATTATTGTGTTGAACATTATTTTTGTTGTATGTTTGAATTTTAAGATTAAACAAAAACGATAGTATATTATTAATGATTAAATATATGTCCCTTAACATAATAGCCACTTTAAATTACAAAAACATACATGATTTACTGAGAGAGAGATTAATTCTGGGAGAGAAATTCATTCTTTAAGGAGTCCTTTAGAGCTCAAGGAGTGAAGTAATTTATAATCGAGTTATTTCTTCAGTTGGCATGTGGTTAAATTATGAAGACACTGACCCAAAGGTATAGGTCAAAAACTTTTGTAAGAGTAGCTGATTAAAGGGAAATACTGGTGTTCACAAGTGCAACAAAACAATGTTGAAACGAATAGGAAATTTAGAAACATTTGTGTCCAAATTTATCACTCAACAGATGACGGAAGTGCCCAGGGTCAAAGTAGTTGTTCATGAGTATATTCATTGGGCCATTTTCAAAACTGCAAAGCAGGGAAATAGAGCCCAAAGAGAGAATAGCATTGTTTCTGGGTGGATGAGAGAGATAATGGAGTTTAGGCTGCTAAAACAGTTAAAATTTGTGAAACAGGGTGCCAGAGAAGAGAGAGGCATAGAGAAGAAGCCCCATATAACCACATAGGAGTTAGCCTAATCCTTGGCTGAATTCCAAACTGCACATCTTCAGGACACATTTCTTTGAGGTTTACCATGAGTATCTCCTGGAGATCTGAAAGTTGAACAGAGAATTCCAAGGAAGACATTGGATTTCCACCCAACCAGGATAGGTTGATGTTGAAGAAGAGCATTTCATTAAAATGCCTGAAAGGTCAAGTGCTATGCACTAGGAATAAGGTCTATGCCCTAAGACTAAGGGAAAGACGGAAACAGACACGCCTCTCTAAATTTTAATATCAAGTCTCAGTAAGATCAACGTGAACTTCCAGTAAAGGAACTGCCTGCTACACTGAAACTCAAAGTTATTTAAGGGAAGATAATATAATCCAGAGTCTAAAATGTATTATCCACAATGCCCAGCATAAGAAGAAAAAAATGCAAGAGATGCAAAGAAATCATGACAGATAGAAAGAAAAAAATAATAAAAGCATACTGTCACATGATTCTAATGTTAGAGTTAGCAAGACTTTTAAATAACTATTTTGAACTGTTAGATAAAATGAACAAAATAGATGAACAAATAGAAAATTTCAACAGGCAAATGGACACCTATAAAACAGCCATATCTGAATTCTAGAAAAATTATAATAATAATAATAATTGCATTGAAAAACTAATTTGATGACCTTAGCAATACACTGAAACACAGCAAAAGAAAGCGTTAGTGAACTTGAAGCCTAATCAATAGAAATCAGCGCGAAGAGAGTAAAATAATGGAGAAAGAAGATCATTTTTGAGGCATGTATGACAATATCAAATTTCTAACATTCATGTAATTCAGGTGCCAAAAAATCAGAAAAAGATAGAATAGGAGAAAAGATATTTAAGACATAGTGAACTATTTTTTCCCAAAACTAGTGAAAAACATTAATTTAGATGTCCAAAGGGGCCTGGAGAAATTTGAGGAGGTGATACAATTCTTCTATATCTTGATTATGGTGGTGGTTACATGACGAACTGCATTTGTCAAAACTTTCAGAACTGTGTACCAAAAAAAGTAAACTTTCCTGCAGGAAATGTTATTTTAATTAAAAAAGCAATAAAAATGAGAAACTTACTTTTCTATTCGTAATGGAATAACTGGGACTATATACTTACCCTTCCACCATAAATAAATTAAAAAATGAGCAAAATATAATAAAATAACTATTTCAGAGTGGATAACAGTGCAAAACAGTGATGACTGAGAGAGGAGCTATGATTGTACTGGCTTTCTTCCTGGAAGCATTTTCCATTCTACATTGCAGGGAGGGAATTCCAAACAGAGTCCCAATACCTTAATAAGTTGAAGAGAATAGAATGGATGTTTGGAAGCCTTAGGACACTGGAATTTGAGGGAGAGAGTACTGGAGAAATAGAGCTTCCTGGAGAAAGAGTTCCAGTATTTGAATAAGGGTTATGTTGAGTCTTTCCTTGATCGTTAAGCTGCGCATGCAAAGAGTGACAATCCACAAGTCTGGACAAAGAACAACAAGGGAAGTGTAAGCTGAACAATTTCAGAGTTCAAACAGGTTTGGAAGATACTTAAGTTCCAGACATAGTGGAGAAATCTGTATTAGTAATTGCCAAAATGCCTTGCACTTTTTCACATGCAAAATGTCAGATTCAATCAAAAAGCAAGGGGAGTTGACTACCCCTGAGCCAGCATAAAGCTCTCTCAAAAAAACAAAAAAAACAAAAAAAGAAGAGAATAAAAGGCAATGAAGTGGAAAGCTAAGATTCCAAAACATCTCACGTTGATAACTTATATAGCGGAGACTCAGAAATTGGATTGAAAAATATATTACTAGCTGGAAAAAAAAATGGGGGATGAAAAACCCTTTATAGGCCATGATTTAATTGAAATCCAAATTTAATTTATTTATCACAAGCAAATTTACACGTATTAGCTAAATAAATATGACTATCATAGCAATGTGCAGATTAATTTTATGGTTAACATCCAAGCTAAGTAATAATTTTTGGAAATCTTGATTCTTTAAAGCTCCTCAGGATATTTTGACAGTTACTGAAATTTCAAAACCCGTCATGGCCTCACTATTAGGGATTCAGAGGTGGAAATTTTTGAATTTTCTTTTTTAAATTTTCTTTTTCTTAGTAAAAATTATTTTGGAAATGCTTTTTACTTTGGATATGGCTTTGACTCTGAATAGCTAACTCTTATAACACATTGAGAAAAGTGTGGCTATATAAGTTTAAATCCCAGATCCCCTGCTAAAATGTGATCTTAAATACTGTGCCTTTGTTTCCTTGTAAGTGCAATGGAGACTTGTATGAATATTAAGAAGATTAAATGAAGTGATAAAGATAGTGTTTTTTCAAGTGACCATCATTTTTAACACTCAGTAAATATATTTTATTAGCTAGGGTAGAGAGACAACCAGAAATAGGAAACCTGCATCTAGCTTCGTGTGTTGATGTCAAGATGTTTGCATTCTGGGCTATGTGGCTTTCCAACAATTGCAGACACATCCTGATGTATTATTCATGTATGTCTACCTGAAATTATTGTTTACCTTTTCTTTGTTCCACAAGAATACAATAACGTTGTCAGCCTTTTTACTGTAGTAATTTTTGTACTTAAATTCCTGCTTGGTACATAGTAGACTCCAGGTGTTAAGGAGGAACTTCAATACTTGTTTGTGTCTAATTTTAACTTTCTATGATTTTGATATTTTTTAGAAGTCCAAAGAGTGTTAGTCTGAAATTATAGTTGAGTAGCTACTGAGAGAAAAATTCAGAGCATGTACATATTTAATGTAAAACAGTACTGTATCAGTTAGCTCAAGATTGAAAGCAAATTTAACTTCTTAGAAAATACAATTTGACTACTAGCTTTGAAAACTTAGCCTAAACAAAGCTAAGACAGCATTTCTAATTTTTCTGAACAGGAGTGAAAAAAAATCCACGTTAGGACGTTTGAATCAACGCAAATTTTGCTTTAGAAAATGTGATGTGGTCCATAGAATTTTTGGTAAAAGTAAGCATTGCATATATATATATCCACTGTCTGTATTTTAATTCATATATAATATATGGTATCAGATATTATGTATGCATCAGAAGAATTCAAGATTACAATGGTAACTGAAAGGTTATGGTTCCCCTGGTGGGTCACATATGTACACATTTTTAGAATTCCTGCGGAAAAATCTTTTCCAGAACTTTTCTTTAGAACTGTCTCTCTTCTTTTTACAAACAGTATATATGAGCACGGATACATAAGCACTAAGCAAGTACCTTAACAGTACATGTTGTTTCTGATATTTAGTTCCTAGATGATGTAGGGTTTTAATATTAATTGAAAAGAATTCCTCACAAACACAAAAATCACTGAAATAATATCATTATAATTTTATCTTTTCATCTAGAGATGAAAAAACATCAAGTATCCTTATAGGAAGATCACTATTGGCCAAAGTAAATCAATCAGATATTTAATAGAAAAAAGATGAACAGTATCCCTTCAAATAAATTATTTTCTGAAATCTCTAATATGAAACTCATGTGGGAAAAGGAGGGGATGTGGTAGGCAGAATTATAGGATAGCCCCCAAGATTCCCTCTCCATAGTGTACATGTTCTGTTTAATCTCCCTTTGAGTTTAAGGAGGACTCGTGAATATGGAGGAAGAGTCATTACCCTGATCAGGTTAAACTTTATGGCAGAGATGGTGGGACAGTGACTCCCATGAGTGTTACTTTATATAGGAATCCACCCAAGCAAAGTGTGAGACATTCTCCTGCTAGCCTTGAAGAAGCAGTCATGCTGTAAAATGCCTCTGGAGGGGGTCGTGTGGCAAGGACCTGAGAGCATCCTCTAGAAGCCTTGAGTAGTTTCCAACTGTTAAACAGCAAGAAAATCAGAACTCTACAGCCATGAGGAAATGAATTCTGCCAACAATCTGAAGGAATTCTTTCCCTAGTCAAACTTTCAAAAGAGAACACATCTGGCTGACACCTTGATCTCAGTCTTATAAATTCCTGAGTAGAGGATCCAGCTAAAATGGGATGTGTGTGTGTGTGTCTGTCTGTCTATCTATCTATCTATCCATCTATCTATCTATCTATCATCTACATATTACTAGCTTTACTCATTTCTAAACGTTGGTTCATAATCACGTGGAGATTGATTACTCAAGTATCTGTTATCACTAAAATCTGACACTATTTTCTGACTATGTATGAAGACTTTATCTATACCAATGACTCACAAATGTCATCAATTGAAATTAGGAAGGACCATGTGGTAATATCAGATAATATAGACTCTGAAAGTTGAAGAACTCAAGAGACCACATTTCCTTTTGTTTGGGCTATAGTATTACTTGGCTAATAAGAACTGTAAAGGCTCCTTGCAGGGAATGTGAATATCTTGGCCAATCTCAGACCTATACAACTCATCTCCTTCCTTCAGTTTCTTGAGCTCTCACAAGCCTTTAGGAATCTCCCACACCCACATCACACAGATGCCAAACCCTTACCCCTCAGGGCAATGTGGGGTAATTGCAGCACCTGGTCTTTCACTTTACCAAACAAAATCCTCTGGAGTGATGATCTGTTTCTTCAGCCTATCCCCAAATCATCCAAAGACTATGATGGGGCACATATGGTCCACACCTACCAAAACTAAATACGGTAAGGCAGTGAAATCCTTCCTCTCTCCCCTCCCCAGACAAAGGATCCCAGAACTCAAGAAAACACATGTATGAGTTTCCCGTCTATGAGTTAGGAGTGAAAAATAGTATCTTCATTTTAATGTTTATAAATCTGTGACTCAATTGGATGGGGCCCAGAGTACTACGTTAAAAGAACAAAGTCTATGCACCTAAAAGTAAATTCAAAATAATGTAAGTTCTTATGTGATATTTTGAACACTATGAAGGGTTTCATATGATCAATTATATATATATATATAAATGTATATAATGGAGAGATATATATATATCTGAGTGAATATGTGTATACATATTATTTATATATATATGTGTATATATACATATATATGTGTATGTATATAACAATTTGGAATATTTCAATTGTGTGAAATAAACTAGTGTTTATTTTCATATGAGGAAGATTGGTACCCAGGGATAGACATCCATACTACCCTCAGAAAAACCTAAAATCCAAATGCTGCAATCACTGAACCCACTAAATTAGCCTGTGGTAGGCAGAATTCAAAAATGGCTCCATGATTTCCTTCCTCTGGTAACCACTCATTTGTGCAATTCTTTCCCCTTGAGTGTGAGCAGAACCTGTAACTTGCTTCTAACCAATAGAATATGGCAAAGGTAGTGGAGATCACTCTTGTGATTATGTTACTTTATAAGTGACAAAGATGAGGGATTTTGAAGATTGATTAAAGTCCTTAATTGATTGACTTTGAGTTTCAAAAGAGAGATCATTCTGGGTGGGTCAGACCTAACTAGGTGAGCCCTTCAAAAGATAGTCCAGGCCTTCCCTAAAGTTAGAAACTGGAGGCATCAGAGACCCTTTTTCTTTGTGGCTGACTTTAAAGAAGCAAATTGCCATGAGTTCTACAGCCACGGAAATGGGTCCTGCTGATGACTTGAAGGAACGTGGAAGCAGATCCCTCCCTCGTCAAGCCTCCAGATAAGAGTGCAGCCCCACCAACACTTTGATTTCAACCTTGTGCCACCCTGAGAACAGAATCTAGTCAAGCCTTGCCTGGACTTCTGACCTACAAAAATTACAAGATAATAAATTCCATGGTTTTAAGACAATGAATGTGTGCTAATTAACTTAAGCCATACTAGAAGAAGCTAATTATCTGAGAAAGAGTGTGAAAAAATGTTTGGAGACTAGTGCTAAAATATGTATTATACCTTGTATGGACATGGGTAATGTGTTTCAGATTTCTTGTACCCAACAATTGTACTACTAACGTGCTGTTTTAAGGCCCATTAATTATCATCCTCTTTCCCTGCTTAATCAGAACCAGTTGAAAAATAGGCAAAAAGTTACAAATCAAAATAAAATTATCATATCTTGGCTATTGTGAATAGCGCTACAATAAACAAGAATGGATACCTCTCCAAGATTCTGATTTCATTTCTTTTGGATCTATACCCAGAAGTGGGATTGCTGGATCATATGGTAAGTTCTATTATTAACTTTTTAAGGAACCTCCATATTGTTTTTCATAGTGACTACACTATTTTGTATTTCCACCAACAGTGTGTAAGGGTTCCCTTTTCTCAACATCATTGCCAACACTTGTTATCTTTTGTCTTTTTGATAAGAGTCAGTTTAACAGCTGTGAAGTGATATCTCATTGTGATGACGAATGGATAAAGAAAATGTGAGATATACATATATATATATATATATATATATATATGTGTATCTCCGTACATGCACACACACACACACACACACACACACACACACACACAAAGGAATATTATTCAGCCTCATGAAAAACAAAGAAGGAAATCCTACCATTTGTAACAATATGGAAGAACTTGGAGGACATGCTAAGTGAAATAAAGCAGATACAGACAGACAAATGCTGCATGATCTCACATGTGAAATCTAAAATAGTCAAACGCCTAGAAGCACGAAGTAGAATGGTGCTTGCCTGGGTTTGAGAGAAGGGGGAAATGGGGAGATGTTTGTCAAAGTGTACAAAGTTTCAGTTGTGCAAGATGAATAAGTTCTGGAGATCTAATATACAGCATGATGACTACATGCTGACTACAGTTGATGACTATAGTTAACAATAATATATTGTATACTTGAAATTTGCTGAAAGGATAAATCTTGAGTGTTCTTACCATACAGAAAAATTGGTAACTATGTGAGGTGGTAGAATTGTTAATTAGCTTGATTGTGGTGATCATTTCACAATGTATCCGTATATCAAAATATCAAGTTGTATATCTCAAATTTACATAATGATTTGTCAATTATAACTCAATAAAGTTCAAAACAAAGAAGTATGTATGAAGAGAGTAGTTTGAAAAAAACAACAAAAAGGATAAAAATATCAATTTTATTAAGAAAAACAGTAATATTGGACACTGTACATATTTCTGCCAGTAATTGGACTTCCTGATACTGACACCTTTCACAGTCTATATATGATTATCATAGATTTCTTGAGAGAGTAGAGCAGAACACATGCTCTCCACAGGCAAATTGGACCCCAGAGAAAGGGCCAAGCTACATATACCCAGTCCCAGATGCTAATCTTACCAATCAAGTAAGGTGTTCCTTCTTTCCAAGAACTAGCTGAATGAGGCTATAAGGAAAAGCAACTAATAGACTCTCTCTGCCAAGTGGTGGGGAATAAGTGCTCACCCCCAAAACATCATTTTATTCTTTACCTTGATTTTATCTCCTTATCCAACTTTTTTGAATGTACTGTTTCAAAGGTCTATCTTTATTTTCTTGGCTATTTTCTATTTTTGAGGATAGGATTAAATTGATTTTTTAACCTTAGCACCTAACAGAGTATTTTTTCCAGTGGATAAATAGATGAATATAAACATCTGATTTTCAGGTAGGTACAACTGAATTAGTCATTTACTGTTTCTTTTCTGATATGTTGATGCCTGTGTCATATCATTGTTAAGTACTTTTTATGTCAACAGTGAATGTAAACTCTTAGGAACTAGGCTATTCATGTCTAATATTTTTATTTTTTCCAGAATATAAAAGAAAAATGAAATTAAACAAACAGAATTAATATTCAACATTATTTCACTTGCCTTGGATCAATTTGCACAGAAAAAACACTCCAAATATTCCATTCCCTTTAATGCAAGCTGCGTTAAGAATGATTGAGCATGTTTTGAAAATTGATCACTTTATTTTTTTAAATTCCAATGACACTGAAATCTTTTGTTTTTCTTTTTCAAATAACAAAATATTAGGAAGAGCAAAGCACAAAATCTCAGGATTAGGAAATATTACAAAATTTGGTCCAAATTCCTCCTGAGCCCCTGAATCTCTTCATTGATTCTACTTTTGTATTTTACAGCCAAATAGGTCAAATTGTACCCTTGTAGGAAATGATCTCTCTTAAAATGTTTAAAGATAATTGTCATAGCTCTTCCTCTCTGTTAAGTCTTCTTGTCTGTAGGCTAAAGACTTCTGGTTTCTTTGACAGAGTCACATATAATGCAATCACCTGAACTTCTTGTAACTTATTTTCTGAACTTGCTACATCTAAGAACAGTTCAACAGGATGGAAAATATGACTCCACAGATCTTTCAAGCTCTGCCGCTTTGAAATCCTGGGGAGTTCTATATTATTCCTCTCTCTTTCTCCATGGGTTCAGAAATTTAAGTTCTCAAAAAACTAAGAAAGGGGACAACTTTTGCTGTACTTATGTGGATTTTTGAGCTAACAAGACTAAAATTTACATATTGTTTTATCAATCCCTCTCTTATAGAGTTATACACAATGAGAAAATTCTGAAGACAAATTCTGGTACCGTAAGTGAAGGTTGATTGAACTGCAAAGCATTCTGGAAAGTTCAGAAACAACAAGTAAAATAAACAAGAGCAGACTGTCGAGAAGTGGTACCTATATATGGTACGAAGATTGTGGTGTTTGTATGTTAAATATTCGAGAAGTGGCAAAGAACTAAATAATGGATTGTGAGAATAGAAATCAGCAGAACTGCGCTGGATCAAGCTTGTATCTGGACTGGTAAGTGGCTTAGGAACTATGTCTATCAAACTTCACGTTTTACTATAAGCAACAAGGAGAAACCAGGTGGCACCATTAACACTCTGCCTGGATTTTCCTTAATTTGATCATTGAGTTAATTAGGTGCATTTTCTATTTTACACATTGCTGCAGATGACTGCATTGCTAAACTTTCTGCCACTAAATATTCAGTTTTCCCATTCCCCTAGTTTCTAAAAACATTTTCATCACTTCCCTTTAACCCTCCACCGGCAGCTTCTTCCAAGTCCATCAGCCTTCTGGTCAAAGCACTTTAGTATTTCACTAACGCTCTCTTAAGAGTCTTTTCAGCTTCTGCTCACTGATTCTAAAATCCTCCCCATCATAGTTACTTGTTATAGCTGCTCTCCACATCCAGGTTTCCTAGATCTGTATTAGTTATTTATTGCTAAGATAGCACCCCCAAATATAGCAGCTTGAACCAATAAAAATTTACTATTTCACGCATTTTTTTGGTGAGTCAGGAACCAAACAATGGTCCTACTGGGTGATTTTAGCTCAGCGTCTCTCGTGAGTTTGTAGTTAACATGTTGATTTAGGCTGTTGATTTTATCTGGAAGCTCCACTGACACAGGAGTACCTGATTCCAACTTGGATCTTTCATATGGCTGTTAGCAGGAGTTTTCAGAGTCCCACCACATGGACCCCTTCAGAAGCTCCTTGAATAACTTCATATCTTTTTATCTAGCTTCTCTCAGAGAAAGTTTTCCAAAAGAGAGCAAAGAAGGAATCTCAGTTTCTTTTTGACCTAGCCTTAGAAGTCACACACCATAATTTCTATGAAATCACGTTGTTGCCTAGGTCAGTGCTATTCAGCATGAGAGCAAATACATCAAGATGTGACTACAAGGAGGAAATTATCATTGGGGACCATTTTTTTGCTAGTTTCCACACACTGCTATACTATCTCTCTCTCTTTCTTTTCAGCTTTATTGAGATATAATTGACAAATAAAATTGTAAGATATTTAAAGCGTACAATGTGATGATTTTATATATATATATATATATATATATATATATATATATATATACACATATCATGAAAGGATTCCCCCCATTGAGTTCATTAAGTATCTCTTGTTCAATGTCTGAAAACAGTCACTTCCTATAATTTTTAAAGATTTCTAGTTGTTTACAATGGGAAGGTAAATCCCACAGGATTTATTCTTCCATGGGTGAAAGTGGAACTATGGTGTCATTTATTGAAATAAAGAACATAGAGGTAGATCAGGTTATAGAGAGTAGAAATTTGGGACTCATAGTTTTGAGATACTGAACAGGCCTCCAAGTGAGCATTTTTAAATATTTAAAAAAATTCATATCTGTAGTTCTTACAACATGTTTACACTAAATATATAAATTTTGGACTCACCAGCATTTAAATGGCTTTTAAAGTCATGGGGCTAAATGAGATCACCTAGGAAAACAAAGAAGTCTGAAGACTGAGCCCTAGAACATTCCAAAATTTAGAACTTATGAAAGATGAGAAAGTTCCAGAAAGGACATTGAGAAGTAGCAACTAGTGAGGTAGGAAGAAAAAGAAACCTTCGTGTATAGACTGTATAAATGTGAAGAAAGTTTTCTAGAAGGAAGAGTAATCAACTGTGCCAAATGCTGACAGCATGAGGACTGAGAATTGACTGTGGGGTTTGAGAAGGAGACAAAGTAATCTTTTTTATCCCAAATCCAATATCAGAAACACTCATAAAAAATACCTGCTGATTGATTCAAATTTGCTGTTTCGTTCTACAATTTAATAGGTTACTTTCCCTTTTCCCCTTCTTTATAATTTCTCATTAAGGAATTGCACTTACCGCCACAGTCCTCTAAACACCTTTTGATTCCAAGTGCTAACTTGGGGAGTCCATCTGCTGTCGCAGCTCTATGGTGCTAAAGCGAAACTGGCAGGAGAACTAACAACCAGAGAGGCATATCCTGTATAATGTGCTTTTCTTCCACTTTGGCAAAAATAGAACCTAAACTTTGGCAGGAAATGAAAGAAATTTTGCTTTTCGGTTAGCATTTGTGCTTCTTACCTCAAAATATAAAGTGGGACACCTCCAGGTATATGCTGGAGAATCAAAGAGTTTGCAACACAGCCGATATTTTTTAATGCTCTCATTAGAAATAAGGAACTAATGAATCTGAGATTATTACCTCGTAATGTCATTAACATTAAAGCAACATAAGCAATTTCCTTATGTGAAAAACGTGTATAGATTACTATCAAAATAATTCAAAATGTTTAAGCTTATATAAATGTGCAATTTGGGAGAATGTGACATAACATTTAAATGGACATAAATTTCTTTTTATTACATAAATCAAGACATATATATATATTGCTTCAAGTGAATTTTCCAAACAGCTACAACATAGTTCTAAGTGTCATTAAAAATAATTTTCAGGAATTCTGTCACAAAATGTCATAGATCTGGAAGCCCCTGATACAGTCTTCCAAACTTTTATTAAAACTACTTATGAATCAAAAAAGAAAAGGACAGAAGCTCACAATCACACTTGATACTAATATTTACAAACAGTGTAGCATCAAAATGCTATTAAGAATTCCTACCTACTAAGAAAAATAGAGCCAAACAGAGAAAAATCAACTTTGATTTTGACAGGCCATCATTTCTGGGCTTCTTCTCATGGAACACAAATGCTCTGTAAAAATGTATATATCTCCCATTGTTTTTTTCAAAGAATCAGGAAAATGTTTACATCTCATTGTTTCCCCTATTGTCCTTCTTCAGAGAGTCAGGGAAAACCAGATAGCTCTTCTTTACTATATAGTTCTTTACCAAAAGCTGGGATCAATATAACTGAGAATAGAAAGTACATATATATATATATATATATACTCCCGCTCTTCCCCCCTCAACAGTTCTGATTTAGTATATCTGGAGTTGGCTTATATATATAATTTGAGGGGAAAATAAAAATAAACTTAACTTGAAATTCTTCTATGTATATCTAGTTTAAAACTTCTGTTCTGTCATTAACATATCAATCTGAGGGTTAGTCAGAATACTCGTCAGAATACTCGCCCATGCCACCATTTTTCTATATTCTGATAGAGGCTGCAAATTATGAAAAATATCTTTGAAAGAAGTGGTATTGTAGCATGATATATTCTGGAAGTTGTAGGTTCAGTGAAGCAGAGAGAAGAATAAGCTCTCTAGAGGAAATTTTAGCTTTGCATATATTCAGTCAAATCAGTTTAAAACAGAAACAGACTTAGACGACTGAAAAAAAAAAAAAAAGACCCTAATTATAGTAGAAGTGTTCCAAGTGGAAGTCTTCTACACTAGAAGTGGGCTGAGATCCATGCACATCAACCTGCTCTCCAGAAGATGATCTGAGAAGAGAATTAGATCTGCACGAAAGGTCAACAGACAACAGGACAAACCATGCATCATCCATGCTGACTAACATTGGGCAAGAAAAGAACTTGCCTATCAACAAACAAAAATGCAGGCCTGGCAAAGCTTTGCTGCAGTTATCAACACCTAGAAGAATGGGAGGAAGAATATTCTTTTGAAAATCATCTGCTGCGTGATCTAGAAGAATATTTCACAGGAATGTGTGGCATCCTTAAAGTGTGTAGGAAGACATAGACTCTGCTAAGCAACATAATTCATAAAGATAAATTAGGCAATTGTGTAAGAGGAAAAGGGATTTGGATAAGATAAAGCAAGATTGCAAAGGGAATAAAGATACAATAGCAGAACTGAAATCTACATTAGCCATCATAAAAGGAAAATTTAAAGCTTTATAATATTACTAGGATAGATAATATAAAGGACAAATTTGAGATTCCATCCAAGGTCACGGATGAAAATGACCAGGGAAAAGAATAGCGAGAGCAAAGAAACTGACCATAGAAGAAAGAGAATATAGTAACTATATGTGGTGACTGATGTCTCTAAGAGGCCAGAACAAACATAATAGCAGCAATAGCCAAATATGTTTCTCATATTTCTTAACTAAGTTTTTAAAATTTTAAACTTCTGCTTTCTTTTCAACTCATTTTATTTTCCTGGGTTACTAATTCTGCTATATAGAGGCCATGGTATTTTGCTTTCTTCTAAGAATAATTGTAAACTGTTCCAAATGTTTTGTCTAAATCATTCAGTAGATGATTTTTCAAGAATTGCTTAACTTCTAAATTTTCAGAATTGATGAAATTTTACTTTATTTATGGATGGTTCTTCCATGGACGTAATGTTTTTATTTGTTTCTCTGTTATTTATTTTGCAATGTATAAACATCTACTGAGAATTACCAGTTGTCCACAGATAAGGTAAGCAGCAATCTCTTGCCTCCACACAATGCCCACTGCATACACTGAGTACTTGTGTGCATGTTTGTATGTATATGTGTGTTTACTCAAATAACTTTTATTTCTACTAACATTTTCTTCGGAAGAACATGTTTCTTGAAATAACTTTTGGTATCTATAAAGGTGATCACAAGGATTACTTATTTGACATATTCAAATGATAAAGTATATATCCTAATGCTAATTCATCCTCTCATTAACAAAATTTATTCAGTCATGGTTTCTTCATTCATGTTACAAGACTGATTTATAATTTTGTAATTGGGATGTTTTAATAGCTATCTTCATTCATCCAATTATCTATAATTTCTTACTTTTTGCTTTTTTTCCTTTCATTCTGACAAAGAAACTTTGACATGTGCCATCCAGTCCCGACACACCTCTCCACCGTTCACCAGCTTTTTAAACCCAGGGATTAGTGGGATTTAGGTATATTTGATTGCTTTCTGAAAAGAGGGAGATCATTTGTGCTTCTATAATGGATATCCCTCTTTAATCTAGCCCCATCTGTGGTGCATTTGTCTGAAATTCTTTTCAGTCATAAATTTTTTAATAGTTCCTTTCCTTAACATCTAGGGTGGATGCAGATTTCCTGTACTTGTAGATATCTTTATTTCTTTTATAATTATTTATGCATAGATTGTGGTGGGAGGAGACAAACTGACAAAGTAGTGGAAATCGAATGGGTATCTCCAATTTTCTTTTTATTTCAGGAATTCTTTCTTCATTTTTGTGGTAAAGAAATTTATATTTTTCCACTGAGTAAATTGAATCTACTAAATTTATTTCTCATCTATTATTTTAAAAATATGTTAGTTTCATTAAAATTCTAGTTTCATATTTCAAAGTGTTTTAAATTCCAGAGCTAATTGCCAAAAAGATTTCAAAAGTTCCCTGTTTTCAGTTGTTCAAGACCTAGGTAAGATTACTTCCCTAGAATATAGTATTGTACCTAGGGTCAAATATTGTCGAGAATCATCTGATGAAAATATCCTTCTCAGGCTTACAAATGCTTATATCTTTACTTTTAATTCATACCTTTTGCCACGCAGTTGAAAATCCTGCTTTCAGAGTTATGTGACATTGAACAAATTATTTAACCCCTCAATATCTTAGTTTTCTCCTTTTTAAAGTGCGAAAGCAATAATTTTTGTTGTATAGGATTTCTGTTTAAGATTAACTGAGATGAGACATCTAAAATGTTTAGAAAACATGTGATACATATTAAGCAATCAAATATAGTATATTATTACCCATCCTTTGGTTAATATTACAAACTAGGTCTCATGAGTTTGCACACTGATTATAGTTCTCCTTTGTATTAGACGTCTATAGGACAGTGTGTCTGCAACTGCATTCTTCTTTCACATTCTTCTTAGACTCAGACCCTTCATCCATTTTTTTACATGTTTATGTTAGTAATAATATATTTACTATAACATAAATAAAAGGGAATAGCCCAGTCTACATTATTTTTTGCAATAAAGGTACAAAGAGAAGTCATCAAAACATTGTTCCAAAAAATAATAAAAATAAAATAACAAAATTTAGATTCAAACTGTAACAAATAGAACAAGAAAGGAGAAGGGGGAAGCTCCAAACACATCCAGAAAATAAATAGAGATGGGTCAGAAATCTGGAAATCTTATGAAAATGTCTTTTTCAGATTAGTCAGTACACAAAGCTCTTTAGGATGGAGAAAGAGGGCAAGCCGGAAAGCCAAAAATAAGAAACAAGCACAAAAATAAATAGAGATGGGTCAGAATTTTTCTGTGTTTTTTCTATGTTTCTATGCTATTTTTGTAAATTTCTACTCAATTTATTGAGTTATTGAGTTATAATTGAGTTTCTGCTCAATTTATAGAGTTATTCCATGCTGCTATGTGCCTGGGCCAGTTCCTTCCCCTGGATCTTAAGAATGGAGACCAATGAGTTGAGGCAGTCCTTCTCCTAGGTATCAAAGTTGTAAGATATAAAAATTGGGAGATATTAGTAGCATTTTCCTTTTTTTTTTTTTTACCATGTGTAGAGAGAAAAGGAAACCAGTGTGCAGAGAAAAGCAAAGTCTAGAGAAGACCAGTCTTACTAGAGTTTGCATCCATGTCCTAGTTCTATGAGTTCCTGATGTTTAGCACATCCCTGTCCTTTTCCCAGCTTGGTTGTTCTATAAAATAGTCTATTATTCTTTAATTTAGGTTTATCTTAATGAATAAAAGTTGTCAGTTTTCCTGCTATATTTCATTAATCATGATATCCCTTTATAATTCCATGCTGCAGTTGGGTTCGCCTCCACCTGTCTCGGTGACCAATTATCCAGTCTCTTCTACAAATGTCTCTATTCAAATGAGAGAACAATTATCAGATGCTTTATGGACAGGACGGTAGCTCTAGGCGATTTCAGCCTTGGAATTTGATTGTCTATTTTCTGTTTTCTCCTGTGTCGCCTCTTTAATATTTGAGTAAACTAAACTCAATTTTGTCTGCTTCTTGAAGAAATACATTCCTTCAGCTTCACCCCAGTTCAACTCTTGTTAGTTCTGTGGAACTATGACAACATTGAACTGGCTTTTATTACTCCAGTCTCAGAGACCTCTATCTACCAGAGGAAACATTCTAAATGTAGCTCTAATCATATTACTTCTCAGACAACAACGGTTTCCCATTAGATACAGGATAAGCCCTAAACATCTTTGGCATATTAGACTCTCCTTTTCAGTGTCTACCTTCATCTAACTGGCCAGGCTCTTTTAGCACCACTCCCTTCCTCACATCTCATATAACGTTCAAATTAAACTTCCTTGGGGGCCCTGGATTCACCACGCTACTGCATGCTGTCTTTCTTTTGTAGATGTTATGCCCTTAGTCTGGAATGCCCTTACTTTCTCCTTTAAATACAACAAGTCTCCCCAGTTAGTATCTTTTTTCCTTTAGAACTAGTTTAGGCAACTATCTCCTATGTGAGAATTTTCCTGCCATCTTAGGTAGGTTAAATCACTTCTTCCTTACATTCTGCCTCTTTATATACATCATGTTTAACCCAAATATCACTGTATTACATGACTGAAGAATCCACCTTAAATATTTGATGTTAGGGATCCTGCTATGTTCACTGTTGTATTTTTGTGCATCACCAGGTACCTACTACTTACTTGGCTGTCAAATATATACGTTGACTTTAAGTATTAAATTCAGGGCATATTTAATTTGTAACTAATCTCAAAATATAACTGGTTCTGATATATATAACCAATCTCATGGTATAACTGATATGATATTTCTGGTTCTAGATAAGTAAAAATATCTGATTTTTTTTTAATTTCAAGGAAAAGTAAATGTATAACACAGTAAAAAGGACATAATTTAAAGTTAGAAGAACTGGCATTAATTGTGACTTTGCCTCTTATTCAGTTGAACTTCATGACATTTCTATCATTTCTAAAATGTAACGCTGGCTTCATTGCTCTGTTGCGAGATCATTTGTGACAATATGTATGAATGTGTTTTGTACTTTAAACTTTTAGAGTTTTTTTTTTAAGACCACACAATCCTTTCTTATTTGTTGAAAACATTGTTGATATTTCTGTGATGAGCATATTTCAGTTCTTCATATCCTTGGTGTTAGTGTCTGACGAGATTCCATATTTTGACCTACTACTTTACAAATCTCACCTATTACTTGCTCTACATGATTTCACCTATTCTGCTTATTGAAGATCAATACCAAAGCTCTTCTCACTGGGAAGTTTTCTTTTAGTTCTATGTCTCCAACGAAGGAAAATTCTGAGGAAAGTTGAGGCTGAATCTGAGTATTACCCTCTGATATGGTTAGGCATTTCCAGGTGGACTCTCACAGCTTGCTTTGGCTTTTGTAATCTTCCCTTGTAAGTAAAGAAGTGACTATTTCATTGTACTCCATAACTTGCAAGTACATTTTCCACTTTTGTTGATTTTTTTTTTTTAATTTCCTTGGGCTCATTAGTAATCCATTGAGCTTCTTTTCATTATTTTGTTTTTGATAAATGGAGATTCAATTGTACTACTTTTATAGTTGATATCATAAATACATGCTTTCTTTCCAAAAATTTTTTCCATGGTTACCCTAAACCTACTAAAATTTAGATATAAAATTTTCTGTGGACTTCCTTCTTTCCCCAGTAATAGTGGGCTTCTTTGGATCAAACAGCCAATGAAAAAAAAAAAAAGAAAGAACAATTCTAGATAAAATTTTAAAAACTTATCTTAATAGCATTGAATATTTGAACTGATAATAGAGAGAGGCTAGGCCAAAATCTGAAGGTATTCTTAACCTAGAGAGACGAGAATGATATCTAAGAAATAAAGTATCTTTTGCCTATAGTTCAACTATGAGTATGTGTCATCAAGGTCAATAATGTAGCATTTTAGGAAACTCTCTTCACAATAAGCTGGAAATAAAATGATCATTCTCAGTTAAGAATGAGCAAGAATTAAACAGTCCCATCTTCTCCAAATTTCAGAGCCACTAGCTAGTTTTCCCTAGAGCTAAACAGAGGAGGTAAAATAAAAACAAACTAACAGAATCTGTGATCCTTACATAGATTTGCGTCCAGGATGTGCATAGCTTGGATAGGCCAGATAAACTCTGTTGATCTTAAACAAATAGACAGCCAGTTATTTCTCCAGCAAAAATGGGTTTATTCAAGATCAGCAGAGTTGCAATTCTGGGTTTGCAACCATGGTGGGCAGTATGCAAGAACCCCAGCAGCAAAGGGAGGAGAAACTTTCAGGGGAACAGGAAGTTAGGAGGGCTATTGTAAAAAAAGGGCCCATTAGAGGAATTGAGAGTTCCATGTGTAGTGGCTTTTCATTGGCTGAGCTCCTTGCCAGTCAAGAAGAGGAAGTCTTTCTTATTATTGGGCTCCGCTATCCAGGTAGGGTGTGAGCGCACCCTCTTTTGGCCTCCAGACTTCATTTTAATGAGGTTTCTGTTTATTAATTTCCAGAACTCAAAGATATGGATTTGGTTTGAGATGGTCCACAACTAATAATAGTTCATGATAGAAGTAAATGCAAATCCAAATACTCTGGAGTAAAAGCACATTCATCTTTAGTTCTCTGGGAATTCCACCAATAATGTTTCACTGGAAAGCATCAGCATGAGATGATCTAACACGAAGAAGACAGTTTAAGTGTTCCAAATAGATAGTGAGTAAAAATAGGACATAATTAAAAAGTACTTATTAAAATCAAAAGAAAAAAACAGTGATGGGGGAGAATGTATGAAAATAGTTTGGGAATTAGCCTAAGGACAGTTGTTTAAATCTGAAATTTCAGTAATGATTACATACAGTCAAATGGACTGAATGTTTCAGTTTACTAACAAGCACTATCATACTGGAAGAAACCACACTAACCCTATGCTGCTTACAAGAGACAAAGCTAAAATACAAAATGGATGAAGGCAATAGGATAAAAAAAGATATATTATGCAAACTTTATTTTCTAGTACTTATGGAAAATCTATCAAAACTTGAATATATATATAAAGTTAGAGAACAACTGAAACTCACATACTATTCTGGTGATAGTGTCAGTTGATTCGACCACTCTGGAAAATAGATTGGCATTATCCAAGTAAACTTGAAGTTATGCATACTCTATGATCCATTAATTATATCCATAGTATATACACTGGTAAAACTCATTCACATGTGTACCTGGATCCATATACTAGAAAAATCGTAGAAGCACTGTAATAGCCAAAAACTTTAAACAATTCAAATGTTCATCAACAATAGAATGGAAAAATGAATTATGGAATATTCATGTAATAGAATATTAAACAACAATGAAAATGAACAAACTAAAGCTGCCATGTATGTATTTTACAAACACAATGTTGAGTGAGAAAAACAAAGAGCTAAAAACCTAAACCAGTAAAATATGATTCTGTTTATATAAAGTTAAAAAGCAGGAAAAACCAAACCAGAAGTCAGTAACTATGGCCTATGGGTCAAATCTGGCCCATCATCTATTTTTGTAAATTGTTTTATGGGAACACAGGCATACTCATTCTTTTACATATTATTTATTGCTAATTGTGTGCTACAATGGCAGAGGTGAGTAGTTGCGCCAGAGACCCCGATGAGCTGCAAAGACTAAAGCAGTTACTATCTGGCCTTTACAGAAAATGTTTGCTGATCCCTGAACTAAACTATCACCTGGTGATGGATATATAAGTGCTAAAACCTTAAGAAAAAAACAAGGAACATGGAAGTAATGCTAAATAAGTTTAATTTTTCCTTATGGGGTTGGGAGAAAGGGGTTGGATCACAAAAGGACACACGACAGGCTTCTGTGCCACCGCCATGTTCTATTTTTTCACTTCTGTTGAGTGATTGTTTCATGTGCATTCACTTTACAAGTGTCCATTAAATTGTGTGGATGTTTCTGTATGTTTTGATAATACTTTACAGTTAAATGTCTTTAAAATGTTTTAAAGGAAAACAAAAACAAAAGAAAAAAGAAAAACAAAAAAATAAACCAACAATATGCTAGGGCTTTTCATAAGCATAGAACCCTAAATTTCATTTGGTTGCTGTTGACTTTCCTAATTCCACCGTCCAAATTCTGCACCTTCCTCATGGTCAAGGAAGACATCACTCCCAATTAATGCCTTTTTTTTTTTTTTTTTTTTTGGTGAGTGAGATCAGCCCTGAGCTAACGTCGGTGCTAATCCTCCTCTTTTTGCTGAGGAAAATAGGCTCTGAGCTAACATCTATTGCCAATCCTCCTCCTTTTTTTTTTTTTTTTTGCCCCCGAAGCCCCAGTAGATAGTTGTATGTCATAGCTGCACATCCTTCTGGTTGCTGTATGTGGGACGCGGCCTCAGCATGGCGGGAGAAGCGGTGAGTCGGTGTGCACCCGGGATCCGAACCAGGGCCGCCAGCAGCGGAGCACGTGCGCTTAACCACTAAGCCACGGGGCCGGCCCCCAATTAGTGCCTTTAACTTCTCATCAAATAAAGAACACACTAAACAAAACTTTGGATCCTTTACAATCTATTATACATATTTATATTTAATAAAGTCCCTTGAAATCAGAAGTCATCTTCTGTTCGTTTTCTTCTCTTGTGCTCTGCCTAGAAAATAAAATGAATATAAGTAAAACTTTTGTTGAACTAACGAAGAAGGCATCAGTCACTTATTTTTAATCTAAAGAGCTAGGAATCCAAATGCAGATCAGACATATCCATACAACTCTCTGTACATTCCTTTTTCTCATTTGCAATTAGGGGTAAATAAAGCTAACTAAAATTATAAAGCTATTTATTAATCAACATTGTACCATAGCCTATCAGAACCATATGCGAGAGGGCCAACTTTTTAAAATATTTCCAGAATTACAAATTTTCCCATGTTATACTCATTTTTAATTGAGCCACTAGCGTAACATTAGGAAGACATGCTGGGTTGACATAAAGCCTGTTCCAAGTTTGGAGTCAATTGAAGTTCTGAAGTTTTGTGGGAATGCTAACGTGCTGGTTCAGGGCTCCAAAACTTACATTTCTCCAGATGGAGCGTTGTTAATATTCTGGATTTGTGACATTGCACTATTTTGAAACAAATAAAATGAAGCAGTAAAAAGTAAGTTTGTTTGCCATATGGCTGTTTATTTCTGTGTGTAGAGCCTCACTGTGAAATATATGGCTCCTCAATATGGGACAGCGCGTATTCACACCAGCACACCTGCTTTTAGCACAAAGAATTCTTCTTTTAGATGACATTAAATTCATGGTATCATGATTTGAAGAATTTTTCTCATCATTTATGAGACTGTGGAGAGCGGTCTGGCATATAAGACAGGTAAAATGAGATTATATACTGGTAGCTTTTACCCTTTATAATATATGTATTATTTAAATATGAAAAAGAGCTGTTTTAGCTAAGTAAAAGAATATGACGGATAGGAGTGTGACTGTTAATACCGTATGTAAGGAGGCTTGTGTTCCAATTCTGCTCTGAGAGGGATTTCTAATGTAGCCCTGGGCAAGGAAGGACATTTCTCTACCTCCTCTATTCTACCTTTATAATTGGAATTTAAATAATAGAACCACCGAGTTATAGATTTCTTGAAATTTGATCTAGGTTTGCTCCAGGAAAGATACAATGAGGATGCCAAAAGAAGCAACTTCTTTCTTCCCTCAAAAAAAACAACTTTTGTTCCTAATCAGAACAGGGCTGTTTTCAGGGTCAGGGGTCAACCTGTTCTTTGGATCTTGTTTTCTCTTTTCCAACTGGAGAGTCAGAGAAAGAGTGACCCCTTACACACCCACAGAGGATTTTAAAGTGCTGCTTTCAGGCTATAATAAGAGACAAAGACACTCTGTTAGAATAAATACTCTCTGTTTATTTCTCTGCCCAACACTCTCATAACTACACTGTCATACCTACAAACTCTTCTCAGAGTTAACAGATAAAACTGTTTAAATTTGATGATGAATTTCAATACTTAAGCCTTTCATCAGTTCTTTCATAGAAATACGATGCTTTATTACATAAATTTTGCAATCCTTTTACAAGATTTCAACCTCAATATCTTTAAACCCTCATAGTATAAAACAACCCATCAACAAGTATTAATTACTTAAGTGCATACTACAAAACCCTGAGACATTCAAATACTTGTTGAATATATCAAGTTAAACACTAACGTATATTAAATACTATTTATTACCAAAGAAGAAGCTACAGTCCACATCTTAGAGATATACAAACTCTTTATCTAGTTGGAGAAATATAACTAACATATGAAAACAACTCTATTCTAAAAATACATATATACTTATAAAGATAAGACAAATTATTCTTTTTTTTGCTGTTAGTCATGTTTTCTGTAACTCATGGGTAAATTCTGTTTTCCTTTGCCACATTTTCAATGTCAGTCAACTTTCAAGGCCCATGTTATTCAAACTGCTTCACCAAAAACCTCATCAATGTGAACACTGGTGAATTTTTTTGGACTTTTTGCCAAATTCAGTCACACAAGTGTCTTATTAAAGCATTTGAGTACTTGCTATTTCCTGCTCTCCAGGTCTGATCAGCATGATCACATCAAAATAGTAAATCAATGTGAAGTTCTGTGAGATGTATTAGTTTCCAAGGCTGCCACAACAAACACAAACTGGGTGGCATAAAACAACAGGAATATATTCTTTCACAGTTCTGGAGGCTGAAAGTCAAGGCGTCCACAGGGTTGCTTCCTTCTGGAGGCTCTGAGGAAGAATCTGTTCTATGCCACTCTCCTAGCTTCTGTGATGGCTGGCAATCCTCGACATTCCTTGTCTTTTAGATGTATCCAGTCTTGGCCTCTATCTTCACACAGTATTCTTCCTGTGTCACTGTGTCTTCACATGGCTGTCCTCTTATAAAGACATCAGTCATATTGAATTGGGGCACACCTGACTCCAGTATGACCTCATCTTAACTAATTACATCTGTTACGAGCCTATTTCCAAAGAAGATCATATTCTGAGGTACTAGGGGTTAGAAGTTCAAAATATCTTTTTTGGAAGACACAATTAAACCCAAAACAGATGTACATTCAGGTACATCCAAATAGTATTGTGTCAGAGAGCTGGAATTCTGGTAAAGCACTGAGTAAGTCACTGAAGGTACAGTGTTGACCCTATCAGTTGAACACAAACTTCTTCTGATCCTAGTTAAAAATTGGCTTTTAAAACTATGTTAAATGGATGGAGAAATGAATTTGCTCCAATAAATAAATCACCTCCTGATTTATGTTAGTCTTCATTGTCAAAGATCTAACTGGCTTTTGTACCTCTGGATAGTAGCTTAAATGATGATGTGATGGAATCACCACTCCTGTGTCTTTCAATTCTTTTTTAGTGGCACTAACTTCTGAAATTCTCTTAAGAATTTAGTACATTTGGTTTGCTGTTTGATAATGAGATTCTACGTCAGGAGCTTACCCTTAATTTTTCTTGTCATCCATACCTACCTGCCAGCTTGGGTGACCAATTTGGAGATTCTGCAAGTTACCAAATGCTTATCCTAATGAAGCATTCATGGACTGGAAATATAAACATAGGGTAGTTTGAGAATCCACTGGGTCCACTGTGAGACACATCTGGGCCAAAACTCCATTTTTTACCATACCACCATAGCCCTTGGTGGTGGTCTGTAAGTAACTGGAGGAAGACTTGCAGTATATAACATATCTACTCCTCTCATTAAGGAAACTGGGTCTCCATTTCAATAGCAGAACTTCAGGTTGTCAAGAACTGTGAGGACTCTGAGGTTTTATCCTGTTTGAAAGCTAACAAGTTAACCTGTCACAGTTTCATGGATGCTGGCAGAAGTTAAGAGACTCTTGGGTAGAGACAAAAGATTTTATTACTCAAAGCCCAGCAGGTAATGAGCTTCATGTTTACATTGGTTACATTTGCCCACAATTCCCACAGGGTCATGTGGATTGACCCAGGTAGATGCTGTGCGTGTAGTGGATTTGCATCTCAGCTAAGGAACACTAAGCTTAAAAAACTCCAATCTTCTGTAATGGGTTACAGAGTTTTCCATCCTAAGTCTTGGGGTCTGCTTCCTTTCCAATTAATGCCCTAGTCTTAATATGAGTGATTTGGTCAGGCTGTGAATTCACCTTGCAACTTGCTCACTCTACCCATGTGTAAGCACTCTGGTTCTCTACCCTTGCTTTGAATGTCAAGTTTAAGTCCCTGAGTTTATCATATACTTTTACCAAACTTTCTATCCCAGTAAGATGACAAATAATCCTGTTATCTTGTTGTCACCATTAACAACATACTTGAAAGATACAATAGCTATTTGATTCTCCAAAGCCTTTCCTTCTTCAATCACCTTTTCATTCAAAACAAACACATGTGACAATATATGTAATTATTATGCTACTGCAGGCCATAGATAATTGTTACCCTATTTTCTGTTTGCAAGAATGTTATCACTACATTCAGTCTCTAACAGGTAAGCAACTCATTTCCACTCTCCCATCTTTGAGGTCTATTTCCTAGGACCATCCGCTTACCAAGAACTCCATAAGTCAAGGTTCAATCAGAAAAACAGAAACAATTTGGAATTTTAAACAAATGAAATTTAATGCAGGGACCTTTTTTAAAGAAGGAATAGAATTTCTGAGAACACTAATCTGGAATGGGAGGAGAAACAGTGGCTGCTGGATACATTGCGCAAGCAAAGGAATATCTGATTCTCTCTTCTTTTCCATCACCAATATCGTTTCAGTGCTGAGTAGTAGCTGAAACTAGCTCGAAATAGTTGGCAAGGAAAATTTAGAAATAAGGTTGACTTCAATGCAAAGCATTGTGGCAGACAGAATAGTGCCCTCCTCCCACCCCAAAGATGTTCACATCCAAATCCCCAGAACCTGTGAATATGCTGTGTTCTACGGCTGGAGGGAATTAAGGTTGCAGATGGAATTAAAACTGCTAATCAGCTGATTTTAAAATGAAGAAGTCATCCTGGATTGTCTGGATGGGCCCAATATAAACACAACATTTCCTTAAACATGGAAGAGTTAGACAAAGGAGTTAGAGAAGATGTTAGGAAAGAAGCAAGATTAGAGCGCTGTGATATGAAGACTCAACCCACCAATCATTGCTGACTTTGAAGTTGGAAGGGGGCCACAAGCCAAGGAATGCAGGTAGCCTCTAGAATCTGGAAAATGGAAGGACACAGATTCTCTTCTAGAGCCTTCAAAAGGAACCCAGCCCTATAGACACCTTGAGTTTAGCTCAGTGAGAGCCATTTTGGAATACTGACCTCTAGAATTGTAGGACAATAAATTTATGTTGTTTTAAGCCACTAAATTTGTGATAATTTGTTATAGTGGTGTGCTCGGCAATACACAGAGCATGGTAATGGTGAGATATGGATATGAGAGCCAGCAGGAATCTGACCTCCACATCTAATACCATTAATTCCTAAAGTAGCAGTTCACAACATTTGTGCCACATGGTGGAGAGTGCCAGATCCTTCAATGGATGAACCTTAGGATATGTATAAACCTTAGTGGGCTCAACCCTTTTTTACTCATTTGTTTAATTTTATCATCCTGCCAATCAAACTATGGTAATAAATTTGAATTAAAAAAAAATCAATATATTTAAACAATTTATATGAAATGATTTACATATATACTAATATTATATCTTTCCATTTTAGAATTACTTATCATCAAGAACTTAAGGCAGACTATCAAAATTATTATCAGAATCAAATATGGCTAAAATAGAATATGAAGAGCTAGGAGCAATTGGTGCAGGAAGCTCAGCTGAGGTAGCTGGAGAATTCTGGTACGGCATCAAAGCCAGAGGTCCTGTACATTAGGGAACATATGGTTACTTTCTATCCAGGTAGATGGATTAGCTCAGAACTTAGGCCATCAAGCAAACCTAGACAATATGGAGATAATTCAGGCCCAAGTTGACTGGACACCATCATCATTCAATTCAGAGGTATAATTTATGGAGGAGAATGGCTCAGGCCAACTTAGATGCTTAATATGTAAGTTAGGAGTTATGTGCTCAGAGTATATTAACCAATGTCAGGTTATAGAAGTCTAAGCTAGAGGACACAGGGAGACCTGGTGCATGGTTACAAATGTCCCGACTTCCTATTCCGATCCAAACATAAAAAAAAAGACAGTAGTAGGGAAAAAAAAAGAGTGGGAAACCAGACACGGCATTTCACATTTCAGGATCCCAAGAAGTCAAGTGGTTCCTGTAATCAGCCCAGCTAGAATGATTGCTTTCTTGTCCTGCTTTAAAGTAGTCTTGTTGATAAAATGAATTCATAGTACAGGTTGCTTCCCAGAGTAAGGTAAGGGCAGACATTTGTTACAGAGAGAGGAATCTTCATCTGGGAAGCTATCAGAGTACTAATAATGACCTATTTCAATTTTTCTTTCATTCCTATAGTCAACAGAAATTATTTAAGCAACTATGATACTACAGTCATTGTTCTACACACTGAAAATATAAAGATAGCTACTGTGCTCATGAAATGAATTGTTGGTTAACTTTGGTATCTGGGTTAGTCTTAAACCATCCTATTAATTGTGTCTTTCACTGCCCTAAACACTAACTTATTCCTCAGAGTTTAGTTCAAAAAATTTTTATACTCTGTGAAAATCAAAGAGTTGATCATTTCCATTAAATACAGGAGAGTGTTTAAATTTCTCCCAGTAGTATTTATCATCAGACATATTTTCTATTCTTAATTTTTATTTATTTTTTCCTTTTTTTCTGGATCATCTCAATGTCTCCATATCTTACTTAGGTTTTAGAACTTGAAATTAGATGTAGGGAAACCTTGCTTATATATTATTTGATAATGACAATCAAAATTTCTAAATAGAGAACACTGGTTCACAGCCTACGTAAAAGATTAAGTAACGTCTCTGGATTTCTGCTGATAAAACATTGCAATATCTCTTGGAAAATAACGTTGAAAATAGAATCTTGCAAGAAGCCTTAAAGTACAAATCTGTAGGATTTCTTAGATGTAACAGGTTAATTCTGGAGTTAGTACTCCCTTGTGGTATCGTAGCATTTTAGCATGTTAAAGATAAAACATATTTAATGATCACAGGAGAAAATGCAATTACAAAGCCAAGCTCATTTGCACTCTCTTCTCTTCTCTGGTTCAGCTGGAAAACTAGAGTAAACATCTGTGTCTGTAGAGCAATTGGAAGGGTACAGGAAAATGATACTTCCAGATTAAATGATTCCAGCACCTACTAGCTAGTCAGGAGCAGCACAGATGCAGAATAGAAAGTGTTGAGCACTTCTGTTGTGCTTGTACTGGGTCATCTGAATAAAACCTGAAATGTCCATCTTGTCAGAATAATCCAATCTAACCTTATACCTAATCTAAAAGATACTATTTTTTTCTCTGAATTTTCTTAGTGTCTACTAAACCAGGATTTTGTTGCTATGTAAATATTTTCTGATTGAAACATTTGCATGTGCTAACATAATTGGATGGCCATATTAGAGCCTTTATTAATTAGGCCATTAAATTTCTATCAGTCTTAACTCATATGTGACACAAAAAAGCCATGTCCAGAAACAAAGGCATGGAACTGGTATGTTGGCAAATTACTACTTCCTGTTTTTTCATTTGTGATTATGCTAAGAACTGTATCTGGAAATATGTACTGATATTTGCCATAGAAAAACATAAAGATCAAAACCTGAATTTGGAACACCCGAGCCAAAAACAGCTGACCTATGCAGTTTATAGCTATGTTTAGATGATAGATACAAAGTATCTTAAAAGTGAAAAAACAATGGAGGCAGTGATGGGGAGGGGGCGAGGTGGAGAGGTTGAGTAGGTAAGATGTTCAAAACATTGAAGATTGTTTCCACTAGTTCCATTTTCATGAAAAATAGAAACATTTACTGTATTAAAACAGCCAAAATAGTTTGGAAGTTTTTTATTTACAGTGTGTGAATTTAAGCTAGAAAAATAATTTTGAATGGGAACTCAAACTGGTCATGTTATAGACATAACCTCAGTGAATTTAAGGATCTATATCTTGAGCAGTTTGAAAAGAAATATTTCATCAAATAGGGAAATTTAAAATTCTTAGCTCATTTATGCAAACTCCATGATTTAATTAATGCTATTTGTTATTTGGAATATGTTTACTTAATAAACACCATAAAAGGATTAGAACTGCTAATTTACAAAAATAATAACATAATGTTCTTTAAATAAAAAATTCCCTGGCACTGTATTCTTCAGGTAATGAAAGTAACTGCTTTGATTTATAGAGTTATTATGCATTTACTGTGTATGACTACAAGGGGAAAAAACTTTCGAACATAGTGAAGGAGAAAAACTAAACAAAGCTGATAAGTAGCAATTAAAGATTTGGTCATTACACCTCAGATCACGAAGGATAATATAAATTGATCCATAGCTAATAATTACTCCTAGCACAGATACATATTTTTCACAACTTCTCAATGTACATATAACCAAGGGCTAAGGCATTCATAAATGTTATATTAGGAAGCTTTTACTTTATAATGCAAACCGTGGCTGTGACCCAAAGCAAGAAGATACAATACTTTTCTGTTGGATACTCAGTCACTTTCATTCCCTTTGACGCTCTTTCTTCACTTTCAGGAAAGGAGCAGAGGGAGTTCAAGTTTGCGGCCTGCTCCCCTGTTGTCATTCATTCTACAGTCACTGAAAACGAGATGAAACCTCAACTGCTCACTAGTGCACACACATACAATCCACTGGCTTTCATCAGCAACTTTTCTTCTTTGTGAAAGTTTCTATCAGATAGCAGGGCACCTTATTATACAGTCTAGTCAGCTCCACTCACCAGGGTCTGGTGTGAAATGAGGAACTGCAGAAAATTCCACAAAAGGTTTCTTCATCTGTAACATCCTCAACTGAGTTCTTCTTTGCTTATAGTGTTGACGAGCAGCTGAACCAAATGAGTCTCCACGGACATATAAGAATTGGTAGATCATAAAGGTTTCGATGGCCCTGATAACCTCCTTAGTTATTTCATTCTACTAGCAGAACTAGCATGGAGTTGAGTGAGCATCTCAATGATCAAAGTAGGTGGGCCTAAATATTTACCATTGGATGAGACTTCCCAAGAACAACGAGGAAAAAATAATTCTTATAAATTGTATTTATTTTTTGTTTGTTTTTTTATATTGTATGTTGAATTTTTCCTAAATGTCTTAAAGATAAAAATTCAAAATATCACTATTTTATAGTTATATCAACTTCTTTTTGACCTCATAAATATAAACCCTTTTCTGCTAAAAAATGTAAATTGATGAAACGAAATAAAACAACAAACACAGCAACAACAATGCATAGACCCAAATAACTTAGAGAGGTCATATAATCAGTTTTCTTACTCTAAGAAGAGTGGACTATTAATACATGATGAAAGTTATCAAGTCTTCCTAGGCAACATTTAGTGTTGGAGCTGAAAAGGAAAATATAAGCCTTTTACTTTTATATCAAAAATGTGAAGTTCAGAAAAATTGGTTGAATAACCAAAAGAAGCGGAGGTCTAATCTAGGATTTCTCTTATGAATCACAATGCTTTTCCTTCTAGACTTTTTGTAACTTAAAAAAAATTTCATAGATATTATATAAATTCATCAATTTAACAACTCTACAAAGATTTATTAAATAGCTTCTATGTGCTAGGTACTCTTCTACGCATTGAAAATACGAATATAACAACAAGAAGCATACAAATCCTTATACTTAAGACCTTAAGATTTAGAGGAGATTGAGGCCGGCCCAGTGGTGCAAGCAGTTAAGGGCGCATGCTCTGCTGCGGCGGCCCGGGGTTCGCCTGTTCGGATCCAGGACGTGCACTGACACACTGCATTGCAGGCCATGCTGTGGCGGCGTCCCATATAAAGTGGAGGAAGATGGGCACGGATGTTAGCCCAGGGCCAGTCTTCCTCAGCAAAAAAAAGAGGAGGATTGGCAGATGTTAGCACAGGGCTGATCTCACCAAAAAAAAAAAAAAAAAATTTAGAGGCGATTGAAATAAAAGAATGAACAAATATATCATATAATAATAGATAAGTACTATGACAAAAGCAAAAAAGTGGAGTAAAAAATAGACAGCGATGAAGGATGCTAATTAACACCACTTTCTGAGGGATGACAACTGAATAGAGACCTCAATAAGGTGAAAGTATATGCAGATGTCTGTGGGAAGAGGCTACCAGGAAGAGAGAACATGAACACAAAGGTCCAGAGCAAGAGTTGGCTTGGTATGTTCAAAGAATCACAAGGAGATCAGCGTACCTGAAGCAGGATAGTCAAGGGAGAGAGTGAGATAAATGAGTACCAGATGATACCTGGTCTTAGAGGCCACGGCTAGGACTTTGAATTTTACTTTATGCACATTGAAAAGCTATTTGTGCTGGAATGCTTGTGGAATGTCATAACGAGATTCATGTTTTGAAGGATAACTCGTAGCTCTGTGAACACATTGGAGTAACGCAAGAGTGAAAGTAGGAAGAGCTGTTGGGGTATTGTGGTAGTCTGGGTAAGAGGGCACAGTGGCTTGACCTGGATTGCTAACTTTGAAGTTGGTGAGAAGTAGATAATTAATATATATTTTTTATTATTTTTAATTATTTTTTTAATTTTATTGAGGTGAAATTGACAGAACATAAAATTAAAGATTTTAAAGTGAATAATTGTCACATTTAGTATATTCGCAATGTTATGAAAACACCACCTCTCTCTAGTCCCAAGACATTTTCATCACCTCAAAAGGAAACCCTGTATCCATTAGGCTGGAGATCCGAATTCTCCACCATCCCAGACCCTGGCAGCCACTAATCTACAGTCTGTCTCCATCGATTTACCTATCCATACCTAATATAGATATGGCATATAAAAAGAATGATACAGTAGGTGACCTTGTGTGTTTGGCTACTTTTTACTTAGCATAATATTTTCGAAGTTCATCCATGTTGTAGCATGTATTAGTACTTCATTCCTTTTAATGGCTGAATGATACTTCACTGTATGGGTATACCACAATGTGTTTATCTGATCATCTATTGATAGATATTTGAGCTGTTTCTACCTTTTGATTATCGTGAATAGTGCTGCCATGGACAAGCATGTATGTAAATGTATTTGTTTGAGTATCTGTTTTCGAATCTTTTGGATATAGACCTACGAATAGAATATCTGGGTTATATGGTAATTCTATATTTAACTCTCTGAGGAACTGCCAAACTGTTTTCCTCAGTGGCAGAATCATTTCACATTCCCCTCAGCAAAGTATGAGAGTTCTAATTTGTCCACGTCTTTGCCAAAAATTTATTTTCCAGAGTTTTTTTGGTTTTGGCTTTGGTTTTTAGTTTTATTTTTGGTTATAACCATCCTAGTAGGTGTGTAGTGGCACTCATTGTGGGTTTTGACTTGTATTTCCCTAATAAGAGATTATGCTGAGCATCTTTTCATGAGCTTGTTGACCATTTGTATATCTTCATGGATAAAAGTCTATTCAAGACCTTGCTCCATTTTTTAATTGGGTTGTTTGCCTTCTGCTTGTTGAATTGTAAGAGTTCTTTTTATATTCTGGATACTGATTCTTATCAGATATATGATTCACAAATATTTTCTCTCATTATGTAGGTTGTCTTTTCACTTCCTTGGCAACGTCCTTTGATGAGCAAAATTTTTAATTTTGATGAGTCCAATTTATCTGTTTTTTCTTTTGTTGCTTGTTTCAGTGTCATATCTAAGGATACATTACCAAACTCAAGACCATGATTTACCCTCTGTTTTATTCTAAAAGTCTTATGGTTTTATTTATCATAGTTATATTTTTGATCCATTTTGAGTTAGTTTTTGCATATGGTATAAGGTAGGGGCAGAGCTTCATTTTTTACATGTGGCTATCTACCTGTTCCAGCACCATTTTTTGAAGAGACTATTTTTTCTTCATTGAATGGTCTTAGCACCCTTGTTGAAATCCTTTGATTAAGTATATGATGATTTATTTCTGGGATCTCTGTTCTATTCCATTGGTTTATATATTTGTCTTCAGCTAATATTACACTGTTTTGATTACTGTAGGTTTGTAATAAATTTTGCAATTAGGAAGGTCAGTCCTTCAATATTGTTCTTCTTTTTCAATATTGTTTTGGCAACTTAGAACCCCTTGAAATCCCATATGAATTTTACCATGGATTTTTCTATTTCTACAAAAAAATCATTGGGATTTTGCTAGAGATCGCAGTGAATCAGCAAATCCCTTGGGGTAGTATTTATGTCTTAACTATTAAGTCTTCCAATCTATGAACACAGGATGTCTTTCCAATTTTTTTAGGTCTTCTCTAATTTCTTTCAGCGACGTGTTGTCATTGTCAGTCTATAAGTCTTTCATTCCTTTTGTTAGATTAATTCCTAAGTATTTCATTCTTTTAGATGTTATTGTAAATGCAATTGCTTTCTTAATTTCCTCTGTGGATTGTACATTGCAGGTATATGAAAACAAAACTACTAGAAATCAACTATAGGAAGAAAATCAGAAAAGCCAAAAATATATGGAGATTAAACAAAATTCTACTGAACACTGATTGGGTCAATGAAGAAATCAAAGGAGAAATCAAAAAATACCTGGAGACAAAAGAAAATGAAAATACAATGTGCCAGAATTTATGGGGTACAGCAAAAGCAGTTCTAAGAGGGAAGTTTATAGCAATGCAGGTCTATCTCAACAAACAAGAAAAATTTCACTTAAACAATCTAACAGCACACCTAAAGGAACTGGAAAAAGAAGAACAAACAAAGCCCAAAATCAGTAGAAGAAGGGAAATAATAAAAATCAGAGCAGAAATAAATGAAATAGAGACTAAAAAAACAATAGACAAAAGTAATAAAACCAAGAGCTGGTTCTTTGAAAAGATAAACAAAATTGACAAACCTTTAGCTAGACTCACCAAGGAAAAAAGAGAAAAGGCTCAAATAATTAAAATCAGAAATGAAAGAGGAGAAATTACGATGGAAACCCCAGAAATACAAAAGATTATAAGAGAATACTATGAAAAGCTATATCCCAACAAATTGGATAATCTAGAATAAATGGATAATCTCCTAGAATCATCCACCATCTGACACTGAATCAAGAAGAAGTAGAGAATTTAAATAAACCAATCACCAGTAAGGAGATCGAAACAGTAATCAAAAACCTCCCCAAAAATAAAAGTCCAGGACCAGACGGCTTCCCTGGTGAATTCTACCAAACATTCAAAGAAGACTTAATACCTATCCTTCTCAAACTCTTCCAAAAAATTGAAGAGGAGGGAAAGCTCCTTAACTCATTCTATGAAGGCAACATCACCCTGATACCAAAACCAGACAAGGGTAACACAAAAAGTAAATTATAGGCCAATACCACTGATGAACATCGATGCAAAAATCCTCAACAAAATACTAGCAAATCACATACAACAATACATTAAAAAGATTATACACCATGATCAGATGGGATTTATTTCAGGGATGCAGGGATGGTTCAACATTCACAAATCAATCAACGTGATCCACCACATTAATAAAATGAAGAATAAACATCACATGATCATCTCAATAGATGCAGAGAAATCATTTGACAGGATACAGCATCTATTTATTATAAAACCTCTGAATAAAACAGGTCTAGAAGGAATATACCTCAACATAATAAAGGCTATATATGACAAACCCACAGCTAATATCATCCTCAATGGTGAAAAACTGAAAGCTATCCCTCTAAGAACAGGAGCCAGACAAGGATGCCCACTGTCACCACTCCTATTTAACATAGTATTGGAAGTCCTAGCCAGAGCAATCAGGCAAGAGAAAGAAATAAAAGGGATCCAAATTGGAAAGGAAGAAGTGAAACTGTCACTATTTGCAGATGACATAATTTTATATATAGAAAACCCTAAAGAATCCACCAGAAAACTTTTAGAAGTAATAAACGAATATGGTAAAGTTGCAAGATACAAAGTCAACATACAAAAATCAGTTGCATTTCTATACAATAACAATGAAGCAGCAGAAATAGAAATTAAGAATACAATCCCATTTACAATTGCAACAAAAATAATAAAATACCTAGGAATAAACTTAACCAAAGAAGTGAAAGATCTGTACACTGAAAACTACAAAACATTGCTGAAAGAAATTGAAGAAGACACAAAGAAATAGAAAGATATTCCGTGCTCTTGTATTGGAAGAATTAACATAGTTAAGATGTCCACGCTTCCTAAAGCAATCTATAGATTCAATGCAATCTCTATCAAAGTTTAACAACATTTTTCACAGAAATAGAACAAAGAATCCTAAAATTTATGTGGAACAACAAAAGACCCCGAATAGCCAAAGGAATCCTGAGAAAAAAGAACAAAGCTGGAGGTATCACACTCCCTGATTTCAAAATATGCTACAAAGCTGTAGTAACCAAAACAGCATGGTACTGGCACAAAAACAGACACACAGATCAACAGAACAGAATCGAGAGCCCAGGAATAAACCCACATATCTATGGACAGCTAATTTTTGACAAAGGAGCCAAGAACATGCAATGGAGAAAGGAAAGTCTCTGCAACAAATGGTGTTGGGAAAACTTGACAGCCACATGCAAAAGAATGAAATACACCACTATCTTATCCCGTACACAAAAATTAACTCAAAGCTGGTTAAAGACTTGAATCTAAGACCTGAAACTATGAAAGTTCTAGAAGAAAACATAGGAAGTACGCTCTTTGACATCTGTCTTAGCAACATATTTTCAAGCACCATGTCTGACCGGGCAAGAGAAACAATAGAAAAAATAAACAAAAGGGACTACATCAAACTAAAAAGCTTCTGCACAGCAAAGGAAACCATCAACAAAACAAAAAGACAATCTAACAATTGGGAGGAGATATTTGCAAACCATATATCTGATAAGGAGTTAATCTCCAAAATATAAAGCGCTCATGCATCTCAACAACAAAAAGCTAACAATCCAATTGAAAAATGGGCAAAAGGCATGAACAGACGTTTCTCCAAAGAAGATATACAGATGGCCAACAGACACATGAAAAGATGTTCAGCATCATTAACTACCAGGGAAATGCAAATCAAAACTACCATGAGTTATCACCTCACACGCATCAGAATGGCTATAATTAACAAGACAGGAAACAACAAATGTTGGAGAGGATGTGGAGAGAAGGGAACTCTCGTACACTGCTGGTGGGAGTGCAAACTGGTGCAGCCACTGTGGAAAATAGTATGGAGATTCCTCAAAAAATTAAAGATAGAATTACCACATGATCCAGCTATTCCACTGCTGGGTAATTATACAAAGATCACAAAAACACCAATGCGTAAAGATACATGCACCTCTGTGTTCATTGCAGCATTATTCACAATAGCCAAGACTCGGAAGCAACCTAAGCTCCCATCAAGGGACGAATGGGTGAAGAAGATGTGGTATACATACACAATGGAATACTACTCAGCCATAAGAAATGATGAAATCCAGCCATTTGTGACAACATGGATGGAAGTTGAGGGTATTATGCTAAGCAAAATAAGTCAGAGGGAAAAGGTCAAATATCGTACGATCTCACTCATAAGTAGAAGATAAAAACAACAACAAACAAACACATAGAGACAGAGATTGGATTGGTGGATACCAGAGGGGAAGGGGGGCTGGAGGAGGGCAAAATGGATGGTTAGACACGTGTGTGGTGATGGATTGTAATTAGTATTTGGGTGGTGAACATGATGTAAGCTATGCAGAAATAGAAGTATAATAATGTACACCTGAAATCTGTACAATATTATAAACCAATGTTACCACAGTGAAAAAAATAAATTAAAAAGAAAAGAAAACAAGACTGATTTTGTATGCTAATATTATGCCCTGCAATTTTCCTGAATTTGTTTATCAGCTCTGGCATCTTTCTTGTGGATTCTTTGGGATTTTCTATATAGAATCATGTTATCTGCTAATAGAGATAATTTTACCTCTTCCTTTCCAATTTGGATGACTTTTATTTTTTTTCCTTGTCTTATAGCTCTGGCTTCCAGTATGATGTTGAATAGCAACAGTGAAAGCAAGCATCCTTATATTGTTCCTGATCTCAGAAGGAAAGTTTTCAGTCTTTTACCATTGACAATGGTGTTAGATATGGGTTTTTTAATAAATATATTTTATTATGTTGAAAAATTTTTCCTTTTTTTCCTCCTTTTCTGAGAGCATTTTTCATGAAAGGATTTTGGATTTTTGCTAAATGCCTTTTCTGCATCAGTTGAGATTATATGCATTTTTGCCCTTCCTTCTATTAATGTAATGTATTACATTGATTGATTATCCTATATTGAAACACCCTTGCATTCCTGGGATAAATCCCACTTGGTTATGGTCTATAATCCCCTTAATAGGCTATTGAATTCAATTTGCTAGTATTTTTTGAGAATTTTAACATTTATATTCATTAAAGATATTGATCTGTAGCTTTCTTTCTTTCTTTTTTTTTTTTGGTGAGGAAGATTGGCCCTGAGCTAACATCCACTCCCTATCTTCCTCTTTTTGCTGAGGAAGACTATCCCTGAGCTAACAGCCGTGCCCATCTTCCTCTGTTTTGTATATGGGATGCCACCACAGCATGGCTTGATGAGTGGTGAGTATTTCCATGTCTGGGATTTGAACCCGTGAACCTCAGGCCACAGAAGCAGATGGCATGAACTTAACCACTATACCACCAGGCCAGCCCCCTGTAGTTTTCTTTTTTTTGAGTTGTCTTTGCCTGGTTTTGATATCAGGGTAATGCTGGTCTTATGGGATATGTTAGGAAGTGTTCCATATCCTTCTATTTTTCTCTAAAACCTTGAGAAGAATGGGTGTTAATTCCCTCTTTAAATATCTGGGAGATTTCATCAATAAGGGCATATGTTCATCGACTTTCCTTTTTAGGAAGATTTTCACCAATTCTTTTTTCTGCTTTCTGATACCTGTAGTGAGTTTTTCATGTCAATCATTATACTTTTCAGCTTCAGAATTTCTATTTGGTTCCTTTATATAACATTTATCTCTCTATTGATATTCTCTGTTTGTTCATATATTGTTTTACTGGCTTCCTTTAGCTCTTTGTCCATGGTTTCTTTAGCTCTTAGAGCATATTTAAAACAGTAGATTTAAAATCGTTGTCTCATTAAGTCCAAACTTTGTGTTTGCTCAGGGAGGGTTATTGTTAATTTCTTCTGTGAATGGGCCATACTTTCTTATTTCTTTGCATGCTTTGCAATATTTTGTTGAATACTGAACATTTTGAATATTAGAATGTGGTAACACTGGAAATTAGATTCTTCCCTCTCTTCAGTATTTGCTTTTGCTGCTTGCTGTATGCTGGAGCTGTTTGTTTCCTTGAATGCTAAAAGCCAGGGAGAGAGAGAGAGAGAGAGAAAGAGATGGAGAAGGAGAGAGAGAAAGAGGAAGAGAAAAGAAATGGAAAGAAAAAAATTAAATTAAAACAAAAAAATAAAAACCCTCTCAGTATTTGCAGATGGCTATGTGCCGGATTTTTTGATATTTCTGTGGAAGGATGAGTACTTGGAGATGCTTCCTCTTCTAATTTACTGACATCACCCCTAAAGATATATTTTTAAGATGCTGCTAAGAATTTCTTTATTAGACAAGGTATGAGATGTGAGATAAAAATTAAGTAGTTACGTGTAGCTCACATATTTGGCCTTAGTAACTGAGTGAATGATCCTGCCATTTAATAGCCTGGGTGTTAATGGAGCAAATTTGAGGTGAAATCATAAATTCAGTGTTAGATATACTAAGTTTCAGTTGGCTATTATACATCCAAATGGAGAAGTTGAATAGAATGATAGTTTACAAGTTTTGGTTCAGTAATGGTTAGAGTTAGAGATATCTTAGCAGTCATTATTATATGGATGGTAGCGAAAAACCCCATATTAGGTCTCTTAGAAACTAGGGTAGTAAGAGAAAGTAATGGATCTCAGGAGAGAATTTAGGACATTGCAACATCTGGAAGTTGGAAATTGAGAAAAATTTAGCTAAAAAGAATAAGAAGAGAAAAAAAGTGAGGTAGGAAGAAAAATAAGCATGAATGGTGAGCATCAAGCATGATAATTGATAATTATGTATAGTAACATGGAGATCACTGATGTCTTTAAGTTTTGGAGAGACAACCTCGAAAAGATTATGATTCAAGAAAGAGTAAAATACTACCTTATTTTAAAATATTTAAACATCACCAATCACGTAACCATTTTTCTTTCAGAATCTTTTTTATATAGGTATATTATTTATACTTTATATAAATGCGATCTATTTATACATGTTTTGAATTGTAAATACAAGATATATATTATATAGAAGACATTTCTTTATAAGTTCATAAAATTCCTCACAATTACATTAATTACTGCACAATAATCTACTGATGCACCAATACTTATTTAATGATCCTCTTCTTTAATATTTAAGTTGTTTCTATTTTTTCTATTACAATTACTCTTCTAATAAATATTCTTGTGTATACCTGTTTGTGAGCATGTCTGAGTTGTACTCTAGAATACATAGATAAATTTCCTGGGTCAAAGGATAAAACAATTAAATTTACAATTCTCCATAATTGATATTTAATGGTATCTTGGTAAAATCCCATTACTTTTTATCTTAGAGCTAGAGATATTGATTATAAAATTCATTTGGAAGAAAAAGAATCAAAAATAAATAGAAAAATCCCAATTAGAAGAACATCGAGGGGCCTATGCCAACCTATTATAACAGTATGGTATCAGTTCATGAATAGAAAAACCAATGGAACAGAATAGAAAATGCAGAAGTAGAACATAGTTCTTATGGAATTTTAGTATAAGAAAAAAAGAAACTTCTTGAATCTGTGGGAAAAAGTGAAATTTTAAAGAAATGATGTTGCAAAACTAAAGAGCTAGCCATACATAAAAAAGATCAAATTAGATTTGTTACTCATGTTGTTCATGAGGAAAACTTCCAAATGATGAGAGATTTCGGTTTATAAAAACATGAAACCATACAAGTACAAGAATCAGGTTCGAATAAAATAGTCCTATGATTAAAAGTCTAGAAGCAATAAAAGGAATGATTGATAAATGTGACTACATAAAATATTTGCTCGGCAAAAGCACCATAAGCAAATGAAAAATGACCCATGACAAATTGCTAGAAAATTCACAATTTATGTCACCAAAAAAAAAAGTTTGATGTTTCAAATATATGGAGTGGATAAACATTGAGAACTGTGCCTGACAATCCTAGAGCAAAATGAACAAAAGACACATATGGACTATTCACACACAATCTCCTTCCCCTCTTCCTCCTCCTCCTCCATCTTTTCTTTCTCCTTTTCCTCCTCATTAAGCTTCAGTCATATAAAAAGAGGCTTCTTCTTACACATAAGTAAATTAAACTAAAATAAAAAAAAATTTTCTTAACTCTCAGATTGGCAAAAGTCTACACTTTTGACAGTACATTGCTTTGATGAAATATGGGGAAATTTGAGATGGAAAGTAGGAATACATAATTATACAACCCAATGAAGAAAAATTGGCAGTATATAGCAAAATTACATATGACTTTTTCTTAGACTCAAAACTCCATGTCTGGAATTCTGTCCTGAAGATATGTTAGCAAAAATTTGGAAAAAATGTTTGCGCATGAATTTTAATAGCCGCCACTTTTATAGTATCCATAACAAAAACAAACACAACAAAACAGGAAACAACTCAAATATCCATGTATAAGAGATTTGGTTATAAATGGTACATCTGCACAATGAGATAAAATGCAGCTACAGGAAAGAATAAAGAATATTTCTACATAGTGGAATGGAGGTATTTTCAGGCAATAGTATTCAGTAAGAAAAAAGCAAGATGGGGAAATGTATGTGTACTGAGGTATATGTGCAATCTAAGAAGGGGGAAAAATACAAATATGTTTGTGTTTGATTACTCAAAAAGGTTGATGGATAAACTAAAAAACAAACAAAATGATGTTTCCTGTGTGAGAGAAAGGGAGCAGAGTGGAGGGGACTGGGATGCCTTACTTTCTAGATTTGACTTTATTACTATAGACATGTTAAGATGTTTATGAAACAAATCTAAATTTATAAAAACCTTAAAATCTAAAGCCGTATAAAACAAGTGAACTTGCTGTGTTTCAAGCTGGTGTTATATCATACAAAGAAGAGTTATTTCAAGTGACTCTAAAGCAGATAAATTGACCATTTATCTCCTGTAAGATACACCCCAAGAACAAAATAAAGCTACCAAAGTATTTAAACTGTTTTTAACCTTTTTATTATTAGGAATAACATTGGTATTGTTATTCTGATACATATATATACCCAAACACACACATATATATGTGTAAATAATCATGTTAATGCAACTAAGAACCAATAGTTCTAGCATAAGAGAAAGAAGATTGAAACATACAATCAAAAAAGTTCTATTAAAAAAAACTTTACTCAAATTCAAATTGGAAATATCACTTTTATAAGTTCATGATATATAATCTCTTCAAAAATTTTTATATATTTTCTATCCGTATTCTGGAAACATAGAAACACTGAAAAACACCAAAGCAATGAGCAACTTAGGTTCCCAGATTGTGGTCTCTAAATGTTATTTCTCACTGTAAAGAACTATGGACCCTTGGAAAAATAGTTGATTCCATATCTGGGAGGAGACAAATATAAAATAAGTCTCAATAGCTTGTTATAGTGAATCAATATATATCAATATATCTCAAACATTAGGTTTCCAAGACTATTTGGAATGTGGCAAATGAAATCAAAGCCAACCTGATGATGTTACCATAAACCAAAGATTGGATCGTTTAATCATTAATAAGAATGGTAACTGAAATAAGTTCATACGCATCAGCTATGTTAAAATTTATTTATTTATAATGATACTTAAATAGTAAAACTCTTATTGGCCAGCTTTAAAGAATGTTATAGAAAAAAATTACTACTGTCAAAGCTGGTAAATAGAGAGAGAAGAAAGGGAACATTTATCCTGCACCCAACATCAGAGCAGCCAATATATTAAGCAATACTAACAGATCTGAAGGGAGAAATCAACAACAATACAATCATATTAGAGGACTTCAATACCCCACTTTCAACAGTGGATAGATCAACCAGACAGAAAATCAAGAAGGAAATATTGGACTTGAACTACACTTCAGAGCCAATGGACCTAACAGACTTATACAGAACATTCCATCCAACAGCAGCAGAATACACATTCTTCTCAAGTGCTCATGGAACGTTCTCCAGGATAGATCACATGTTAGGTCACAAAACAAGTCTTAAAAATTTAAGACAATCGAAATCCTACCAGATATCTTTTCTGATTATAATGGTATGAAACTAGAGATCAATAACAGGAGGAAAACTGAAAAATTCACAAATAAGTGGAAATTAAACAATACACACCTGAACAACCAATGAGTCAAAGAAGAAATCAAAAGAGGAATAAAGAATATCTTGGGGGCCGGCCAGGTGGCGCAAGCTGTTAAGTGCGTGCGCTCTGCTGCGGTGGCCTGGGGTTTGCTGGTTCGGATCCCGGGGGCACACCAACACACCGCTAGTCAAGCCATGCTGTGGTGGCATCCCATATAAAGTAGAGGACGATGAGCATGGATGTTAGCCCAGGGCCAGTCTTCCTCAGCAAAATAGAGGAGGATTGGCAGATGTTAGCTCAGGGCTGATCTTCCTCAAAAAAAAAAAAAAAAAAAACCTTGAAATAAATGAAAATGGAAACACAACATTCCAAAACTTATGAAACACAGTGAAAGCAGCTCTAAGATGGAAATTTATAGTGATAAATGCCTACATTAAGAAATAAGAAAGATCTCAAACAACCTAACTTTACACTTCAAGCAACTAGGAATAAAAGAACAAACTAAGCCCAAAGTTAGCAAACAGAAGGAAAAGCACATATCCTTTATTTTATTATTGAACTCTACCTCAGAGGAAGCAAACAGTAGATGAGCAGGAAATTTCTCTATAAAGATACTCCAGCTAATTCATGCCCAAGTAGTGACAGCATTTAAGTATTACCATTTTGTAATCATTAAATAAATAAAGAGTCCAGGAAATGATATCAATAGTTGAAAACTTCCCCCAAAGAGAAGCTGTACATATATAAATCTTAATATATAAACACTTAGGAAATATTCTTGTCAAAAACTGAAGCTGAATCTGATCAAAACTGTAGTTCTAACCAGAAGATTACAGGAAATACAGGACAGGAGAATATATTAAATGCCACCACAGGAACATCATCAACATGAATGTCAGTAGGAAATGCTATTGGACGAACCACCTGGTTTCTTCAACTAATAAATTGCAAGATTAAAAAAAAGGAAAGAGAATGTGTAGATTAAAAGGGAATTAAGAGAAATATCAAGCAAATGCAATGTGTGGACAGTATTTTGTTTCTAATTATGGTAAACGAACTGTAAAAATAACGTGAGACATTTGGGGATATTTGAACGTTGACTGGATATTTTATGATATTAAGGAATCATTTCTACATATTTTAGGTATAATAATATCATGGTTATATTTTTAAAATCTGTAATTTTTTGTTGTACTTTTTTAAACTTTTGATTTTGAAATGGTTTAACTTCACAAGAAGTTACAATAATAGTACAGTGAGTTCCTGAGTACATTTCATCTAGCTTCTCCCAATAGTTGTCTTATAAAATCATAGTACATTATCAAACCCAGGAATTGACTCTGATACAATATTAACAAAACAAGGGGACTTACTCATATTTCACCAATTTTTATGTACTCTCTCAACATATAGTTTCATGAAATTTTATCACACATAATAGATTTGTATGACTACCACAGAAATCAGGATATAGAACTCTTCTATCATCAGAAAGATACTCCCTGATGTTACCCCTTCAAAAATCACACCCTTCTTTCAACCCTAAACCCTAGAACTGATCTATCACTATAATCTTGTCGTTTTGAGAATATTAAATAAATGGAATTATACAGTATGTAATATTTTGAGATTGGCATTGTTAACACATGCCTTCAGATTCATCCAAATTGCTGTGTGTATCAATAGTCTGTTCCTTTTATTGCTGAGTAGTATTTCATTGTATAGATGTACCACAGTTTGTTTATCCATTTGTCCATTGAGATATTTGATTGCTTCCAGTTTTTGGCTATAACAAGCAAATTGCTATGAACATTTATGTACAGGTTTTTATGTAAACATAAGTTTTCATTTCTCTAGGATTAATACCAGAAGTGTGATTATTGGATTACATGGTAAATGCAGGTTTCATTTTATAAGAAACTGTAAAACTGTTTTTCAAAGTGGCTATGCCATTTTACATTCCCACCAGTAATGTGTGAGAAATCCAGTTTCTCCGCATGCTCACCATCACTTGATTTGTTTTCATTTTAGCCATTCTAATCGATGTGTAGTAGTATCTCATTGTGGACTTAATTTGCATTTCCTTAATTGCTAATGATGTTGGACATTTTTTTCATGTGCTTATTTGTCATCCATACATCCTCTTTGGTGAACTGTCTGTCCATGTCTCTCCCCATTTTCTGATTTCATTGTTTGTTTTTTCACTATTGAGTCTAAAGAGTTCTTTATACATTCTTGAGAGAAGTCTTTTTTTTTTTTTTTGTGAGGAGGATTGGCCCTAAGCTAACATCTGCCAATCCTCCTCTTTTTGCTGAGGAAGACTGGCCCTGAGCTAACCTCTATGCCCATCTGCCTCCACTTTATATGGGACGCCACCACGACATGGCTTGCCAAGCGGTGCGTCTGTGCGCGCCCCGGATCCGAACCAGCAAACCCGGGGCCGCTGCAGCAGAATGTGCGCACTTAACCGCTTGCGCCACCGGGCCGGCGAAGTGAAGTCTTTTGTAAGATATGTGATTTACAAATATTTTCTCCCAGTCTGTGGCTTGTGTTTGCATCTTTTTCTTTTCTTTTTTTTTTACAGAGTCTTTCACACAACTTATTTATTTATTTTAATTTAATGAAGTCCCAATTTACAGAGTTTTTGCTTTTATGGATTATGCTTTTGGTGTCTTGTTTAAGAAATCTTTATCTCTCTCTAGGTCACATCTTTATATTTTTGAGGTACATATAGAACTATTTATAGACAAAACGATATTGTTTTTTGGACTTTCTTCAAAATAATTGAGTAAAGGGAGAAGAAATTTGTAGGGGGGAGGCAGTAGCCAAAAGTTATTTAGTGTTAAAGCTAATTGGAGGGTACACAAGAGGTCACTAACCTATTCTCTCTTTCAAAAATTCAAGACATTTCAAAATTTAAGAATTTCAAAAATTAAGAAATATTTGTTACATACATTTACAATTTTGAAAGATATTGCACAATTGCCTACCCAGTAGTGTGTGGATATAATAACTATATCCTTACATATTCTCCACACTATATATATTGAAAATCCTATATGTATTTTTTTCACATTTTTGTCTTCTAATCAATTCGCTTTGTACCACTTTTATACCTCCACTTGAATTGACGTATTATCTTTGAAAATAATTTAGAACAAAAGAAAAACAAAAAAAATTTAAGAATGATTTCAGAGCCAGTCGTAATCATAAATACAGAGTGAGCAAATATTCTACTTTGTGGTCTCCATCCACTTATTTTGGTTCTTTCCCATCTGTTTATAATGGTCCTATTGTAATTAAATACTCACCATCTCGCTGATAGTGTTTGTAACTCCTCCCCAAAAAAACTTGTTTTCAAATTATTTATTCTTACTAAGGAGACTAATACTAACATGCAACATAACAGAATTAAATTGGTATTTTATGACCAATCAAAATCTTAAAATAATGCAGACATTGTTATATATTATTTTATTTTACATATTTTTAAGAACTGAGGTGGCTAGTCCTTACAATAGTCAGATGTTACTTCTTTGTTCTTTTTCCCATAAGGGTCATGTTCCAAAACAGGAGAGAGCTGTTGGGCACTAGTAGTTTGCTAGGCATATTTCAAATATTATATTATTTAATCATCAAAATAACCCTATAAGTTTTGTTATTATCATTTCCGTTTTACCAATGGTCACACTCACGATAGGAATGGGTAAATAAGTTAAAGAAAATCAAAATGAAGCTTTGGTTGGGATTTTAATATGGATCTTTCTGATCATATTGATCTTTCTATAAGATCTGGACCCTCTTAAATTAAAATATATTTATCATGGAGTGAAAACTAACAGTTATATTTTCTACCCAGTTTCTTCATATCCTGTTCAAAATATGAGCCAAAATATCAGACGTTTTAAACAACACTTTCCTTATCACACAGATTGTGACTTCAGAAATATAAATACGATGTTCTGGTAATCTCAAGAATTTAGCAATAGAGTTAGTTTATAAGGTTGATTCTTTATAATTTCTCTGGAGATTTATAATTTATAATTACTGTTTGTTTTAAAAATAACCAAACCATAAAAAAATCAACAACCTTGGATAAAACTTGTTCTTTGAGGGTTTCAGCCCAATTTAACATTTTTATTTTGATGAGGCAGAACTATTTCTGCCATTTTCAAAGATCACTAAAAATGAAATCACATATAAGGAATTTTTACCTCTTTCGTTTTGAATATAATTTCAAAATAATTGGAACTCTTAACTTCCAAATGGTAATATTTCAAATTTCAATGAAGTAAAGTTTCCTTGTAAGAGCAAAGGTGTCATTTTATGGTTAATCTCTTATTTTTATATTGAATCATGGATCGTGCTTCATATGACTTTGATTCCACATATACATAATGAAACCTATGATTCAGGAAACACTTGTTGACTGACTGTCAGACCTATGAGGGCAATCCCTACACTCAAGGAGGTTAAACTTTAGTGTCAACGATGTGATAAGTGTGATAATGGAAATCACAGTGAAAGCACAGAAGAAGAAATGATTTCTTATAAAACAAAAAATAAATATTGTTAATATCAGATTAAGTAGGACTCAACTAATCTTTTGGACTAATGAATGTTTGGATTGAAAAATATGATACTTTAATAATTAAACATATTAATAAAAAATTAAAAATTTACTTTTATTTCCTATACTACTATATTTCAACTTTACATAATTCTTGAAGCTTTAAATTCTTTGTAAATAGGCACGATAAGAAAAGGTATACTGGGGCCGACCCCGTGGCTTAGCGGTTAAGTGCACGCGCTCCGCTACTGGCGGCCCTGGTTCGGATCCGGGGCGCACACCAATGGCACCGCTTCTCCGGCCATGCTGAGGCCGAGTCCCACATACAGCAACTAGAAGGATGTGCAGCTATGACATACAACTATCGACTGGGGCTTTGGGGGGAAAAAAAAGGAGGAGGATTGGCAATAGATGTTAGCTCAGAGCCAGTCTTCCTCAGCAAAAAGAGGAGGGTTAGCGTGGATGTTATCTCAGGGCTGATCTTCCTCACAGACACACAAAAAAGATACCATTAATATTTCTTTTATAATCATAGAAGAACTATAGTTAGTTAGACTTTATGTTCATTAGGGCCTGCTCAGGACCTGGTTTTATTTCTAAGCCAGATGGAAGAATGCCCACCTACTAAGTCATCCAGACCATTTCCTGCAGTAGCTGGTTTTTCCTCTAAATATTATCATATAGATAACTTCAGGGCCAACTCAAATTAGATTGTTAGATGTGAAAACATCGCAGTTCAGTAAGATGTTTGCACGACACCTCTCTCGTTGTCTCCATAGAACCAGAGGGCATAGAAAAATGGCAAGTGCCTAAAATAAAAGAATTTATAAATTCAGCAGAGGTGATTTTTCTTGTATTCTAGATACAGAAATATTTTTTTAATTAAAAAAACACACATTTTAACATTAACTAGTGATCCATAATCACATTTATTCCCTACTAATAAAAGAGGCTTTCAAAATGTTAATTGATCTGTAACTTTTTTTTTTAAATTTTTTGTTTATTGCAGTAACATTGGTTTATAACATTGTATAAATTTCAGGTGTACATCATTATACTTCTATTTCTGCATAGATTACATCATGTTCACCACCCAAATACTAATTACAACCCATCACCACACACCTGTGCCGAATTATCACTTTCGCCCTCCTCCCTCCCCCCTTCCCCTCTGGTAACCACCAATCCAATCTCTGTCTCTATGTGTTTGTTTATTGTTGTTGTTATCTACTACTTAATGAAGGAAATCATATGGTATTTGACCTTCTCCCTCTGACCTATTTCACTCAGCACATCACCCTCAATGTCCATCCATGTTGTCACAAATGGCTGGATTTCATCGTTTCTTATGGCTGAGTAGTATTCCATTGTGTATATATACCACATCTTCTGTATCCATTCGTCCCTTGATGGGCACTTAGGTTGCTTCCAAGTCTTGGCTATTGTGAGCCCACTGTCACCACTCCTATTTAACATAGTATTGGAAGTCCTAACCAGAGCAATCAGGCAAGAGAAAGAAATAAAAGGGATCCAAATTGGAAAGGAAGAAGTGAAACTGTCACTATTTGCAGATGACATGATTTTATATATAGAAAACCCTAAAGAATCCACCAGAAAACTTTTAGAAGTAATAAATGAATATGGTAAAGTTGCAGGATACAAGATCTGTAACTTTAATGGAATATCTTCCTTACATAAAAATTTGCTGTAAATGCAAAGTGGTTAGTTGAGCATCAAAATGTGGTTTTATCTGCAACCTTCAGTAGTAACAACGTTTCCTAATATATGGGATTTAAAGTATTGTTTACTTATATGTTAAACAAAACACTTCTGAGAAAAGATTTAAAAAGAGAATTCATGGTTTTTAGAAAATTATGTAATTCACACTGTTGGTATCCTTTTTTCACTTAAAATTATACGCACACAACATATGTTACATTTCTCTCTTTTTTTTTAGTAGTTACATCATACTCCATTTTATAGGTGTGTCAAAGAGTACTTAATTAATACATATTTGTGGACATTATAGTTAATTCTACCTAAATATTAAGATAATTCCAATTTTTAGTATGATAAACAACAGTATGAGTATCTTTTACATATATATTTGTTCATTTGTCCAATTAGGGTAAATTCTTTAAATGAGCAAATAATAAGTTAACAGTCCACTCACATTTAATGCTTTTAATAAATATTGACAAAATGCCTCCCAGAAACATCTTTTAGTTTTATACTCTCACTAGTAATCAATTTGAGTAAGAATTTCACCATCTTACTGAATCTTAGATTATGTAAAATTTTTAAAATATTTGAGCAAAATTCTAGTCCATTTTAATTTCCATTTTTCAGATCACTTGTGAAGTGGAACATCACTTCCTTTGTTTATTGATCATTTTTATTTCTTTGTGTAATGACTGGAATGAATTGTATTTTGATTCCCTTGAAGAACTTTTTTTAATCCTATTGTTGTAATAGTTCTTATCATGGGTGGTAACTCTGTCTCTCATAGGTGTGGCCAGTTATTTCCCCTTTTGCTGTTTTTACTAATTTTCCTCTACCTGGATAAAAATATGTGTTTGTGTGTGTTCATTTTTCTTAAATCTAACAATACTTTTCTTTAGAATATTGGTCATGGTTGATGAATGATTTTCCAAGAAGATAATCTAATGTCTTGCTTATACTTTTCTAGTAATTTTAAGGTTTATTTTCTTAATAATTAGATAGTTCACATATCCAAGGTTAATTTAGGGATCTTGAGCTAAGAATCTAATATTCTTTTTTCATCATCTTTAAAATTAATACTCCAAAATAATTTTTTCTATGGGGAATCCCATTATTCCCCAACCAAGGTGAAAACACTACATTTTCCTTATATTAAATTCTCGTACAAGGTATGTTTCATTTCTTGTGTCTGTTCAGTCTCACTGATTTGTTTGTCTCTTCATTTGACAGCATCATAGCATTTAGTTATATAGCATTATAATGACATCACACGGATATATTCTTCTGAATTGATCCTTTTATCACATTTAAAAGAAATCACTTAGGATTTTGATAGAAATGCATGTAAGTTACAGAACAATTAGAAGAATATTTGTAGATTTACAATATCTAGGGTCCTAAAGGACATAGAAATGTGTTTAATTTGTATAGTTTTTGCTTTTTGTTCAGATTATTACTGGCATTATATTGTTTCAATTACATTTTATAATTAGCTATCTTTTGGATGTTGAAAAACTACAGAATTTGCTTTATTTTCAGCATCCATCTGCCATGTTACCATCAATAGTATGTAGATGACTTTCTTAGAATTTGAAGCGAAGATAACGTTTAAAGCAAGTGTTTTGTCTAATATTTGCAATTCAGAAAATTTTTTAATACTTGTCTCTGCACACGTGTTATGTTCTCCCATTTATTGCCTATTCTTTTTTAGTTTTATGATTCTCTATTCCTATCTTAGATCGTACTTTCCAACATAATATACTACATCTACATCTCTTGCAAATTTCCTCCAAGCTTCTTACTCTTTCTTGTCACAGATTTCTCTCATTGGCTTCCACCCTATTTCTACTCTCCTGAGAGATTCTTTATTATCTAAGTCATGAAAATATTTATGCCATACAATGAAAACACTTATGGTGAATAAATTACAGTAAATTGATGAATGCCAACCTCAACACTAATAACACATCAAAAAATTAAAGTTCTCTGTTATTGTCAACTGAATGAAATAAATTATCCCTGTCTTGGAAAAAAATAGAGCCATTTCAAAAACACAGCTGGAAACCTAGAAATTTTTTTCTGAAGATCAGATATCAAAAAAGAATTGTTGAGACAATATCGATATTAAAGCCAATTCTCATAGTTATTAAAATGTGCTGCATTTTTCATTAGTCAAAAATGATCTGCTCAAATCATAAAAAGTACTCAAAATTAAAAGCTTTTACATAGCACTTCAATAAAAACTGATTGACTTCTGAGTTAAAAAGAAACATTTATCTTTGCTAATATTCAGTATAATACTTAATTTCAGGGTTTTTCCCCTAAAGAATACAGGTTCACTTAAGCTGTTTATTATATAAAACTATTATTGCATTAATTATAGTTGATTAGACTGAAAGAAATTACTGCATACAATAACATCTACCTCTTACGCTTAGAATGGGTAACGCAAAGGGAAGAATGAAGATAAAATATATTAAATCTATATTGGAAATGATGGTGAAATCTCAAAAATATAAATATATATGTGCATTACTACACCAGCAAATTACATTTGATTGATTGTAAAATTATGAAAGATATACTTATGGATATACTATAAAAGATAGATATTTTATAAATGATATAGTATACAGATTTACAAGCATAAAAATGTTATAAAATAAATTTCAATTTTATATATAAATTATGATTTAAATATAATATATGAAAATAAAACATACAATAAAATATATTGCATATATGCTTATAATATAATAAATGTAAATATTTATAAGCATAGACTTATATAACCAAAGCATTCTGCACCCAGAATTCCAATGGATATGGAGGAGGATTTCCCACACCAAACAATTCTCTGACAACATTGGATGTCCCACAATTCAACTGAATTCTGATACTATCTAGCCAGAGACAGCATTAAATCCCCAGGTTAAGGGCTCAGTCCTACAAGACTGCTCCCTCCTTCACCTTCAGAAACCAGTCACAAGTCCAGGTTGTCACTTAGGCTTCTGACTGACCAGCTACAGATTGAAGGTTCCAATGGCCCCTTCCTTGGGTTCAATTAACCCAAGGTTAATTGACTCAGAATGACTCACAGAACTCAGGAAAACATTTTATTTACTAAATTACTGTTTTATTATAAAAGGATGCTACTCAGGAACAGCCAGAGGAAGAGTTGCTTAGGGCAAGGTATGAGGAAAGAGAGAGGAGCTTCCATGCTCTCTAAGCACACCATTCTCCCCAAATCTCCACGTGAAAACTGTGAGAGATGACATGAGTAGAGCCATATTAAAATAGAACTGGAGAAGGCATTTCAGAGGAATTGCCTTACATGTCTTGTTTTCTTTGTCTCCCAAACTGGACCACACCATCAACATTCCAAGAGTCAGTAAGGACAAGAATATCTTGTTTGTAAGAACTGATGAATTTGGACTTTGCTGATGACCAAATGGCTAACCAATAGATAAAGTACAAGTCTAGCCTTTTGCCTGATGACCGAATCTTAAGCCAATCTATGAAGTACAAATGTAGCCTTATGTCATCCAGCGCCAATGAACTCTTCTGTAACACAACTTACCCCATCTTCCTCCCTTTTGCCCGTAAAAACCCTGAGCCCCTCTCCTGTAATCGGGACACTATTTGGGTTTCTACCTGAATCTGTGCTCCCCAAACTGCAATTCTTTGATCCCAAGTAAATGCTTTGCCTCTTAAACTGGTTTCTGTTTTTGTAGGTTGACAACACCAACCCAGAAGCTCTCTGATGTCTGTCTTTTTGGATTTTTATGGAGGTTTCATTACATAGACATGATTGATTAAATCGTTGGCCATTGGGGATTGAACTCAATCTCTAGCCCCTCTCCCCTCCCCAGAGGTGTGAGAGTAGGGTGCGGGTGGGACTGAAAGTTCCAATCCTCTAATCCCATGGTTGACTTCAGTGACAACCAGTCCTGAAGCTTAGGTGCTTTCCGAAGGTCAAGCTATTAACATAATATTAGACACCTTTATCCCTCTCATGGCTTAGGAAATTCCAAAGGGAGAGCTCTGTGCCAGGAACATGGTCAGAGATCAAATATATATTTCTTATTATAAATCACAATAACATATTTCATAATATTTAACGTGTATAATATATTTGGATATAAATATTAATTTAAATACTTAATAAATCTATGCTTATTTTGCTGCCTTTATAGGGAAAAATATAGAAAAAATTGCAAGAAACTTGTTGCCTACTTACTTAAAATATAAAAAAGTAGGACTTGAGAAGTTAGTATAAAATAGTAGAAAAGCAGGGGTTATATGATATTGAGATTTACGATAAGACGTATATATTTGGTCTTCATCCCTGCTCCAGGCACAGAGCTCTGAATCCCTTATCATTTCTTTGGTAATAAGAGCTATGGGAGCATAGTTAGCTATAATATTTGTTTTTTTTTTTTTTTTTTGTCCTCCATTCCTGAAATAGCTCCAGAGCTATAAAAGTGAAAGGAGTGTCTTTGTTATTTTTAACAAGCCCCTTTCAACCACACCTGAGTTTGTGTTAATGAGATGTTTTTTTGGAAGCCCCTAGACAACCACAGGATGGGGGCTGGTTACCAGAGGAACCAACCATGTGATTAGAGGGTTGGAACTCTCAGCCCCACCACCTGACCAACATGGAGAGAAGAGGGCCTGGAGGTTGAATTAATCACCAAGGGCCAATGATTTCATTAATCATGCCGATATAATGAAGCCTCCATAAAAATCTCTAAGTTCTGCAAGCTTCCAGGTTGGTGAACTCGTGGACATGCTGGGAGGGTGGCACACCTGGAGAGGGCATGGAGGCTCTGTACCCCTTCACTCATACCTTGCCCTGTGAATCTCTTCCATCTGGCTATTCTTGAGTTGTACCCTTTTATAATAAACTGGTAACCTAGTAAGTGAACTGTTTTCCTGAGTTCTGTGAGCCACTCTAGCAAATTATTGAATGAGAGAAGTAGGTCGTGGGAACCTCTGATTTATAGCCTATTGCTCAGAAGCACAGGTGATGTAGGGGAGGAAGAACTATTCCTCTACCCTCTAGGTCCTTCTGGCTGGTCTAAGAATTAAATTGACATGAGACAGAGTAACGGGAGAAAATCAAACAAAGTTTAATAACATGTATACATGTGAGAAACCCAGGAAAACTGAGTAATTCCCTGGAATGGCTGAAGCCACCACCTTATATACCATCTTCAGCTAAAGACAAAGGAGGATGTTGGGGGTAGTGGTTTGGGATGTCAAAGGGGAGGAAGGCAATTCACATGGAGATGGAAAAGCAAATGTTTGATAAACAAATGTTTGCTGGGCCATCTACAGACAATGTGACCAGAGAGAGAGAACTTTGATAAAAATTGGCTTAGCGAGGATCCTCCCAGTCAATCATACCCAGAAATATTTATGATGATGGCCTGTTCTGGGAACAGGCCTTCTATCTTAAATTCTTTGAGGCAGTTAGAGGGAAGGTCAAAATTTCCTTCAGAGTCTTTTTCCCTTAAAAATAATCAAGCCAAAGAGATACATTTTGGGGTAGCCAATTCTGATCCCCCACAGCGACAACCTGGATTTGCGATTGGCATCTGAAGTGGGGGCAGTCTTGTAGGACCAGCCCTTAATCTGTAACATTTGACACTATCTCCAGGTAGATAGTGTCAGAATTGTGTTAAATTATAGGACACTCAGCTGGTGTCTGAGAATTGCTTGGTGTGGGGAAACCTTACACATTTGCTGGCCTGAAGTGTTAAGAATTGTAATAGAGTAGTGAGTTGTGATGGGGTTCAGGACACACTATCCCAAAATATGGCACCTTGACACATTAAATATCTAAAGCTGAAGGAATTTTAAAAAATTAGCAGAAGCAGGAAGCTCACTCTGACCTCTCCCCCCTCATCTTCTTCCTTGAAACAGGTTATAAAACTCCTATTTGAATGGTACCTTCTCTGTACCAAGAGATTAGGAATTTGAGGCCAAGAAATCTGCACAAACTTTGCTAAACTAACATTTAACTTCTTAGTTCTTCACCATTTACATCTTGCAGCCCAAACTTCTTTGTCTTGTCAATTCTTCACAAATTTGTTTCTTTGTCTAAAAGGTGTAAAAGTTTCCTGCTCTTGTCACTTCTTCAGGTCTTCATTCTCATTTTTCTTTTACAGGCTAATACATAGATTCTCTGACTTAATTCATTGTTCCTTTTAGGTCCATAACTGATAGTTGCATAGACTTATCTTTAAGATAATTTTTAAAATGTAAGGAGAATTGTACTCCCAGATTTTAGTAGACCAAATGATCAATATTCATGATATTCCAAAATAAATTGACAAAATAATGTGGATTTGATTATTGACATGTGCCACATAATTTTGAATTCATGCGGAGTTGAAATTAAGAAGCTTTGGTAAAAATATGCCAGCTATCACAAGGATTTGTTCTGTTAGGCCGTATATCACAATTAGGTTACTACTAAATAAGAAGGGTTCTAGAAGACACTCCTGGGCGTTATAACCTACTTATTCTCAAACTTCACTGATTTATTTCTCAGAGACCTCCACTAACCTTTGATTGTCAAACCTAGTGAGTTCCTATTACTCTTTAGAATTAATTTCAAAATTCTTAATGTGCACGTGTTGTATATACTTCTCAAAACGCTTTGAACTAAATACTTTAAATGGGTGCAGATAACTGAACATAAATTATGCCTCAATAAGGTGTACACAAACCAAAATCTTTTATGTGCCCCGTATGGACTTGGCTGTATTACCCTTGTCTATCTTCCTTGCATTGTCTTAAATCATATACACATTGTAGTTCAGTTTTGTCTCCCATTAAATTTGGGGGGGGTAAGTGTTTTACACTGTTGAGCATTTCTTCTTTCTTGATAACCTCTTCTCTCTTTATTTCTGTTTTATAACTTTCTTTTAGATTTCCTCTAAGATATCAGGATGTGTTCTTTTCACTCACATTTAATTGTGATTCCAAATTATTGTTTCGTTTTTCTAATCTTTCTGTAAGTCCTTTTGCCAGACAATTCATCCAAAATCAATGGACCCAAGCACTTTAAGATACATATAAGGAGACTTGGAATTTAACATCAGGGAGGACAACTATGTCATCACAACATAGGCTTTTTTTGCGGTCAAGATATACTAGACTGAATTGATCCTTTTCATTGGGAGCATGCCAATTCTTGTATTAGGACACTTTATTGTGACAAATACCATGAGGTCATATAAAAGAAAGAAAATTGCCAGCAGGTTAAATTAACGGGATGATAATCCAAGTTGATTCGCTAGACTTCAATTTTTACATCTCAGATTGGTAATTATAATTTCTGACTACCTTAGGTTGTTACAAGGATTAAATGAGATGCTGGTGAGAGCACTTTGTAAATCATATAGAAAAGAACGTTTTATTACTTTACACAATTGAATCTTTAGGGTCGTAATATTCTGAATATCAATTAAAAATAATGCCACATTGTATCTTTATAAGAAATAAAAGTTCAGAGTAACATTTTGTTGAATTTCATCTAGTTTATCAAGCAAATTAAATTATTTATACCTAGAGTTGTAAAAATGTTACATGATTTTGTTTTCAGCCTACTATTTTATTAAGTGATCAAAATAGCTATTTTTATCTATAAGTATATTTTTCTGTTCATTAGTTCTACATTGTTTCCTCCTTTTTCACTTCCTTTTTATTTTTCTGATTCTATGATATTATCCACATAACTGAAAGAACGTAAACTTTATTTACTGTATTTTGACCCCCAACTTTCACTTTGTTTAACAGGAATGGATAGCTCTCAATTTTTTTTCTTTTCTTTCTTGGGAATCACCTACCCAGAGATAAAACCTTGCAAGGCTTTAAACAAGTGAAGCACAGGTGATCTAAGATCGTTGTTTTACCTTAGAGAAAGAAAGACCTTTTCTATAAAGTTACTAATGGCCATATTTACATGTAGCTGAGAAACAAGAGGGAGGGAAAAAGAGAGGAAAATCAAGATAGTGAAGGGCATATCCTTACAATCTTCTCTCCAGGAAAAATTTAGGGACATTTCATAAAATTCAAAGGAAAGGCCTGATGGTCTTATCTCCACTTGGGATTCCGGAAGGGACCACTGTGCACAGTGCCCAGTACTATCATCAGGCCAGGTAGGCTAGTTATGCGGGTGAATCATTTTGATCGCTAAGCATGGATTAATGAATTTTTTGGTTATGTTCATGAAATCCTTCTTACTCTAATATCACAAAGATACCTCCTTTGTTTTCTGCCAAATGTTTTACGGTTCTATCTTTTATATTTAGTTTTTACATTTAGTTATTGAGAATCTGTGGGTGATTAAGAAGAATGACTGAATTGATTTACATTTTGAATGAATGTTAGCTCATGTGAAAAAAAAGACTTCCAGAAGAGGTAGGGTGGGTGCTCAACGGTGGAAGAAAGAGACCAATTAGGAGCCCAGTGCATTGGTTTACATGAGACAACTACTCAGACTTTCATATTGAGAATCATTATTTTTAATCTAAAGTGAATGTTGCATTTTATAAAACGCCCTTTCAACATCCACAAAATTTACACTATTTTTCCATTTTGATCTATGCATATAAGAAATGACATTAATCTATTTTTAATATTGAACCATCCTCACGAACCTGGATACAGCTCTCTTAGCCAAATTAATATTATTAGTTAATATGTGGCTCGATTCTGTTTTTGACTCTTGCATTGATTCCACAAAATATCACTTTTTTCGTTGATTTATAATAGTAGCTTGGACACACGGTTAATTCAGTGGATTATAATTCAATGCAATCATTATTGATTGGTGGTCAAATTGCCCTAGTTTTGCCAATGGAAGGATTGTCCCTCATGCTGGCTCCAGTGTCCTTTTGATATTTTCTCATCATTTTTTGAGCATTTCCTTATTTTTTGACATAGCAAGTTCTTCCTGGTTCACTTTTACTTTCCCTGCTCTAGGCCTGGGATTAGCAATTTATCTGAGAAAGCCTAATTCCCTTGGGTGGAGAAAGAAGAATAATATTTAGAAAACACGATCTGGTACTACCCATGCTCATTACTATTGAGGTGTTCCTGCTCTCATCGCTCTCTGTGGACAGAGCTAGAGAATATACATGCACATTTACACACATATGCACACTCATGAACATTCACATCTACATTATTTCTATATCTACCCATATATACTGAAAACCATGATATCACACTAATATTCCTATTCCTATCCAATTCCATAGGGCTTATTTTAGTTCCCTCCCTTTCCATATTTGTAGTTCTCTTCTCCAAGAGTGGGAAACCTGGGTTCCATTATCTTTACTATACAGCCATACATTGCATAATGATGTTTCGGTCAATGACTGACTACATATACGACATTGGTCTCGTAAGATTAGTACCATATAGCCAAAGTGTGTAGTAAGCTATACCGTCTAGGTTTGTGTAAGTACACTCTATGATGTTTGCACAATGAGGAAATTGTCTAAGAACACATTCTCAGAACATACCCCTGTGATTAAGCGATGCATGACTGTATTTACTAGTTGAGCAAGCTGCCTATATGAAACCAATATCCCATTGCCATCTCAGTCTGGATGCCCTCCTCTCCCCTTATGACATCTGGGCCAGACTGGCATATTTCCCCCTGTGGGTGCTCTCCTCACCCTAGTCTAGTCCAACAACACCCACTGGGCCATCACCTTGTGTGGAGGCCCTACTAACCCTGCTAGTGATCTAACAACATCCTCTGTTAGGCTGTGTCATCACGTGTATGTTCTCTCCAATTCAATTAGTTTGAACTCTCCATTCCAGGCTGTCCTCCCAGATCACGCTCCAGGCCATCATCACCCTGCTTGAACTCTAATACCCCATGTCAGTCTTGGCCTCCACAAGGGTGTTCTCCTCATTCCACTTGATACCCACCCACATCACCTTCACCACCTGCTTGTACACCCTTACCTAATCTGGCTCTTACAACTCACATCAGACAGCACTTCTATGTGGGGGTTCCCCTCTCTCTTCCTGGACTTAGATTTCCCACACTGAGCACCCTTCTATGTGAATATTTTTCTCACCATACTTGAGCTTCAATACCCCATGTCAGACTGCTTTGTATAGGGTGGATGCCACCTCCAACCTGTTCAGACTCTGACAGACTGTGCTGGGGTACATTCACACAATTGCATTGATGCCCATCTGTTGACAACCTTCTCACATCTCTCCAGGTTCTGGTTGCCCATGCTAGGTCACCCAACTGTCTGTATGCCCTCCTAACCGCATCAAGGCACCAACATCTCTGCCAATGATTAGTCTGTCTAATCAGGAGTCTTTATCTCTCTTCTTAGACTTCAACACTTGACTCTGAAAGACAATTATTGTATTTTATATTTACTAAACGATTTTTGGTATTTTTCATTCATTTTTGTAGATTTGAATATTCATCTGGTATCATTTTTCTTCTACATGAAGAATTTCTTTTAACAATCATTGTAAAATACATTGGCTGGATCACATACAAAAACTCTACTCCTTTACAGCTCCATCCCTCTCAGTGAGGAGTTGAGCAACGGTGAGTAAAAACACCATGAAATTTCCTACCATTTGAATGTGGCTTTTTCTTGATCGACTGTTCACTTGTTTGCTGTAGATCTTTGACTGTTTTGCAGATTCTTATAAGTTCAACCAGTTTCTGATTGTTTTTGATGTTTCTGTAGGGGAACTAAGGCTTGGATCTTCCTAGTCCACCATTTTTCTTTATTTTTACTTTCATTTTTAAAAGATAAATTTAGTTCATTTTTATTTAGAGTGGTGACTAGTTATGTGGATTTGTTTCAAGTGTCTCATTGTGTGCTTTCTATTTTGCATTATGTTTTATTTCCTCTTTTCATGTTTTCTATTGGGATAATTAAGTTTTCCTCACCAACACCCCTCCTTTTTATCCTTCCACTTATTTGGAAATTATACATTCTAGTTCTGTTATTTTAATAATTACTCTTAAATGTGTGATATGTTTACTAAACAATGTCTAATGTGAGACTCTTTAGAATCTTCCTGAATCAGAGAATAAACTTAGAAGTTTTTGATCCCCTTATAATTACCTCCTGATGTATAATATCAGTGCTACCATTTCACTCTACCTTGCTTTTACAAACTAATTATTAATATTAGTTTAAACAGTCTGTGATGTAGATTTATGCAAATATTTTCCAAATTTACTAATTTGTTGCTCATGTTGCTTTCATTACACAATTTATGTGTTCCTAAAATATATTCAATAGAAATTTCCTGAAAAATAATATGAGTAAAATTCAATCTTTATTTATCTGAAAATACCTTTATTTTGCTTTCATTAAAATGATAATCTAGCTAGTCATACAATTCTAGATTGACCTCTATATTTCCTTTTTTCAATATTATTGTTTGCCTTTTGTCATTCATTACTGAAATATTTATTGCCTATTTTGTCTTATATTATTTTAAGTAAACAATGGACAGAAGTGAATAAGAGACAAAAATTTTAGCTCTTACACTGCTTGCACTATATGTGGGAGATAAACATTAAAGAAATAAGATTTATCATGTTTGGTCTGCTTGCATTGATCTGGAACCTCAAAATTTTTTGATCTCTAAAATGTGTTTCATTGTCATAAACACCAAAAAAAAATTTATAACGTCTGAATGGACAAAATATTTGGTTTCTTTTTTCTTTCTGGGAGATCTGTTTCTATTTTCAGTTTTATAGTTCATCCTTTGACATCCATTATTACTTCAAATAATGCGTGATCTCATTTTCTCCTTTTTAAACTACAATTATCTACTGGATGCCTTTTTGCTACTGCTCATGTTTCTTGATGTCATTAGTCTTTGAGGTGTATTTTATTTGATTTACTCATCCTTATATTCCAGTTCACTAATTTCGACTTTAGCTATGTCAATTCATTTGTTTAATTGCATTTTAATTTACATTGATATTTTTAAAATTTAAGTAACCATAATGATATTTTTTATTTCCATAGTTTTAGCTATTCTCTTTCTCCCTCTACGTCAATTTTGTTATGTTTTGTCTTTTACTTACATTTTGTGTACATTTAAAAAATTTTTTTTTTTATAATTTTTTTTTTCTTTACTCCCAAAGCCCCAGTAGATAGTTGTATGTCATAGTTGCACATCCTTCTAGTTGATGTATGTGGGACGCGGCCTCAGCATGGCCGTAGAAGCGGTGCATCAGTGCGCGCCCAGGATCCGAACCCGGGCCGCCAGTAGCGGAGTGCGCGCACTTAACCGCTAAGCCACGGGGCCGGCCCTAAAATATTTTTATTGGTTTTAATCATAGTTACATATTTTTAAAATTATCCTGATATTTTAACAGGATTAAGTTGTACTTTTAAACGTTTTCTGTCTGTGCATTGTGAATCATATATATTTCAATCATAGCCAAATATATAGTCCTTTCTTGAACATTAACTTTTCACATGATGATTCCCAGAATATACAGATTATGAAGACTCCAAGCTGTCTTGAGAATCAGGACAGTGATTAAGCTTCTCAGGGAAAACATTTTCTTTTCTCACCCAGAATTCAGGCTTAGACTTCTCTTTAACAACTACCTGAACTATTGGTTCATCCTTTCACAGAAGGCATAACACTTTGAAGGTAACAGATTTATACAGCAGTATTCATTCTAACTCCCTCATCAGCTGGGCCCAAGGATTTATCTCCTGTCCCTGAGTTGAAATAAAAACCAGCTGCCTAGGTTGCTGAGATCAAAACTTCTTATCTCCACCCAGGAAGTTTCAGCATTTATCTCCTCATAATCTTATTTTCAGTTTCTTTTTCATTGTGAACATGTCCATTTTTCTTTATTTTTGGTTTTCTCTATTTTTTTCTTGTACTACAGATACACAAATTAAACAAACTCCTTATTTCCTTTCATATCCTCATCAGTGGCTATGTATAGTCTACTTTTATTTGTATATCTCTGTGTGTGTTTGCTTGTTTGTTTATAGTTTAATAAATAAATGCCCCTGGACGTGCCATCCAGGATGTGAACAATCCTGTGCATGTCTCCTGAAGCACATGTGTGGTAAGTTCTATGGGATATGTACCTAGGAGAATGATGGCTGGGTTATGGGTATGTGAATGTTCAATTGTATGTAATGCCAAGCCATTTTTAAAAGTATTATTAATATATGAGATTGTATATATCCACATTATCTTTTACCTTTGGTTTTATCAGAATTTAAAATTTTTGCCAGTCAAAATGTGTATAAAATGGTATGTCATCGCTGTCTTGATTTGCATTTCCCTGATCACAAATAACTCTGAACATATTTTATGCATGTTTTATATATATATGTGTGTATGTGTGTATTATATATACAGTTATGTGTGTGTGTGTATGTAAATATATATATATAGTCCCACATCTTCCTGCTTCCATTAAATGTATTTTCATTGTCTTCTGTTCATTCTCCCAATTGTATTTTCCCTTACCCAGACAATTTACGGGCATTTCTTATGCAGTATTGATATTGAGTCTTTGTAAGTTTTGCATATTGCAAATATCTTTTCATGGTCTATAATTTTACTTTTTACTTTACTTAAGTTGTCTTGTGATGTAGAAAAGCTTTTATCTTAAATAGTTAAATTTATTTAACTTTTATATAGCATAAATTCTCAGAAGTATTTGAAGCTAACATGCTGCTATTGAAAAACTTTTGAAAAGATGAAATTTTAGATTTCTTAATAAAAGTTTTTCCCAATTTCCTTTATGGCCTGTGGGGGGAAATATACAGAATAGCAGTACTCTTTTAATTCCACTGCTAAGAGAGTTTGTTTTTTGTTCCAAAGTGAGTTACTGATAAAGTATTCACTTGTGTGGGCTTGATGGAGCAGTCTGTCTCCGTGGGAAGCTTCCTCGGGACTACCAAGAAGTGTGAACCCCTGAAGATGCCTCCTTTTTACAAACCCTATAGTTAGCTTAAGTGTTAGGCCTAGCTTCTGGGATCAATTCCAATTTCGATAACACACAATGCTTACTAAAATTCCTTCTGCAGTTTGAATGCAATACAGAATATTTATTCATTTAGCTTCATAGAGCCTCCTTCAATGTGATCACACATGTATTATATTTTTTTGTCCAAGGTAGATGCTTTTCAGTGTTGCATATTATTTTTCATGACATAGTCAAAATAAAAGTTTGTTGCATCAAAAATAAATGTGTAGTTTGAACACATTTTTATCTTGTTTAACCCATGTGGATTTACTAGCACAAAGCCTTCAGATAATACTGCAGATATGATAACTAATGCTGAAAAAAATAAGATTATATGCTAGTAAAAGCTTCAATTTCAAAGGATCAGGTCTGGATCAGCACAATTTGTATATTGTATAAACTGGGTCTAAGAGTGAGGGCCATGCAAATCTCTAGAGATTAGAATACACTAGGCTAAGACATAGGGAACATGCAGAGACTTCTTTCTAACCTGGTTATCTGCATCTTACTAGATCATCCATAGAGCTGAAATTCGCTATTAAAATGCATGAGAACCTACTTTGTAAAGTACAATTCCACTAAGGTAATGTACAGAAAATCAAAATTATGAGTTGAAAAATGTTTATGGGGGGCTAACTTAACAATTGAATTAGGTTGACTGCATGACCAATTCTCCTGAGAGCACAGAATAGGATCACTATAGCAGTCAAAAAATGGACATAAAGGGAAGAATATTTTATGCATTTATTTGTACATTACCTATATTTTGAATTTACCAATAATTTTTAACTCAAAATTGTACTATATGCTTCTACTGAGTCTTTACTAAATGCATAAGGTGGATTCACCTATACTTCACTCACTGTATAATCTTGCTTAGACACATAAAGGAAAATTTCTTTGGATATTATACACTTTAGAAACCAGCCCATTAGAAAAATAAGAACTTCTGAAATAAATGGGACAAAGCTGGCAAACTGGAGAATTTTCTTATACAATTGGGAAGTGCTCAAAATAATTTTGTGAGTAAAAAGAATAATAATACTAGAATCTGTAATAGGACTTTTTCTTTGGCCTATCTAAGGCAAGTTTAAACAGCATAAAATATCTTGCTTATTTCCCTAGAACTGTTTAAAGTTTAAATAAAGCATGGGGAAATAATTTTTAATCTGGTGCCCCTATATTTGTCCAAAATAACCTGTTACCAATCTTATTTCTGATGAACTTATCAAAGTGATTGTTGCATGCCCGATCTTTTCAGAAAGCATATGTTAAACAGGGCAGGCAAAGATAAACTTTAAAAGGATTCACTTGTCCTAACAGCCCATCTGTTCCCTACTCCCCGCAGAGCACATCTCTTTTCTGGGGTCCCTTTCAGATGCACTCTTACCTTATGTAACACTCTCTTTATTGTAAGTTCATGCTGTGACCCTGTCAGAATTGCTACAGCAGGGGTGACCTCCGTAATGACCATCCACAGCCTGCCAAGCTAACTTGGTCAGTGTTAGCTGATTAAACTTTTAACAACATCCCCTGTGCGATAAAGGGCAAAATGACAACTTTGCCCATCGTCAAGGTGTCTGTATAATAAACTAATTAGTAAACCACACAGTCTGTGGAGCTTTTAATGAGTGCTATCGGCTGGCCTCTGTAATAAAAACCCAGTCTGCCCCCTTTTGGGATTCAATTAAGGCACAGACTGTCATATGCTTGGTCTAGCTGATCAATGAATCCATTCCAACCTTTGTGGGAGCTGTTTGCAAGGTCAGTGGCAGTAGTGAAGAAAGCTAGCTCGGTAAAGGAGATATACCCAACAGCGGCCGACAGGCTCCAAGTCCAGTTGTTAATATCCTTGTGGTCATTTGACATCAGCAGAAGTTTCTCTCATTCAAAGGTTAGCTGAAAGAGAAGACAGCAATGAAAAAAATATATTGGTATTTTTTTCACAGAAAGGTCCTTCTGTTATTAAAAAATGATCATTAGTCTGTTAACATCTACTTTTACCCTGCGGTATCTCCTTTTTCTTCACCCAGTGGAATATACTATCCAACTTTCGTTCTTCCAAATATACCTATTGATTTAATTCTTTTCCAGATGTGAAAACAAATGTAACCTCTATGAAATATAGTCCTGGTTTTTATGATTCAAGATGTTGAGGTTTTAGAAAAAAAAATCAATTAGAAAAGATGATATTCCTTATTAAAGGTCCTTGATATCTGAAAAATGTCTTTTTATTAATTAAATATTTTTTAATAGTCTATATTTTCGAATATTGCAAGATTCTTCCATTCTACATCTCAAACATGGCTTTTTTTTCTTAGTAATTTGAGAATCTTTGCATTTACTTCTGCTATGAAAATGATTAATCAAAAATTTAAAATAGTCAATTTTTCTAATATTTAAATGAGAACATGAATACATTTGTTTATTTTGATCATAATAAGTTAAAAAGAAACAAAATATTTGTAAATATTATAGATTATGACATTTCTAGATTTGATATTTATGTTTTTTAGAGTAATCTAGAAAACCTGTGAGAATTAGCAATCTATAATTTTATAGAGACCTGAGATTGAAACGCTTTGCTGCCAGGCTGTAAGACTGTAAACGACTGATCTAGAGAACAAGTGTGGCTAACAATGCAGCAGCCACAACCCAAGGTAACACTGTTGCTGCATATGCAGTGTTTGAGAAGCCTTAGAGGATGTCACTATTTATACCTTGAATAAGGTAAAATACATGTTGTAAGTGCTATTTGAGATTTTGAAGATTTATATCTCTTTAAAAAATGAGAGTTCTATAGTTTATTATTTTCCACAAAGTAGACATCTATATGCAAATTAGATTGAAATTATATTCAAATTGAAAAATTTTTTAATTCAACAATTTTTAATAAATGTATATTTGCAAAAACAATCGAGTGTAAATAATATTGAACAATCTTTACTATTCAGTAGCATTGGTACAATATTTAAGTATTAAAAATGAACATATAAGATCAAAAATTCTAACTCTTACAGTTAATACTAAGGAAATAATTATATGGCTATAGAATATGCAATTACTAAAATATTCACCACAGAGTTTATTTTAATAAGAAACAATTGTGTAAAAACTAGATGCCCAACTGTATGGAACTACATATAAAAAACAGTATGCCCACTTCCACTTAGCAAAATGCAACTCTTAGAAATGATTATGAAGAGCCTATAGTTACAGCTATAGAAAAGTGTTCATAATATCAGTGAAAATACCAGTGAAAAAAATATGATTCAGTTTTTATAATATCTATTTAAATATTATATTATATATATATATAATATATACATGTATATGAATATGTTCATGCATATATACATGTATAAATGTATATGTGAATATGCATACATACGTATGTATACCCATATATATGCATAAGGTACATATATATAGACACATCAATATATACAAATATATATATACATATTCTAGATTTATAAGAGCACTTTCAGTTTTTATACTTTCAATATTTTCTGATTTTTTTCTAATGGCCTCTGTATATTGTTTTAATCAAGAAAAAAGTAAAAGATATTTTATTCTCAAAAATGTACTCAATATAATATAAAAAATAAGAAGATATACAATTAAAAATCTGGGATGTGTTTTAAGAAGTTAAGAAATTATGTTTCAAATAAGTATATTTTCCATCTAACTTTTTTCCATATATTTTATTTGGTAATATAGTCATATAAAAACTGTCTAGAAATATACATATATTTAAACCCAAAATTTAGCTTGAGAGTCAATGTATATTTAGATGAAATATTTTCTATATTACAGACTTAAATAAGTCACTCAAGTAATCATAGAAAAGTAACATTCACGACTGAAATGAACTATATAGTAACTACCCCATTCCATTTTATCTATTTAGAAGCTGAGACTAAAGAGGGAATTCTATTTCATCGGGGTAATACTCTTAGGTACATTTAGAATCCAAAGTAAAAGTCCTGTGGGTTTGCGAGATTTGAGGTTGAGGGATGATTATGGAGAAGGAAAGTGTAATTGACATGATCTTGATTTTTGAATTTTATACTTCCAATTTCTCCTTCATCAGGACCAACCCTATCTCTTTACACACATCCCCACTCACCAGCACCCACACATACAGACACCTGTACAAACATACATACAGTTACAGAGTGAGCATTAAGCAGGCAGATTTGTTTTATTGTGTGTGTGTGCGCTAACTCAAAATATAGGCATAAATCTAAAAAAATATATTATTTAAATTCTCCTCAGAGCTCAAATTCAAAAAATGTTACCAGCACAATTCTAAGACATGAGAGAGTATGTCTTGTGTCCTTTTATAACTCATGTTTTATCAGTAAAAATATTGACTTTTTAGAAAATAAAGATGTTGCACGTCTGGTTTGACTAGCTCACTTACGTAACAAATACACATCAAGTTTCTTTATGAAAATTGCTTTGTAAATATTTCTTTTAACAACTGTAGACATTCAGTTTAAGTCAAGAGAATTGATATTGGGAGATGGGAGAAGGCAGGGGTAGGTGGAGCAATGAGGAAAAAATACTTCCCATGCTGCCCAAACTAAATTTACCACATAACTTGGCATCAAATCATGAATTCGTAGTCTATTTCTAGGTCCCCAAATTCCTGACTTAATTTAGCCAGTCTTTGCAAAATAATGTCTTTGGAACCTATGACCTTATATTAAGGGTAAATTTTAACACAAAGAAAACACATTTTTTTAATAATGCAGAGACGTTCTAATGTTTTTAGTCTATATACCATTCAAGTATACACTAAAAGTATTTTGCAAAGAAGTAAAAAACATTTTACAAAGAAGTGTAGTGTACAGAGAAATACATTATATCTTTTCTAATAGAAAAGATAAAATTAAATAATATAAAATGTTCAATTAAAACCAAAGAAGGCAGAAAATCAGTGGGAAAAGAAAATCAAAAAACAAACACAGTGAATATAAAATATTCAAAAGCATGTTAGATATATATCCAGATATATCCATAACCATTACTAATGTGAATGGTCTCTATACCCCAATGAAAAGAAAGATATTGTCAGATTGGATAAAACAAGACCCAATATGTTAGACCCTATATGTTGTCTATAAAAACCTACTTTAAATATGAAGACCCAGATAGGTTAAGAGTAAAGGAATGGAGAAAGATATACTATATGAACACTAATCAAAAGAAAGCCAATGTAGCTATATTAATTTCATACTTCAGAATAAGAAAGATTATTGGGGATAAAGAGAATCATCTCCTAATAATGAAGGGATCAATTTTCCAAGAAGACACAACAATCCTAAATGTTGTACGCACTTAAACAAAAGAGTGTCAAAATTATGAGACAAAGTTGATATACTGAAAGGAGAAATTATCAAATCCACTATCATTCTTGGGAACTTCAGCACCTCTCTGTCAATAATTGATAGATCAGATAGGCAAAAATCAGTAAGAATATAGATGCCCTTAACAGCTCTATCAATCAGCTTGATCTAATTAACATTTATAGACTACTACATTTAACAACAGCAGAACGCACAATCTCCCCAGGTTAACATGGAATATTAACCAAGATAGATCTCACTCAGGTACATAAAATACACTTTTACAAATTAAAAAAAAAAGAAATCATACAAAATATGTTCTTGGGCCACAATGGCATTAAACTACAAATCAATTAGCTGAAAAAAATCAGGATAATCCACAAATATTTGAAAATTAGCAACATACTTTGAAATAACCCATGAGATAAAAAAGAAAGTCTGAAGAGAAATTTTTAAAAAATCATTTTGAACTAATTTGAAATGAAAATACTGTTTATCAAAATATTGGGGATGCAGAAAAGCTGCTTAAAGCAGTGACAAAATGGAATTTATAGCATCAAATTACATATTAGAAAAGCAGAAAGAATCTACAAAAATAATAAACTCCTGGAAAAGATAAGCAATTATTTTGTGAGATTAATATATAATACAAGGGCAATATACTAAAGTCAATTGCTTTCATATATACCAGCAATAGACAACTGGGATTTTTTTTTTTTTTTTTTAATTTTTTGTTTATTGCAGTAACATTGGTTTATAACATTGTAAAAATTTCAGGTGTACATCATTATACTTCTATTTCTGCATGGACTACATCATGTTCACCACCAAAATACTAATTACAACCCATCACCACACACATGTACCGAATTATCCCTTTCACCCTCCTCCCTCCCCCCTTCCCCTCTGGTAACCACCAATCCAATCTCTGTCCCTATGTGTTTGTTTATTGTTGTTATTATCTACTACTTAATGAAGGAAATCATACGGTATTTGACCTTCTCCCTCTGACTTATTTCACTTTGCATTATACCCTCAATGTCCATCCATGTTGTCACAAATGGCTGGATTTCATCGTTTCTTATGGCTGAGTAGTATTCCATTGTGTATATATACCACAGCTTCTTTATCCATTCGTCCCTTGATGGGCACTTAGGTTGCTTCCAAGTCTTGGCTATCGTGAATAAGGCTGCAATGAACACAGGGGTGCATGTACCTTTGCAAATTGGTGTTTTCAAGTTCTTTGGATAAATACCCAACAGTGGAATAGCTGGATCATATGGTAGTTCTATCGTTGATTTTTTGAGGAATCTCCATACTGTTTTCCATAGTGGCTGCACCAGTTTGCACTCCCACCAGCAGTGTATGAGAGTTCCCTTCTCTCCACAACCTCTCCAACACATGTTGTTTCCTGTCTTGTTAATTATAGCCATTCTGACAGGCGTGAGGTGATATCTCATTGTAGTTTTGATTTGCATTTCCCTGATAGTTAGTGATTTTGAACATCTTTTCATGTGTCTGTTGGCCATCTGTATATCTTCTTTGGAGAAATGTCTGTTCAGGTCTTTTGCCCATTTTTTAATTGGGTTGGTAGTTTTTTTGTTGTTGAGATGCATGACAACTAGGATTTGAAATTTTAAAAAAGTTAGGATTTTAGAACAGCAACATCCCTCCCCTCAAACCCATCCCGGGCCCCACAAAATAATTACTTGGATGTAAATCGAACAAAATATGAACAGGTATTCTATGCTGAAACTAAAAATTAATGATGAAAGTAACCAAAAAATCTAAATAAATGGAGAGATATTCCATTTTTATAGATTGATAGTATCAATATTATTAAGATGTCAATTCCTCCCAACTTTATCTATGAATTCAGTGCAATGCAATCTCAATCAAAATCCCAACAAGTTATTTTGTGGTATCAAAGCATTGATTTTAAAATTTATATGGAAAAGCAAAGAATCTAGAGTAGCCAACACTATATTGAAGATGAAGAACCAGGTTGGAGGGCTCACATTATGTTTTTAAGATTTACTACAAGGCTACAGAAAACAAGAGATTGCGTATTGACAAAAGAATAAACACAGATCAATGGAACAGAATAGAGAGCCTAGATAAATGAACGCAAATATAATGAACTGAATTTTGATAAACTTGCTAAGGCAATTCAGGAGAGAAAGTCTAGTCTTTTCAAAAATAGTGCTGGGACAATTGGATATCAATATACCACAGCAACAACAAAACAACTCTGAACCTAGGCACAGACCTTGCACCTTTATACAAATTTAACACAAAATATATCATAGAAATGTAAACTGCAAAATAATAAAACTTCTAGAAGAAGACATAGGAGAACTTTTAGGTGACTGTGGGTTTGGTGTTAAGTTTTTGATACAATACCAAGAGCACAATTCATCAATTTAAAAAAAAAACGGACGTTGGATTTTAAAATTAGAATTTTCTCTTCTGTGAAGGATGCTGTTAAAAGAATGAAAAAACAAGCCTTGGACGGGACAAAATCTTTGCTAAACACATACCGATAAAGAACTGCAATACAAATATACAAAGAAGTCTCAGAACTCAACAGTAAGAAAACAACCCAATTAAAAAATGGGCAAAGATCTGAACAGACATTTTACCAAAGAAGATATACAGATGGCAAAGAAGCATGTGACAAGATGCTCAGCATCATTTTTCATCAGGAAAAAAAGCAAATTAAAAGAAAATCAGATACTGCAATTCACCTATTGGAATGGCTAAAATCCAAAACACTGGCAAAACCAAATGCTGATGAGATGTGGAGCACTAGGGACCTTGATTTCTGGTGAGAATTTCATTGCTGATGGGAATGAAAAACAGGACAGCTACTTCTGAAGACAACTTGGCAATTTCTTATAAGAGTAAATCATCTTATCATATGATCCAGTACTAATGTTCCTAGGTATTTAACCAATTGAGTTAAAACTTATGTCCATCTAAAACCTGCACATGAATGTTTATAGCAACTTTACTTATAACGGCCCCAAACTGGAAGCAATTAAGATGTTTTTCAATAAGTAAATGGGTAAATAGGTGAATGGATAAACTGTGGCACACCCGTACAATACTATACTATTTAGCAATTTAAAAAAATGGGCTATCGAGCTAAGGATAAAATTTTGACAGAGGCAAAAATACAGAGATAGTAAACAGATGAGTGGTTGCCAGGAATTTGGGGAGAAGGAGGAGTTGAATAGGTGAAGCACAGAGAATTTTTAGGGTGGTGAAACTATTCTGTATGTGACTATCATGGTATAGATATAATACTCATCAAAACCCACAGAACTTCACAGCACAATGAGCCTTAATGTATGAAAATTTTAAAAAATCATTTAGGAGGCCAGAGATGCCAGGATAGAATGCAGACTGTGATAAAATAATCTAACAAACGTATGAAATAACTTCCATGAAAGTGTTGGGAGAAAAGGGTGCTGACCTAAGTAACTTTGGAAATGAACAGAATCTGTAAAACTAAAGCCAAAAAATAACTGGACATAGAACTTTAGTTCAAGTTGTTACACAAGGGAGCATAGGTTAACAATTCTGGAACTACGGTACACGTACACTGGAATTAAACAATTAAATTAATGTGTGGTGAATGATGGAGCCCAGTTTCTCACTGTTATAGTGGCAGGTTACAGACATACAAGAGGAGAAGACTAGAACGATTCAAGTGGACTAGAGTTGGAAACATCAATATGAACTTATGTTTATTTTCATATTTATATATAGATACACAGAGAAATATATGTAGATACATGTACAAACATGGGTTAGTATATACACATATATTGCATTGTTCTGTTGGTTGAGAAGGCATAGAAACAATGACACCCTTGTAGCAATGAGCATACCTCATATCCAGATATTGGTTTCCAATACCACTCTCCAATAAAAGTCACAAGGGCTCCTTAGAGAAATGGCTGATTCTAGGACTGGAGCAGGAAATAAACAAAATGATCCCAGAGCTCTATTTTTAATTTTTTGAGGAACCTCCATACTGTCTTCCATAGTGGCTACACCAATTTACATTCCCACCAACAGTGTACAAGGGTTCCCTTTCATGCACATTCTCCCCAACACTTGTTATTTCTTGTCTTTTTGACAATAGCCATTCTAACAGGTGTGAAGTAATATCTCATTGTGGTTTTGATCTGCATTTCCCTGATGATTAATGATGTTGAGCATCTTTTCATGTACCTTTTGGCGCTCTGTCTTCTTTGGAAAAATATGCCTTCAGATATTCTGCCCATTTTTTAACTGGATCTTTTTTTTGCTATTGAGTTATGTGAGTTCTTTACATATTTTGAATATTAGCCCCTTATCCGATACATGATTTGCAAATATTTTCTCTCATTCAGTAGGTTGCCTTTTCATTTTGTTGACGGCTTTCTTTGCCGTGCAGACACTTTTTACGTATGATGCAGGCCCACTTATTTATTTTTGCTTTTGTTGCTTTTGCTTTTGGTGTTAGGTTCAAAAAGTCCTCACCAAGACCTGTGTGAAGGAACTTACCACATATGGTTTCTTCTAGGAGTTTTATGGTTTCAGGTCTTGCATTCAAGTCTTTAACTGTTTTGAGTTAATTTTTGTGTATGGTGTAAGAAACTTGCTCAGTTTTATTGTTTTGCATGTGGCCGTCCAGTTTTCCCAACACCATTTATTGAACAGACTGTCCTTTCTCCATTGTATATTCTTGCCTTATTTGTCATAAATTATTTGACCATATATGTGTGGGTTTATTTCTGGGCTTTCTATTCTGTTCTGTTGATTAATGTGTCTGTTTTTATGCCAATACCATACCGTTCTAACTACTACAGCTTTTATAATACAGTTTGAAACCAGGGAGTGTGATGCCTCCAGCTTTGTTTTTTTTTCTCAAGATTGCTTTGACTATTTGGGGTCTTTTGTGGTTCCATACAAATTTTAGGATTATTTGTTCTATTTTTTTGAAAAATTCCATTGGAATTTTGATAGGGGTTGCATTGAATCTGTAGATTGCTTCAGGTAGTATGAACATTTGAACAATATTAATTCTTCTACTCTATAGGCATAGAATCTTTCCATTTATTGGTGTCTTTTTCAATTTCTTTCATTAATGTCTTGTCGTTTTCAATATACAGGTTTTTCACCTCCTTGGTTAAATTTATTCCTAGGCATTGTATTCTTTTTGATGCAATTGTAAATGGGATTATTTTCTTTATTTCTTTTTCTGATAATTTGTTATTAGTGTATGAAAACACAACAGATTTTTGTGTATTGACTTCATATCCTGCAACTTTATAGAACTTGTTTATTCGTTCTAACAGTTTTTTGCTGGAGTCTTTAGGGTTTTCTATGTATAATATTATGTCACCTGCAAATAGTCACAGTTTTACTTCTTCTTTTGAAATTTGGATGACTTTTATTTATTTATTTTTTTGCCTAATTGCTCTGGCTAGGAATTCCATACTGTGTTGAATAGAAGTGGTGAGAGTGGGCATCCTTGTGGTCCTGATCTTAGAGGAAAGGCTTTCTTCTTTTCACCATTGAGTATAATGTTAGCTGTGGGCTTGTATATGGCCTTTATTATGTCGAGGTACGTTCCCTACCACATGATCCAGCAATTCCACTTCTTGGTTTTTATCTGAAGAAAACAAAAACACTAACTCGAAAAGATGTATGTACCATCATGTTCAATGCAGCATTATTTACAATAGCCAAGATATGGAAACAACCTAAGTGTCTATCAATGGGTGAATGGATAAAGAAAATGTGGCATATGTATATACAATGGAATATTCTTTAGCCATGAAAGAGAATGAAATTGTGTCATTTGTAATAATACGGATGGACCTTGAGGGAATTATGTTAAGTGAAACAAGTTGGATAGAGAAAGACAAATACCATATGATCTCTCTTACATATGGTATCTGAAAAAAAAAAAAGCCAAGAACATGGATACAGAGAACAGATTGGTGGTTGCCAGAGGTGAAGGGGTGGAGAGTGGGAGAAATGGGTGAAGGGGGTATAAATTTATTATTTAGAAATTTATTGAATAAATGAAGAGCCATATCATGTTCAAAAAAAAGTTATTGAGAGTCACTTTATTTTTAGTTGCCTTGCTTTCCTCCAAAAACAAAAAAAAAAGCCTATAGCAGCTTATAGTGCCGAAAAGTAAAGAAATGCTAACAGAAAAACAAAACAAAACAAAAATGATGAGGGTATCATCATCCCTGTATCAAAGGGACACAGGAGTCAACTGAAAAGCCTCCAATAGCCAAAGATGGAACTATACGAGCAACAAAATAAAATAGTCTTGAATTATAACCCAAAATATATAATAAATATCCATGAGTCCATACTATTATAATTGAATGAATAAATAAATAAATGGAGGAGAATAGACAAATATCCCATTGAAAAGAATTCCAAGTAATTTACCTAGATACTCCACTCTCAAGGAAGTAGAGATTAGCTGTCTATTCCTTAAGCATGGGATGCATATTTTGACTTCCTTCCTAAAAATACAGTATGGAAAAGTGCGGGTAAGTGTAACACTGCAGTGGAGAAAACTGACAAACGTGACCTTAGCAAGGTGATTAAGGTTAGCATCAACAGTGGAAAACTGTGTTTATATTATGTACCCTTGAAGTGTTGTGACGTGATAAGAATGACACATTACCTTGATGGTCTTTCTCTCAAAATCCATAACTTCAATCTAGTTATGAGAAAAGTACCACAAAATTTCAATTGAGGGACGTTCTGCAATACACCTTACAAATAATCCTCAGAAACATTAAGGTCATTTAAGTCTGAGAAACTGTCACACCAGGAGATGCCTAAGGAGACATAGCAACTAAACGTAATGTAGTATCGTAGATGACATTCTGGAGTAGAAAAAGGACATTAAGTAAAAACTTAGGACATCTTAATAAATTATGGACTTTATTTAATAGTAATGTATCAATATTGGTTCATTAATTGTGAAAATATTTCACACTAATGTAAAATGTCAGTAATAGAGGTACTGGGGATGGAATATATGGAAACTATCTGCTAGATTTTCACCTTTTCTGTAGACCCAGGACTGTTCTAAAATAAAATTTTGTTTTAAATAAAGACCCACTGTAGCTAGAAAGGTAGGAAATGAAGTCAGAGAGCTGGAAAGGTGTCAGTCATAGAATGCCTTGAAGGCCGTAGTTTAATAGAAATATGGCGTCCTTTGTTGGAAACATTGGTGATGTTATGATTTGATTTATATTTTAAAAAGACAACTCTGGCATCTATAACTCGGGCACCTAATACAGATTACAGGATGAAAAGAGTCAACAAAGGAGGAATGATTTGAAGGTTAATAATATGGTCCAGAAGAGAGATATTGATGGCCTAGACAAGTTCAGCTGATGAAGATGATGGTTCATTAAACGTGGGGTGTGAAAGAAAAGTTTCATGGATTAGGATAAGGGTTTTTGTTCTGAGCAGCTTGATAAATACTGGTGGCATTTTCTTCTACGGGGACATTGAAGAAAGAGCCTGTTTGAGTTTCGGGGTTGCCAGTGAAATATTATAACCATTCTGTTACATGTCATGATACCCTTTTTTTCACATATTGAAGAATGATGGCATAGAGATGTTATGAAAATTGCCAAAACATAGAAACCTAAAATCACCAGAGCTGAGATATCTCATATGAGTCCAAAGCATATGATATTATTTCACATTGTTTCTGAGCCACAGAGGCGATAAATTTCTCTGTCCCTACAGTTTTAAAGATAAAGTACCTGTGTCTATTGATCAAAGAGGCTTTCAAAAGTAGATACGAAAACTTTCTGAATGAGAAGAAATATAAATAACATGACTTCAAAATCTGTTTTCACCTTTTGTTTTCCTTACGAACTCAAAGGCAAAGGGGCTTAACTTTATTTCTAGCAAAAGGGAGGAGGGAATTTCTCACCATCTGGTATCAGAATAATCATGGGACTTGGTTTGTGTGATTTGATTCACAGTCCAGAGTCACATTATGACTTTTGTGGGACCTAGGCACTTTTGCCTTTGTGAGTGTGAGCCCCTTCTTCTATTAAGCACATATGCAAAATTATATTTACAACAGGGTTGGTAAAATAATATATTAACATTATATCATGACATTTTCTTTGACCTACTGTGCCTACAATGCCTAATGGATAAGCCTACCCTGCTCATATCTGTATGGAAAAGAATGTTCTTACACAGTTAAGATGTTAAAAAATAGAAGATATAGGTTATCCCAAATCACAGGTTCTAGATTTTTTCAACTAAGAATTATTTCAATTCATAAGGATAGTATGTAGAAATCAGTAGTTCATTATAGATTACTAAAGCATGTTTTTTCCCCTAAAAATTTTGCTAATGTATTTTTTTTTTTTGTGAGGAAGATTAGCCCTGAGCTAACATCCATGCCAATCCTCCTCTTTTTGCTGAGGAAAACTGGCCCTGGGCTAACATCTGTGCCTATCTTCCTCCGCTTTATATGGGAGGCCGCCTCCGCATGGCCTGACAAGCAGTGCCTTGGTTTGTGCCTGGGATCCGAACTGGGCCGCCAGCAGCGGAGCGTGCGCACTTAACTGCTATGCCACAGGGCCGGCCCCAGCAAATGTATTTTTTTAAAATGAGGGATGTGATTTTTTTTGATTCCAGTAATAGTTTTTAGATTAAGACTGAATTTTTCCTTTCTTCACATGGTTTTATGTCCTTTCTATCCATTCTCAAATTTTGATTCTACTCAACTTATCATTATTATTATCATTATTATGACATTTTACTGTTTAGTTATCTCAGTATTAAGAGGAACTGGACTTTTAAAAATTATTTTTGTCTGTGCGTGCGTTTCTTCTTTCTTGCCTGGGTTTTGTGTCACTGCTTTCTCAGTTTTTTTCTTATATGATGTATCTGGGACACATTTCTTGCTCTTTTTAGGCTTGTCATAAGCTAAAATAAGTTTAAATATCTCAAGCATTTGGTCTTTCCCCTAAATATGCTAAAATAAGAGAAATATTCTTTATTAATAATTCTACCTTTTCAAGCAAGTCATCACATAGAAAGGCCAGCGTATTAATTAATTAATACATGCACCCAGAGGAAAATTAAACAGTTGAAATAATAAATGCAGACGTGTCTTTGAATATTTGAATTGAATTTTATTGTTTAAGTTACTAGCAAATTTTAATCTGTTGGGGCAAGATAATACTTGGAAGCATTTTATTCTGTAGAGCTGAATTCTGGTAAGCTAGGAGTTTGTACCTTTGTTCCTTAAAGTGTATTTTAACCACTTAAGATGGGAATAATTTTAAAGATGGTCAGTTACTACATTTTTTAAATAGAATTAATATATGCCATTGATGCACGTTATTATTTTATGTTGTTATTCATATATATTTTGAGGATCTACTAACATGACTTGTTTTGTTTTATCTAACTTAAACAGTTCTCAGATACTTATGCTTTTTGAAAGTTTACAGTATTGCTATTAATAGCATCCGGTAAGTTAGGGCAAGGTGGTTTTTGATAGAAACTGTGCTTAGTTTTGTACATGTTGCATTTGGTTGTTATAGGAACCGAAAAATTCAATTGAGTTTAAGGGAAATAAGTAAGATATAAGTTGCCATAAATCTATTGACATGTCATCCTAATTAAAAAATATATATACAGATACATATATTTATTGTTTGCAAATAGGAATGCATCCAACTACCTGGATAAAATTCAGAAAAATTCTTTCTTGTTTGGAAAGATAGGACAGATTTTATCAAAGTTCTCAATAACAACAATGTTGCTAATAATGTAGACTGTAAATCATCAATAAAAAAGAAACATTTAAAAGTGTATATTTACAGTCACGTGCCACATAACAATGTTTCGGTCAGCAACAGACTCCATATATGATGGTGGTCCCATAAGATTAATACCATATAGCCTACATGTGTGGTAGGGTATACCACCTAGGTTTGTGTAAGCATGCTCTGTGATGTTTGCACAAGGACAAAATCACCTAATGACGCATTTCTCAGAACATATCTCTATCATTAAGTGATGCATGACTGTATATTTACTCTGTCAATTAAAAGTGATTTAATTCAGTTGGAGAAAAAAATGGAAAATATATAGGCTGCTCATTAAATGACATGGAGAGGGCAAAATTGAGCATAGCAAGTGTATGTATTTGAAAGATATAAATTTCTCTTTCCATTTTCTCTTAAATCCTCTAATGAGGTTATTGCTTCTCATTTTCCACCTTTACTAAAACTACTTGCACAAAAGTCACCGATTCTTCTGTGTCGATAAATTTAATGGCAAAAATCTCAATCCATCTCTTAGCTTGACCTATAGATAACATTTGAAATAATGGATGAAAGCCCGCACTCCCTGCTTTGGCACTAGTACTCTTAAATGGAGTTCCCCAGAGACTTTCCTTAGGCTACTTCTCTTCTCTCCCAACTTGACTTGATCCAATTTGATGCTTTTAAATCCTGTCTATATGGTCCAGCCTGATCTTCCCTCTTGAACTGAAGATCCCTGTATCTTGATACTTGATATTTCCACTTGAACATCTCATAGAATTCCCAGACTTAGCTTGTTGAAAATTTTAATCTTTTGATCTCTCCAACCCTGCTCCACCTAGAGTGTTCCTTGACTCAATGCATACTCTGCAGTTCCAATCATTGAGGCCAAAAATATCTTGGAGGAATCATGATTCTTCTTTCTCATACTCCCTAGATAAACAGTCCGAAAATACTACTGAATCTATCTTTAAAATATATCCGGAATCTGATTCCTAATCACAACTTTTACCCTCGTCCAAGCCATTGTCCTTTCTCTCCAATATTATTGCAATAATTTCTATCTGGTTTCCCTGCTTTCGTCCTTGTTCCTTCTACAGTCTGTTCTCCACAGAGCAGAGAGAGAGAAGTTTTTCCAAACTTGGTGAAACCAGATCATAATTTTGCTTAAAACTCTCCAATGGTTCTGCATCTCACCCAAGGCCCTACTGAATCAGGACTCCCACTAACTTTCTAATGGCATCTCCTACTTCTCTCTTGCTTACTTCCTTCCAATCTCAGTGCCTTCTTTGTTATTTTTCAAGCACATCAGGCATAATTCTGACTGAGAGCCATCGTAATTGCTCTTTTCTCTGTTGTGGGTACTCTTTTCCCAAGACATCTGCTTAGTTCACTCCTTCACCTAATTGCATTTAAATGTTTACTCAAAAATTTGAAAAAATTTGCTCTCTGACTGCCCTATTTAGAATTGCAACCCCCTTCTGGCACTCCCACTCTCCTTAGCACATATTACCTTCTTACATATTTGGGTTATTTGTTTTATTGTCTGTACCCTTACTTAGTAGAAAGTAAGCTCTACAAGGGAATCAATTACTTTTATTTGTTTTACTGCTGTATCCCTGAAGTATAGAACAGTAGAAAAAGTGCTCAATAGATATATGTTAGATTTGTTGAATGACTGTATAGATCCTTAGGGGGAATGACCATTTTGACCAATTGTGACAAAATCTAAGTCTATGCTGGTATCATAAGAACATGATGAATTGTTTAGGGAGGTGAATAAATTGATGAGAATTTAAGGTAGAATTATAATGGTGATAATGAAAGGGTTAGGTCAAATTCATGAGTAATCAGCAGAAAATGGTTTTCAACATTAGTAACTATTAGACCATTAACTATTTGTAAAAAAAATTAAATGAAATCAAAAAGATAGATTTTCTGTTATCATGTCCAGGTATTCTGATCTGCAGGTATCTGCATTTTAACAAACATATCAGGTGATTCTGATGCAAATCGTCCAAGGATCCTGCTTTGAGTAAGTGCCTTAGAGAAAGAAAAGGGGAAGCCAAAAGAAAACTACTAGAGTTTGAGAGGAGTAAGTTCACATTTTCACTGAAATCTAGCGTAAAAGTATATGATTAAATAACAGAATTAAAAATTAGATTTAGAATTTGGCAGCATTTTTCTTCTTGGTCAGGACTGATAAACTGAGGAAGTTGGATGGCTTTTTTTCTGAAAGAATTTAAAAATAGATTCTCATCTTTCTGGAGTGATTTTTATGATGGTCTATTTTAAGACATCAGATTAGCCAAAATGAACTTGCGTTGTTCTTTTCAAGTGCTGTGATCGTGACTTTTAATCTTTTTAACAGCCATGAAGGGGTAGAGTATATGTTTCAGACCAAGTATCAAGTTGAGATCATTGATAATAGAGCCAACTTTGAGTATCGAGTGAATGAAGTTACCTTTCTGCCTGCATTCTTAATGATTCTAATTCTCTCGCATTTTCTCTTATCAAGGTACAGACTTCTAGGCCTAAGTAAGGTCATATAGAAATATAGCATCTTTTTTCCTTCATTTTAAAATTCGTGTTTGAGGCAGGGTTTTGTCAATAGGATGTGCACTCAGGAAGGGCACAATTGTTACCATTTTAATTTAATAGTGTGACATTTTACATTTCTTAGTCAGGGATTAAGTAGGACATCTCTACTTAGCACAGTGTAACAGAGGGGAGAAAACAAGGAGGGATTGAGAAAAACAGTAAATTTTTTAAAAATTTTTTTCTTGACATTTTCAAATAACACTGCACTATGGTGTTGGATACCCAAATAAGATCTTAGCTTATTTCAAAATAATCAGTGGGCTAAATGTTTCCTTTGTTTTTTTAAAATAAACAAATATGTACATGGAGGACTAGGTTCAGGAGCAGGTTCTAAAATGATCATTTTCCTATTAAAGATCTCTATGTAGAAGGTGCCTACAGTTCTAGTTAGCATTTCCAATCCCACATAAATACAAATATATACACCTTCTAGTTCCGGCTATCTTCTGAGCGAAATAGCTCTGAAATAAGAGACCAGGAATGACAAATCTGTTCCTCGGTAATTGGGATAGGATTTGCCTTTGTGACACTAAACACTCTAAGAAAAGGAACAGCTGCAGAATGTGAAGTGATGAAAATAGTTTAATTTTAAACATCCAATCCTAAGACTTCAATTTAAAAAATTAGAACATGAAAGAAACATAGACAATGTTATGGTGCAATGGATCTTTCTTTTTAAACCTCCAGAAATATTGTAAGATTACACAGCCCAGTTTACAAGAGAATTTGGGGCAAGTTTCACACTTTTATCATTCAAATTTGGGATTTGTTTATTTCATTTTCTGCTCACTTAAGTGTTTTAAGCATAAACTGAACAACTGTCTATATGTACTCAAGATAGAGATCTAACTAAATTGGGACCCTATTTTACCCTTGGTGACCTGGGTGAGGATTCAAACTTTGCTTATATTTTTATTTGTAATTTGAGTATAAGAAATTCAGAGCTCTGGAGAAAGTTAAATACACATAGATTCATTCTCAAAAAGTCCTGCAAAAGCCTATAAGTGACATATAAACACAAGAAATGCTTAACACAAGCATCCTTTTAATATAATTTGAGAAAACAAATAAAAAATAAAACGTTAGTATCTTACATAAGATACCAGTAACCCCTTGTTAAGACAAGGAAAGGAGCAAAAAGTATACTATGATAAATTTAAAGCTTTTTTTTTTTTTTTATTGATGATCTTCAGATAATTTAGCTGAGATTGTTAAAGTAGATATACTAGGCAGTAATTACTGAAGGGCATGAAAGTTTTAGCATGACTAAAAGTTTGCTTTTAAAAAGAAGGTTATTAACAATAAGAGCAAAATAGAATACAATACACTGAATCAACTCAAATTATAAAACTCTCTTCCGCTATGAAAGAATTATTTTTTATTTTTATTTTTATTTTTTTGCAGGGAAAGATTCGCCCTGAGCTAACATCTGTTGCCAGTCTTCCTCTTTTTTTTTTTTATTTCTCCCAAAGCCCCAGTATATTGCTGTATATCCTAGTTGTAAGTCCTTCTAGTTCTTCCATGTGAGTCACTGCCACAGCATGGCAACTGACAGACTGGTGGCGTGGTTCCGTGCTGGGAAGCGAACCCAGCCTACCAAAGCACTGAGCGCTGATCTTTAACCAGTAGGCCATCAGGGCTGGCTCAAGAACAGAATTTTGAGCATTCTAAGCACAGGTCACAAGGTTTATACTTTGAAGCTCTTGTTGCAGATAACAACTAACATTTATGTAAAACCTTTATTCTTCAACAGTTTTATTTCACATTTTTATTCCTCAAAATACATATTCATTTGTATTATTATTATCTGCATAAAAGAAAAACTAACATTCAAAGAGACTGAACTTCTGGTATCTAGTAAGTCATGTATCTAATAAATGATGAAGGTGAAGTCTGAATGCTACTTCTTTGCCAATAAATTCTGTGCTCTATCTGGTGACCTATTAATATGAGTGCTTCTAAGGCCTTTATTTCAGACCTGTTTATATTTAATTTATTAAAAAATCAAATATTTTAATTTGTATGCAAAACCTATGACAACTATCAAGATATTGGATAGTTGCCAAATTCTGGTAGCTATAGAGATGAACCTGCCCAGGTCACTCTTCAGAGAAGGATTTGCCCCCTAGCTCTAAGGAGTGCACAGTTCCACATCTGTAAATGAGACATGAGGAAATAAAAGCATGGCCATTTTGCCCCACACGGGGAATATTGATGGGTAACAGCTTTGTTGGGCTTCTGTGACAGTCCAATCTCTCCTTCTGCCCCATGTTGCTTTCTCCCTTCCCTTCACAGTAATTAATCCCTAGTAAACATCTCTGCCTCAGTATCTGCTTCTATAAAACCAAGACTACCTACATAATTTGTAGGGCAGTGCAAGATGGAATCCCAGAGATCTGTTTTAATAAAGAATATGAGTGCATTTTTTATGTTTACTCACTGACAGCTTTCAAACCCCAGAAAGGGACATGCCAATAAGAAAGTTCTCACTTGCTCCCTTGACACTAGATGGGGAAGTTCAAACCATGCAAACCCAGCTCTTCTGCAGAGATTCTTAACCCAGCCTGTCTGTTAACCACAATAAAAACTAAAGCCATTTGCCCCTCACTCAAGCCATTTGGAACCTGCTTGGGAGCCTCTCCTGCTCTCCCCAGAAACCCTTATTATGTGAGTAATAAATTTTTTTCATAACTTCTTGGTGCATCATCAGTTTCAATGTTCAAATAAGTTTTGGGTGGGAGTTTGATCCTGCCCTCTGCAGGATATCAAAAAACATCCTTGTTCAAAAATTATTAAAAGTCTCAAGACTATGACAGCAGAGCATATCACTAAGAGTAAGGCCATTCTAAGCATGGGGTCCTGTGCAACTGCACAGCCCTGTGTAAAACCCAACCTGTGACATCAACTGTAGCTTGCCTTTGTGTTAATTTTGTAATCTTAATTAGAAAAGCATAATCCATAGTTTTTATCTCTCTGGGGAGTCTGTACTAATATTGTTATGCTCACAGTTGCTTCTCCGTTTTTCTTTCCTTTGGTTTTTACCACTGTGCTCAATTTGATGAGCTTTCATAATTTCCTCAGTCATATTATTTGCCCGCTTCTAGGAAAACCATCCTGCTGAAGAGGATCATTGATTTATACATTCATATGTTCCATTCTCCCGTCTCTCATAGATGTTTATGACACTATGTATATGCATCCTCCTACCCTCACTACCCTCCTAACCCAGTCTAAATTCTACGCTGCCACAATATGTCTTTTGTGTGCAAATATTGGCAACTTTCTTGCCCTTCTTTCAGTTTGTCACCCTCTCCTGGTGAGACTAGCCGTCATTATGTTGTACTTCACCTAAACTATATTGGGGTCTCTGAACTTGGACATGGTTTACTGTCTCAGTTTAGATTTATAACCATTAATTTCAAGTGACTATTAATTTTCCCTGTCTACTGGATCATTCTGATAAGCACACTCTATACACATATACTGTAATTTCTTCCATTTTCAAAAGAAAACCTCCTAAACCTCTGTTTCTCTCTAGCTGCCACTCCATTCTTCTGCTCACCTTTAACAGCAAAACTCTTAGAGTTATTTATATTTTCTATCTCCAATTCCTTTCCTCCCATTTTCCTTTAGATTTATTTCATTCAGGAATTTGACTCCACAATATATTGGAAATGCTTTTATTGAGGTTACAAATGAATTCATGTTGCTAAAGGCCAAAATTCTAATGTCATTATTGACTGTTTTCTTTCTCTCACAACCCACATCTCGTCAGCTACCAAATTCTTTTGCTCTAATTTTAAAGTATATAGAATTTGACTGCCAATATCCAGAATGATCCTCTGATCCAATCCGTTGTGATCTTTTTTTTTTTTTTTTTTGTGAGGAAGATCAGCCCTGAGCTAACATCCATGCTAATCCTCCTCTTTTTGCTGAGGAAGACCGGCTCTGAGCTAACATCCACTGCCAATCCTCCTCCTTTTCTTCCCCCAAAGCTCCAGTAGATAGTTGTATGTCATAGCTGCACATCCTTCTAGTTGCTGTATGTGGGACGCGGCCTCAGCATGGCCGGAGAAGCGGTGTGTTGGTGCGCGCCTGGGATCCAAACCCAGGCCGCCGGTAGCAGAGCGCACGCACTTAACCACTAAGCCATGGGGCCGGCCCTCTTATCATCTTTTGATTGAATGATTTCTAAAGCTCCTTAAATAGTTTTCCTGCTTCACCTCTCTATTTTCATTAGCAGATTTTCAATCTTGAAGACAGTTATCATTTTTAAATCCAAGTAGACTTATGTCACTTCTTATTTAAAATACTCAAATGGACTCCATCTCACACAGAAAAAAAGTCAAAGTTTCTACAAGAATCTAAAGACCTTTCATGACCTGGACCCTAATGCATTTTAAAAGAAATCTCGTATTACTCTTACTTTTAATCACTTCCTTCCAACCATACTATTTCCACGTGGTTCCACAAATAAGCCAGGTGTGCTGATGCCTCAGGGCCCCTGAACTTGCTATTTGTTCTTGCTTGGATTCCTAATGTACCTGAGTCACCCTCACCAGTCGTTGGTCAAATGTCACTTTCTCAATGAGTCCTTTTAAGATCATTCAAATTAAAATAGCAACCTTCTTCTTAATTGTCAATCACTATCTTCCACTTCTGTTTTACTTTTTCTTATAGTATTTTTGACATATTATTTAATATATATATTTTTTATGTTTATTGTATGTCTTATGTTAGTAGAATAAAAGTTTTATGATAACAGGCATCTTTATGTGTCTGGAACATAAATGTTCAACAAACAATTATGAATTAATTAATCAAAATATATCTACTAATAGAGTTCTTATAAAATATTCCTAAGGTTCTTCACAAGTTCTAATCACCCAAAAAGCGCTCAATATTATATTAGCGACTTGTCTAAATACTTCCTGCAAAGACAAATGCAAAGACTGAGCACGCATGAATAAGATTGAAGAGGTAGAAAATGCAAATTATTTTCAACATGAGAGAAGAATATGTTAATGAAATAACTCAAAATGTGGACATTATGTAAGTAGAACATATGGAATAATTTTGAAACCAATGTACAAATAAATGGAAAATGTCAAGACAATTTGAGTTTTTTAGAAAGGAATGGCTAAAATCTGATGAGTTTTAATTAGTCCATCATCGTTTTAGCTTATCAAGATTCTAGAATATTAGTCAAGAAGGCAGCTAGTGATATTATTCAGGCAGCTACTCTAGCTTGCAGGGTACATGTGTGTGCCTGTGTATGTGTGTGTTTAAATAAGGAGTGAACAATTTATTGCCATGTGAATTGGATAATTCTGTGCTTTTATTATTAGGTTAAAGGACAGACAAAATCTAGTTCACTTTTTAAAAAATGTCTTCCTCATGTTTAAGGTAGTTCAAGCTTTCTTCTTACTGTTTTGGCAGAAGTACCAAAAAGCTGTTATCAAATTTTTCATAATTTGATATTAAAATATGAGTGCATTAATCTTACAGTGACCTTTTCCCTGAACCTGGTGCTAGAAAAAGGATGCTGCATCTTTTGTAAGTAACTTCAAGGCAAGATAGCATACAGCATTCAAATATAAGCTTTTATCCAGTTAATCATCACGCATTACCTGCTTTCCTCAATGTTCAGGAGCTTAATTCCAGGATTACTCATCCCCAAAAAAGCTAAATATGAAAATCAGAAGGATAGACCCAAACAATAGAACTTTTATACCACGATAATTAGAAAAGGAACCTATTACCCAGGATTATAATTAGTGACTAACATATTAAATGACCTTTAACATTTACCTTAAGCCCTGGATTTCTGGAAAATCAGCAAGGTTATGAATGCCATATTAGTAATCTTTAATCTTTATTACTGCTGTGGACAGAATTTTAATGATTTTTAAATAGGCAGTGGTCACTAACATATCCCTATTAAAATAAAAAAAATCTCATAAAAAATTAAATGGATTAAGACTTCAAATGTACCATCATCAAAAGTATTATCTAATTATGGAGTTCAGTGAACAGGCCAAGTGAAATGGTTGGTAATATTAGTTACTTGCCACATGGGAATGCCCAGGATTTATGCACAAATAGATTCTGCTTCTGTTGCAACATAGTAATTAAGAATTTGTCAGGGAAATTTGACCCTCTAGGGTGGAAATTACTTTGTAAAATAAGAATGGCAGAGCACTAGTCTCCTTGCCGCACATAATTTAACTTGATTATTTCTACATCAAAGAGAGTCTGCAGCGACTGCAGTATAATATTTAAGTAGAGGGATATTAAAGAAAGAAGCATCTAGTGAAATCTTTTTCCCAAATCTCCGTGAGAAAATAGAAGAAATTTTCATAAAGCATTTCATTTTGCATATAAATTGGGGCCTAGATTGTGCCTGTGAATTTACTGCTGTCAAATTTAATTTTTCTTTAATTCTTCAGACCCAGATGTGAAAGGCTCTGTGTGCAGGCTGCAATTTTCAATGCTTACAGGTAGCACCCGGATCGATAATGTGTCTTTATGAGAAATTACTGTTAATGTTATTGAGTATGCATTTTGTTTTATAGGATAATAAGGTAATATGAAATGCCAATTCATTCATTAGAGGAGAGCTAAGTGCTTAAATGAAATCGGTGACAGGTCTGAAAAAAGATGTAGTTATGGGCAGAAAGGCAAGAATGGATTTTTAATGACCTAATACTTAAAGGTTTAACCATGTTTTTGCATTTTCTTTCTGTAAACAATTTAATTTATAAAATAAAGGAGTTTATTTAAATTAGAGAATATGTTTTGGCCGAAAATTCTCTGTAAAAAAAAATAATAACAACTTGGTTTCAGAACATTTTTCTAATTGTTTACTTTTACTGGGATTATAGCACCAAAATCAACTAAAAACAGACATTTCTGTATGAAGTAAATCCTATAAAAATCATTAGGACATAATAGAAAGCCATGAACAAGACCAAACAACCTTGTAATAAAAGGAAAATATTTAGTACTCCTATTTTTTAAGTATGCTGCTACAGAAGCCAATTCTGAAATTAACTCAATTATAAAAATGCAAGAACACTTACCAATTTGGGAGATTATGATCCAAGTAATTAGAGATCAGGCAAAAGAAATGACTTTTTAAAAAAATTCAGTTAAACTGAACATGAATTCTAGCATTGATATTAAGAACTTTATATTTTGACACTAAGGAAACCTAGTTTCCATACCTTCATGAGTAAAATAATTCTGATTCAGCCCTGCATCATGAAGCTGAGAGGCATTCTAACTATCTATAAAGTTGGATGGACTCATTAATGGATGTCTGTGATTATATAAAGAGCCAATATATACTCTACAAGAAAAGCATTTGGGTAACTCAGTTAAACAAGATTTTTGGCAAAATATAAATAAAATATCTATACTATTGCATAATTTGAATTAAAATGACTTGCTTTTAACACCTTACTATGTTACCTAATCATATGTAATTCTGAAACCAATATGAACTACATTAATGTCTTTAACACAGTGCCATGAACAAAATGTTTATGGGCTGTATATCTCATGAATAAAAATGACACTGACATCTCTGAAGATGTTCCCAAATCAAAGACTCAGACTCAAAGGAACCAAGCATGAACATCAACAATTACAAGCACAACAAAACAAAGTAATTAAAACAACTGATTATCAGAATTATTTTGATCCTTCTACAGATTAAAACAGTACAAACTTGTGTAAGCAAAAGTGCATGCCTTTATTTCAGTATTTGAAAAGCCAAGTTGTGGAAAACAATATGGTAAAAGTACAAGAACTTTAGAGTCAGAAAGACGGGCATCAAATCCCAGCTCTAATGCCCACTAGTTGTTTAAGCTTACATACATCATTTAACCTCCCCAGATCAGTTTCTTTGTCATAAAATGGGCAAAAATATCTAATTCCTCACAGCCAATTCCATACATTGAAGTTAAACTAAAATTTGTCCACATTTGAACCTTAAGCAATAATATATCATACTTTGACTACAGTCTCCTATCTTTCTAGTTCTCAGATTTACTCCTACTACCCCTGCTAAACAGCTTTATGGAAGCAACTTGTTCCTTGATCCCACCCACCTCCCTTCAGCTGAGCTAGACTTTCTAAGACTTGCTATCTTCTCTCCTTAGCACGGATCCCATTATTGATCACTTCAACTGCTATTTTACCAGTATCCTCAATGCTTGCACTTTTTCCTTTTCAGACACCTAACTTATAAAATTTCAATCCTGAATTAATCTTACTATCCACCTTCTTTACTATAATGTAGGTGCTCCACATTGCTAGAGAAGTACCACAATTGAAACATTCATGTAGTCACAAATTTATATTCAATCCTACTTTGTTCCTCAGATCTTTTGACTATCTTTGGCTTCCTTGATCAATTCCCTTTTCTATTTTTTTCAACAGTTATTCCACCTTTATCTTCAAGGCCCCTCCACTCCCCTATCCTTGCTCTTACTAGCTAACCATGTATATTATTAGGAAATTTGAATCCATAAAACAGGAATTATTTGCTCCTCTGTCCTCCTCACCTTCAGATTTTCAATACCTACCCTTACCTTCTGAGAGGACTGTATACTTCTCCTCTTCATGGCCAGTCACGACCCAGACTTCTGTTCTTTATTTTGTAAGTGTCCTCTGGGATTTTAGTCTGTCAGTGGCATCCTTTCCTTCTCCCTTTTTCTTGGCTTTCTCCTTAGCTTTCAAACATGGATAACATCTCTAAGCAACTCCTCTCCACCAAAGAAGAAAAAATAATTAGAATGAAACCTACTTGAAACTTAAACCTCCTTATCATCATCAGATTCCTCTTCTCCCTTTACCAGTATGTTTCTTAAAATAATATATTTTTTTTCCTTACTTCCCATCCATTCGTCAATACCCTGTAACTTATATATGGTCTCTATCATTTCATGAAATTGTTTTGTCAGAGCAACCTATGACTTCTTAATTATAAACCCAGTTGGTTTTTCCCCATCTTTCTTGATCTACTAGAGCAGTGGCAATATTACCACTCTTTTGTTTGTACTTAGGACCATTTTCTCTTTCTGTCACTTGTCTTTCTCAATCTTCTCCTCTTTTTCTGTCCACTCCTTAAATGTCTCTCACCATTGATCTACCTCACTCCACATACACTCCCTGAAGACTGTTTCCACTTACATAGTTTTAATTATCAACCAGTGTGTATGACTCCCATTTGTTTATTTCTAGTGCCAATATCTAACCTGAACTTCAGATTTATGTGGCCAACTGACTGCTGGATATTCTCAAAACTATCTCCAACTTGGCATGAGCTTGTCTTTCCCCATTAAATTGTTCCTGTATAATCTACCTCTGATAAAACAATAGTCCAAATACAATTTAAAAAAATATAATATTTGGGATACAATATCAAATTCTTTCTTTTCCTTACCCCAATTTCCAGGAAATCTCCTACTGAATTTATCTACTAAATTCTTTATGACATCTGTAATCTTTCCTCAAACTATGCAATTGTATTCCTTTAGTTTAAACTCTCCTTGTTTATAACTTTAATAATGAGTGCCTAACTGCTGTCTTTGCCTGTGGTATTTCTTCCTTCCAATCCATCTTCCATGGAATTACCATTAATATAACATCTCAAGTAAGATTTGATCATGGCACTTGCCTGCCTTAGAACCCTCCAGTGGAACCCTGTTGCCTATAAAATCCTCACACTATAAAATTCTCACACTTTACTATTATGTACTGTATAGCTCTCCATGACCTATCTAACTCTCTCACCTTCTCTCCTGCCATGTCCTGCCTCTTACTTTGTGCACTTGGAATCAAATGACTTGCTGTTTTTCTCATACACCACGCTGTTTCACAGCTCTGTGCTTTAACTCACACTGCTTAACTGCCCTGAATGCACTTCCCCACATTCTTTGCCTGGCTAACTCTTACTCATCCTTAAAATTTTAGTTCTCACCATGCTGTCTTCTCAGGAAATTTTCCTGTATCTCCCCAGTCTAAGTGTAAATACTTTGAGCTCCCCTGCAGCTAGTGTATCCCCATAGCCCTGCTCTCACATCATGCTGAAATTTTTGTTTTTTCCACCCTACAAGACTTAAGCATCTCATCAGCAAGGACTATCCTTTCTTTGAGACCGATTTATTTAGAATTCTCAACTTACTCAAGTGAGACATAAAACCGTTTTGTTTTTCCAATGACTGACACCAACTAAATCAATATCTCCCACTCTCTCACTTGGTTATAAGTGCCCTCTAATGACAACTCTGCTCATTTCTGTTACTTGTCAATAATTTCAGCTGTTAGAAGAGCAAACTTCCACTTGCTAAGACCCAGATATATATGTTGTAAAATTTACTTTAATGTTTAATTAAATGCTCTTTTTAAAAAAAAACTCCTCTTCTCTCCCTACCATGCCATTGTTTCTCTCTGTAACATTGACAACCCTCTGAGAGGCTAGTATACGGGGCACATTTGATAGTACTTATGAGAGACTTAAGTGAGATAGGATCCATCTAATTCCCTGTCAAGAGACATCAGACGGGTTTTAATCTACACCCCTGTCTGCATGCACATACACACACACGCACATACACACAAACGAAAACATGCACAGCTATTGATATTAGTTTCTCCAAGTTTAGTAAATGGTGTTTGGGGGGTGCTTAGTAAGGAGAAGACAGCCACCTCTTGAAGTATCTTCTTACCATAGTAGCTCCAAAAGGGGGCTGCAGCACTGGTTTACCCTTTCTCAAATCTACCCTCTTGCTCTCATGCCTTTCTCCAGCCCCAGCAGTATTAGGCACTCCTTTATGCAGCAGGATGTGAGATGGTGACTATCTCCAAATTAATAAGGAGGCACCCCCAGTTTAAGAGCGACTCTCTTGGGGCTACTTTCACTCTCTCAAATGGAGGTGTATTGAAGAAATAGTCTGTTTATTAACACTGTTGCTCCACTCCGAAAGTACATACTCTCTTCTGCCATCCAGATGATGGTGCTAATACTGATTGGACTGACATAATCCTCTCAGCCCCAACAGCTTACAGTTCCCTGAACTTAGTTTGTTAAAATCTGTATTCATTTATTCATTCAACAAATACTCATAGAAGCCTACTATGTGCTGACCAATGTAGTAGATGTTAAGTTGATCACAGTGAATGAAGCAAATAAAATCTCTCCTCCAGCGGAGCTTAAAGATTTGAGCCTTAGTAGGCAATGCCAAGAAAAGTTTTGGCACCCATCAGCACCCTGTGGTAACACCTTTCATTTGCCAGTACCCAGCATTTTGTCAGTTGCATAGTTGGTGATCAATAAGTATCAGTGAATGAAAGCAGGCAAATTACTTGATACACAGTGGGGATTAAATAGACACACTTTTTCTTGTTCCTGTTAATGGAATTGTTAAAGTTTTAATTTAAGTTAACTTTCCAACTTTATCATTAATTTAGCTGAGCTACATTTTCAACTCAAAATAACCCATTTTTAAATGTTACTGACTGTAGTTGTTGTAATAAACCTAGGTTAGCTAAAATAACATATCATTCAAAGTCTCTGTGCCTTTAAATAAAGAACAATTATCTCTTTCTCAAGTTGCATCTGTTATGGGTAGAGTATTCCACTATTTAGAATGTCACCTGTCAGGGATTGGGGTAAAGAGAGAGCTGGGAAGTCACCAACCAGCAATTAAATGCTATACCTTCTCTGCCCATAGCCACTTGCGCAGAACTAGTAGCATGACTCATCAATTTTCAAGGAGAGCAGGAACAGTAATATTCCCATGTACCGTAAAAAAAAGAACAAATGCATTGTTAAAAAGTAAATTAAATTTCCAAGAGGCAAACCTCCATACCCAAGTTTTAATCATGGCCTTCAATCTCCAGGCTTCTGATAGTCTTCTGATCTACTTTATGAGGTAGTAAAATCAAAGATTAAAAGATCTGCCACTTTCCTGCAAATAAAAAAAAACAGAAAACAAAAAAATCTCCTTTGCCCAAGCCATGCTCTCAGTCTGAATTAACAGTTTGTTGGGTAGAATACAAGATACTCTTGGAAAGTGATAGGATTTTGAAATCCATATGAATAGCAGGTGATCTAGAACAGGATTTCTCAATCTCAGAATTCTTAACATTTTTGGCTGTGTAATTTGTTGCACAGGGCAGTCCTGTGCATCATAGGGTGTTTGGCAGCACCCTGCTCTCTACCCACTAGATGCCAATAGCACCTCCCTCCAGTTGTGCCAACCAAAAATGTATTCAAATATTGACAGATGTCCCCTGGTGGGACAAATTGCCAGGGGACAAAATCACCTCTGGTTGAGAACCACTGACTTAAAAGAACTTATTAAAATCCTAGTGACCTTCACATTATTTTCTGTTGCAAATTGGTAAAGCCATTGAATGAATCCCTCCAGCATTTCCACCTCTGAAGAATCTCATCCCTGAAGAATTTCTTGTGCCTCTCCATCTAGATCAGAGATACCTTTCATTCCAGCAGTGACATTAGTTGACTGTGATAGGTTCATAACTAGTTCGAATTTCTTGGACAAGTATAACCAATGTCTTTTCTTTCCCTTAAGCTGAACCACATAGTGCTCTCCATTCCTTGTGACAGTCTACATGCCTCTTCCACTAGAGGAAAAGAGGAATGAATAAGATTTAAAAGAGAAATTTTTAATTAGTACTCTTGTACCTGAAAAGAGAAGAAATCTTGACTTAAATTGTCTTAAATCTTATGGAAATTTCTAATTTCAGAAAGCAGAGATTCCAGAGGTAGGGCAAGCTTGAGACTTGGTACAGTGGTCTAGCAATGTCAATAGTCCTAGGTTCTTTTCATCTCTCCAGTCTGATATCCATGAAGTTGGATACATCTTCACATTGGGAATAGGTGGCTACATTAGTTTTATATGTTATAACATGACATTACAAAATCCGAGGCAAGAATAGAGCTTGTCTCTCTGTGGCTCTGTTAGGAGTTAGAAAACTTTTTCAAGAATAGAGTTTGATAGACTGTGAATTGGAAAACCAAGTTTATTTCAAATTACCCCAAGTGTTGGGGAAAGTGGATTATTAACTATTGGCTTCAGTGTTCATATCTGTTAAGCAAAGTGATTAGATCAAATGATCTTAAAAACCCCTACCCACTTTGCAGTTTTATGAATCTATATGAAATGTTTGCTTTCTTTACCATAGATGTGTACTTGGAATCTGAAAGCTGAATAAGCATTAAAGTGAGTTTACTTTCCTGTTGGAGGATAAAATTTATTTCTCTTCAGATGACTTCATTGTTAAGTTGTGTTTTACTCCCCTCGGTAAAGTGAGTGACTACAAGAGCCTGAAGGTGTTGCTGCATGGAGAGAGGGAATTTCTTCTTAGTCGTTCTAAGGTCTCAGAGGCACTACCCATCTCCAGCTCATCCAATCAATAGCCAGTTAGAGCTGAGGAGAGACAGTGAGTAAAAATTACAAAATCGATCTGTCCTGCCCCACTTGGGCCATCATTCACTCTCTGCACTTCCGAGGTTGTGAAGGGACCACTCAGGTTAATGGAAACATAGTAGCAGACCAAATCCTGTGTATTTTCATTTCTCCTCTCTTGCCCTGGAGTGAATGTATAGGTCTAAGAGAGTCAGAGAGGCCAGGAGAATCATGATGGAAATTCCCACGTAGACACCATCAAAATTCACCAACACTAATTATGACATCTATTCACTATACTGGGAGAAAAGAAACATAATTTGGGGAAGTGAGAAGGAATTTTATCCTATCAAGACAAATAATGTGGTACCTATCCAAAAATATGAAGGGCATTAATTAAAGAAGAGGAAATCTACCCTATAAAACATCTCTAAATTGAGATTGTAATTGTTTTGCAGTAAGTATATTTTTGATGCACTCAAATATTATTTCTTTTAAATGGTCCTCTTAAGAAAGCAGCCATCAAATTAAAATATTTAATACTTTTTAATGATTACTGAGGATCATTTGCAGTTTTGTACAAATGCTGAACACCATGATATAATGGAGAAAGTTTTGTAAGTAAGCTTAGATTCCAATATTAATCAGTTTTATAATGTTGAGCAAGTAATTTAAAGATTGTAGATCTTTTTCCTTAAAGTCAAAGATAAAGTGAAGTGGTTAGTATAGACTCTCTCTATGATCTTTTCTGTCTATAAAATTCTTAATCTGTGATTATTTGATTTGCATTTAAAAGGAAAGCTGATCATGCCATTTATATGCAAGATTAGGTCATAATAAAACCCCAGTTAATTCCACATTGTTTTGAGGCCTACAAGCCAAAAGAATAAGGTGAAATTTAAAATTATTTTTAATTTATCTTGTTATGAAGCACAAATTAATTTTAAAAAAGACCTATCAATATTTTTGTTACAAACGCGGTTTGGGTCTGACCTGGTGGCATAGTGGTTAAGTTCACGCACTCCACTTCTGGCAGCCCAGGGTTCACAGGTTCGGATCCTGGGCGTGGACCTACGCACTGCTTATCAAGTCACTGTGGCAGGCGTCCCATATAAAGTAGAGGAAGATGGGCACAGATGTTAGCCCAGGGCCAATCTTCCTCAGCAAAAAAAGAGGAGGATTGGCAACAGATGTTAGCTCAGGGCTAATCTTCCCCACAAAAAAACAAAATGCAAAGTTCATGAAATTTTTTAGGGTTTCAAACAGAATCTGAGCAAAGATCTGAACTTCAGCTGAATGGAAAAAAAAATGGATAACAAAAAATGGAGAAGAATGAAATATGTGTTACCATATATTAAAATAAATTTATTTTGGCCTGATTTTTTGCTGGGGCCACAAAATAATTGATGTCAACATTCCAAAGCTAGGCAAGAGACAACTGTGCAAAAAGAGGCTTAGAGAAGTACATGTCTCTTACTTCCTCACTCACAATGGGGGAACGGAATTGGCAGTGTTTTGATTAGACAGGGATTTCTTTGGAGAATGCTGTCTGTGCAACAGAGAGGCTGGTACTTCTCACTACAGTTGAATTGAAACTTTAAGGAGACTACCTATCTTAGTGTGTCCCTGCAGTTTGGTAGACAGAGTGGACAGCGTTTGACTCATACTTAAGAAATCTGAAGCATGAGAAACTGGCTGTTTAGCTACTCTGACAGCAGAGACATTAATCAGCGCTCTCCTAAAGTAGTAAGGTGGAAGCTGTCTGAGTGTTTCCCTAGGACCACGTGTGCTTAGGCAAGAGAAAAATATTTGGCTTGAAATTGGCTTTGATGCTGTCCAAGGGGATTACCTGTAGGAGTGAGATGTCCCCATGCGGGTGGGGGGGGGGGAGGGAAAAAGTGTGTGGACTAAAATACTAGATTTCCTAGGATCTAAGAAAGAGATTATAAACCATAAACCAGAGTATTTAACCTTCTGAAGGCAGCTGACAGTGAATTATCCTTGGCTCAGGGGAGTCTCAGTGAATAGTGCTGCAACGAACACAGGAGTACTAATATCTCTTTGAGATCCTGATTTCAATTCTCTCATGTGGTAAATTCTATTTAATTTTTTGAGGAAACTCCATACTGTTTTCCATAGTGGCTGTACCACTTTGTATTTCCACCAACAGTGTGCAAGAGTTCCAATTTCTCCACATCTTCACCAACACTTGTTGTGTTTTGTTTTCTTGATAATAATTATCCTGGCAGGTATAAGGTGATATCTTGTTGTTTTGATTTGAATTTCCCTGAGGATTAGTGACACTGAGCATTTTTTTCATATACCTCTTGGCCTTTGGTATGTCTTCTTTTGAGAAATGTTTATTTAAATACTTAGCCTATTTTTTTAAACCAAGTTATCGGTTTTTTTTGTTATTGAGTTGTAGGAGTTCCTTATATATTTTGAAGATTAGCCTCTTATCAGATATATGGTCTGAAAATATTTTCTCCCATTCTGTAGGTTGCCTTTTCACTCTGATGATAGTTTTCTTTGCTGTACAGAAGATTTGTAGTTTGATGTAGTCCCACTTATTTGTTTATTTATTTTGTTGTCTGTGCTTCTGCTGTCAAATATGCAAGTCATTGCTAAGACCAATGTCATGAAGCTTTTCGCCTTTGTTTTCTTCTAGGATTTTTACAATTGCAGGTCTTATGTTTAAGTCTGTAATCTATTTTGAGTTGATATTTGTGTAAGTTGTAAAATAAGGGTCCAATTTCATTCTTTTGCATGTGGATATTCAGTTTACTCAAGACCATTTCTTGAAGAGACTAACCTTTCCCCATCGCTTATTCTTGGCACCCTTGGTGAAGATCAGTTGACCTTACATGTATGGGTTTATTTCTGGGCTAGGTATTCTGTTCCATTGGTATATGACAGTCTTTATGCCATATCATACTGTTCTGATTACTGTAGCTTTGCAACATACTTTATAATCAGGAACTGTGATGCCTCCAGCTTTGTTCTTTCTCAGGATAGATTTGGCTATTTGTGGTCTTCTGTGGTTCCATATGAATTGTAGAATTGTTTTTTCTATTTCTGTAAAAAGAAATGCCATTAGGATTTTGATAGGGATTGCATTGGATCTATCAATTGCTTTGGGTAGTTTGAACATTTTAGCAATATTGTCTTCCAATTCATGAACACAGATGTCTTTCCAATTGTTTGTGTCTAATTTCTTTCATCAGTGTTTTACAGTTTTCAGTATACAAGTCTTTTCACTTCCTCGGTTAAGTTTATTCCTAAGTATTTAATTTTTTGGTGCTATTGGAAATGGGATTGATTTCCTAATTTCCCTTTCAGTTAGCTCATTGTTAGTGTGTAGAAACACAATTGATTTTTATACATTGATTTTATATCCTGCAATTTTATTGAATTCATTTATTTGTTCCAACAGTTTTTTTAATGGTGTCTTTAGGATTTTTCTATATATAGAATCATGTTATCTGCAAACAGGGACAATTTTACTTCTTTCTTTCTGATATAGATGCTTTTTATTTCTTTTTCTTGCCTAATTGCTCTGGATAGAACTTCTCTTATGTTGAATAGAAGTGATGATAGTGGGCATCCCAGCCTTGATACTGATCTTAGAGGAAAAACTCAGTTTTTCACTGTTGAGTATTATATTCATCCTTTTTCAGTGTAGGGCTATTTGACAAATCATAGTATGCCGCTTAAGGATTCTGCTTGAAGTGACACAAGTAACACTCAGATTTCATTGGTCAAAGCAAGTAACTTGCCACTCCTAACTTCAGAAGTGGAGGATAATTTTCATACCATGTGTCTTAGAAAGGAAAAAAACTAATATATTTGTGAGTAGTGCTCAAATGGAAGACAAGAAATTTCCTTTTTGAGATTACATATATCATATGAAATAATGTATAATTTAAATTACTCAGTGTATATGTTTATATATGCTATATATAATATATGCACATTTTATTATTAATATTATTATGAAAGCACCATCTTGTGGCTACAATAACTGTTACAACAGAATATATGCTAGTGGTATTTCAAACAGATTCTTCACTGCATGTTTGCTATACATGGTCCTAGAAGGAAGGATTGTTTAAATGCTCACTAATGCAATTATGCCTTTCTACCAAGGAATTTCCTGATGACTGGTGAAGCTTAAATGTGATTTTTAAAGGAGATTTAATAGTCATGTTTTGGAAATTCTGTCACATAATCAATTATTCTCCTTTGAGAGAAAGAGAAACTGATCAAAAAAATTACATAAAGTAGTAACTGATGACTTTAAAAGTGAATTCACCTAATAATGAATTGTACTCTGTCACAGTGTGTCATGAGAATGTACTTTTCAATGTTTATATCATGGCTGACTGACTCAATATGACGTGTGCTTCACTGGTGACCAAAGAACAAGAGACAGCAAAACACTAAAAGGGTCAAAGTATCATCATAAAGCTGATTCATTGCCCAAGAATTATCATGTAATTTTTGTTAACGTTTCTACTCAAAAGTTTTTGAACAAAATGAAATAATCTTCAAGATACTAATTTTCCTTCTACCTGCATTGGAACCTTTGATGTAGTCTTCTTTGTAGGATCCTCTTCCTCTAGTTGTCTTCTAAATGTTGGAACCCCCAAAGTTTTGTCTGAATTGGACCCTAAATCTTCCCTGTCTATACATATTCCCAGAGAACCTCATTAAGTCACATGGCTTTGATGACATCTGCATGCCAATGACCTCTAAATCTGTACCTTTAATCTGATTGCCCCTCATACCCCCAGACTCAAACACCAAGTTTTTATAACGACCATACCAAAAACTTTAAAAAAATCTTCTTGATTCCTCATTTTCCCTTACCTCCCTCCCCAAATCTCCAACCCATCTTCAAGCTTTGTTCAACTTTAGTCTCCAAAATATATTCTATACTTATTTTTTCCTCCTCCAAAACGGCTACATTTACCCACATCAAGATTATTTCTCATCCAGAACTCTGTACTGTTAGCCCTGATTCCCTTTGCAACTCCAACCCCCAATTATTCACTAAGAAGGCAAAATGATCTTATGCAAAAGAGACCATCTCATTGTCTTGCTAAAACCATCCAACAGCTACCTTCTGCATGTAGAATAAAACCTAAACAATTTCCTTGCCTTAAGAGCTCTATCAGACCTGGCCGTTCTTGTATCATGTAATTCTATTCTTTCTCCTAAAACTCAACTTCACCCACACTGAACTTTTTTCTCTTCCTTGAGTTTATCAGGCTTGTTTTGGCCTCAGGACCTTTGTGTTTGTTCTTCTTTCTGCCTGAATTTCACATAACTGAATCTTAGATTAAAATATCAACTCCTCAAAATTCTTTGACCACCTAATCTGAAGTAGCTGACCATCACACCACTGTACCTTAAATCCCTGCATACCACTAAATGATATGTGACATAGTTGATATATTTTTATTACTCCCCTGTGAATTGTTCTTTGCTTCTTTTCTGTTATTTGCTTACTTATATGTACCTCAAGAATAGAGACTTGGCTTTATTCAATGCTGTATTCCTAGAATCTAGAGTAATGTCTTTTCCTTAGTCAATGTTTAACAAATACTAGTTAAAAAAAAACTGTAAATGTATCTTTGGGCATGACATACTTTATGTTTTAGTAAAGATTGATTTTTTAAGTGAGGAATTTGAGCTATGTGGTTGATAATATTTTTCCATTTTTCAACTTTCTTCTGAAAATTAGAGTAAAATTATTATTTTTTTTCCCAAAGTGCTTGGAACTAACCGTCTTTATCAGCATAAGCAATGATGATAACAAATTATATAACTGATTTGCAACAACACTGCATAAGTAAATTGTGAATTGAATTCTCATCATCTCTGCTCATCTCAAAGCTACTTTTGCTAAAATCTCCAACTTCCTGAGCAGATATTCCTATCTGATAGTTGATATGGAGATTTTTAGGAGCCAATTTCTATTCTATTTTACCTCTTTTATTCGATTCTCAATGGATTGACTTTGTCAAGCTTCTAAATTTTTACTACTTATAGTTAAATTAAACCCAATTGAGCTTGCTTTTATTCATATGTTGAATGAATAGCATACATAAACATGTTTTTTACTCTGCTTTTGCTTTTAAATTTAATTAAAATCATTTTTATTAAGCACCTGAGACAAAGATGAATTTTTAAAAAATAGTAGTTGCATTTTAAAATTTGCAGTTAAATACACCAGGTGCTGTAGAAGAAATTATTCATTATTCACTATTGTCTATTTTCCCATCTCTAAAAAGAGAACCTTCTACTTCGAGCTAGACGCAGAGACCACGTCTCTCACATTCCTTTCATGGAGACGATGACTGCAATTTTCACCCCACGTGCCTAAGAAATCAACATGCAACTTTCTGGCTTGTTCCTTGCTCTTCCCTTTTGGCCAGGAAATGAAGAAACGGGAGCTTTGCCCTTGAACTCAGAGATGAAATCCATGTGTTGAAGATGGCAGAACTGCCCTAGCAGCCTGGACTACTTACCTCTAACATTAGAGAGAAATAAAAACTTCTATTTTTGTGTGTGTGAGGAAGGTCAGCCCTGAGCTAACATCTGTTGCCAATCCTCCTCTCTTTTGCTGAGGAAGACTGGCCCTGGGCCAACATACATGCCCATCTTCCTCAACTTTATATGGGATGCCGCCACAGCATGGTCTGATGAGCCGTGTGCAGGTCTGCGCCCAAAATCCGAACCTGTGAACCCTCGGCCGGCGCCAAAGAGGAGCTCCCGGACTTAACCACTATGCCACCAGGCCAGGCCCCAAAAACTTCTGTTTTTAATTAAGATTTTACTTCATACTGTTTTATTACTGCTGCTTAGAATGTACTATAAATAATACAGTTCCCAACAAATATGAGTATTTTCATTTCAAGTTTCAAATATGTGAATATAAGCTGAATTTTAAAACAAAGTCTATAAGTCAGAGATCATCTATAATATTTTATTATACTTTTTTGGGGGGATAAAAATTAACGTCGAGTAAGAACAGGGTGTGGCTGAAAATGGGTATGAGAGATCTTTTGGGGATGATGAAAATGATCTAAAATTGAATTATGGTGTTAGTTGCACAATTCCATAAGTTTATTAAAAATCATTGAATTGTACAGTTAAAATGAGTGAATTTTTTGCTATGTAAAGTATATCTCAAAAATTTTCTTAAAAAGAGTAGGTGCTGTACTTATATACTAATAAAGACAGGCAAATTGAAGTATTTTTATGGTTTATTTTGCTTTATTTTAGTATGGTAACAATATTCCAAGAACTTTTTCCTGCAATTAATGCATTTAAAAATTAGGAAAGAACTATAAAGTAAAAATTAAGGGTACTCTTTTCCCCAAAGGATAAAGTGTATTTATCATCTTTATTTGGATGATTTTTCCATTGTGGAAAGCCACTTTTCCTAACATGAATGCAACTCTACCTTGTGTCTATATTTACTTACTCAAAGACTCTCTGCAATGATTTGGATAAATCAAGTTGCATTCATTCCTGTACAAATCTATTAGACTGAACATGTTTGGACAAGGAATAACAGTAGGAGAGCTTAGTAACATCAATAGGATGAAGAACAACAACAGAACAGGGTGGGAAGAATAAATATTTTAAACATACAGATAAGTCTACCTTTAGACAATGTTGTTTTATATGGATTTCTAGGGAATTATGAGCCAGTAGGAAATTTTACAATCAGGTATAGGTTGGTTTTCTTGAAGTACCACCTTGAGGTGGGGTATAAAGCAAAGAGACAGTTTCAAACATGTATTCTTTTTGGTCTCATCCATATACCCACAAGTAGTGTCACCACTGATGCTGGCATCTTCAATCACAATGAACCCTGTCATATTCTACCAGAAACTCCCATGACTCTCAACCCCATCCATATGCTTCCACTGAAACCTGTGACTTTATGATAATTCTACTTTTCACATTACGTGGTAATAATCTGAATACTCATCCATTTTCCTAATTATATTATAAGATCTTAAAAGAGAAGAAATGAACTATGTTTTAGTTTTGAAATCCAATGCCTAACAGTGCATGACAAATAATATGTACTTGGTAAATTCTTATTGATGTTGAATGAAGTTTCAAGACCTTGAAGCAGAAATTAGCACCTCCACAACATGGACAGTCCAACTGAAACTGGTCACAATTTGCCTTACCTAAATACACAAAAAAGCCCCAAACGAGATTAAGATTTTTTTTTAAATTACAAAGGAAAAATGAACACTTTTGAAAGTTACACACGTGAAGTCACCTACATCTTAAAGAAATAAATTAAACAAGAAACTTATTCTTTATGAGATATTCAGGATCTAAATTTCCTTTTTCAAAATAAAGAAGATCAAGAAAAAGACAGATTTTGACTTGTTAGGTATCATTTAATAACAATCCTAATATTTCTGAATGGCTCTAAATAAACTTCTGAATTTGATTCAGCTACAAATAGAAGTATTTCTACCTATCTACTGTAATGTTTTTACATTTCTATTCTCATTTCATTGAGAATCAACACTTTTTCTTGCTTTTCTTGATTTTGAAAACATGAATTGTATTAATTGCACTAGATATTGAAGTATGCACACTCGTATATGTGTGTTCTGCACGTGCTGCCGCTTTCCTTATTTGCAGAAGCAAGGGCTTTGGTTATAAGGGAAAGCTATAGAAAGAGTGTGGATAATTCAGTGAATAAGATGACAGAAAGCACATATTGGTGCTGGGTCAGTAGCATCATCCATTGCAATGAAGAATAGAATTTTTATCAATGTTCCCTGTCCCAGAGTGGCACTCCAAGAGTAAATCATATCACTGATTATAGTCTATAAAAAGATTTTGGAGTGTTCTAATGGAAGTAATTATTTTTTCCTGGTTCTTCTGTGTAACAGAATTCAGACATACTGATTTTCAGTCATATTAACTTAGAAATAATATATGTTCAGTTAAGTTATAGCTCTTGATCATGTCACATGAAGTCTCCACCATAAATTACAGGATATTGGAAAGATTTGCTTGCTGTTATAAAATTCAATACTAAATTACAGGGAAGATATATTTTGTTTTTATTGAAAATGTTATAATATTTGAAACAAATAATGCATTTTAATTTCCACATAATATGATCTGGGACCACAGGACATTAGAAATGTCTTATAACCTTGGATTATTCAGAGCAGGTAACTGAATACAGTCTTTTTTCCTGTTTCTTTAACTCTTTGGGGATACTTGTTAGTTTGGGTCTTGGTAAAGTCTAAAACTCACGTAACAACGAACCAGTCTCCCAACTACCCATAATTGACACCAAGCTACTCAAACCCTAGAGACACTTGTATGTAAAGAAGATTTACTCCAGTTTCTAAATACATGATGTGCCAAGAAAAAAAAGTCATCAGGCAAGAACTGGAGACAATAAAGCCCCAGAATGTATTCTTACTTTGAAACGATTTGAAAGAATTTTTCTCTTTCCTGTCAGCTTCTGTGGCATTATAAGGACACTATCTTGGTCTATGAAGGTAGCCTTGAGGTGATGAGAATCCTTAAGAATACTTTTAGAGCAACAAATATCATTGCAAGAATTGGGGTGCCTAGTCATGAGTCCACATTTAATATTATGAACTATGGAATAGCTAATTGTGATCAAATTAAATTATGCCCAGCTATTGCTCACTCAAAAATGAATTGGAGGTTAGTTAAAATATATATTAGTTCTAAATTTCTATTTTCAGAGGTCATTCATATGAGATGCCCAGACTTCACAAGTTCAGTCACTTCACATAAACTTTTTCAAATTTTAAGTTTATATTATAATCAAGCCGTGTGATAATGCAAATCGTGACTCAATTGAACTGTGGAGAATGTGGATATAAAACCTCAACCTGAAAGCAGTACTTAGGAAAGTTTTCATAGCACGGATTTCTTATCTTTCCTCAAGTTCAAATTCAGTATGAAGTATGACTTTGCAACTGAAGATATAAAAACAAATGACAATCCATGGTGAAATATATATAAATAAATGTTCTTTAACAGGAATGTACTCCCTTCCAAAGAGACACAGTTTTCACTCCAGCTTTATAACTGATGTGCAAGATACACAGTGGAGAAAGGGCAGTAAGGGCACAGGGAAAGAAATGTTTACCTGGCTCACAAGAGTTGAATTGTACTTAGTAGCTAGCTACTTGTGAATGATTAATGATGTTAAGGGAAAAAACATAGAAAGGGAAAAAAAAGAATAAAAGTGAAAATGCTTTCTACTTAGACAACAGAGAGAAAGAGCAGTACCCATTGGCCAAAACAATGTTGCTTAAAAAAATCTCTCAGCATTCACAAGACAAACTCAAGAGGCCAATGCTTATTTATTCACAATATTTCAGTAATTATTTCCACCATCTTTTCTTCTTTTTTGAATTTGAGAGGAATTGCTTTCAGATTAAGAAAACACATTTTCTCAGTCTGACTGAAGTACTAAACTACTCTTGATATTGTTTTCCCCTACAGAAATTAAAGGAATTTTACAAAGTTTTGCTGAAACACTGATTTGAAAATTCAACACCACAGATGTAATCACAGCCAGATGCTAATTTAAGCGTTGGGCCAAATTTGATCCTAGAAATGTGTATGCATAATTTGTGACTTTAGTCCGTGTGTTTTAGTCCGTGTGTTTTCAAGGGCACTTTGGCCAAACATTTATCGAAGGATCCAAGAAGAAAATGCGTCTAAAGAAATATGGCACCTTTATTTAATAACATTTCTTTGTTTTTAAACCTTTTCTTTTTGATTTAACTATATTGTTGGTATATTTGTAGTTATTTTCTGATATTCCCCATATTCACCGGAAGACAAAAACTCCTTATCATCTTCAGGTTTTTACTGTTATATTAAAAAGAGGAGGCACAGAAGTGATACACAATCTTCTCCATGAGAGGTTCCAGTTTTCAGATTCTTAATATTTCTAGGATGGTCTCAGGATAGGTTTGGGGTGATGGAGGAATATGTGTGGGAGGGAAGTAAGGAGGGCATTCAGATTCAGCAAGTTTTGCTAGGAAACCACCTCTTAACAAAGTTGCTTGAAATACTTATAGAACATGTTTGTTTTGTTCTCTATGACTTTTAATTTGCTTTAGTATTTGGTAGGATAAAGGAAAAAAAATTACTTTAAACAGTGTCTGAATATGAGTCGAGAAGTGTATATGCTTGAATCTTATTTCCTTTTTCAGAGAAATTCCTTAGCTTCATGTAGGATTCTCATCTCTGAACTTTAGTCAGTTGCTGCTCTCTCTGAGAGTTGCTCTACAATCCATGGGAAGGATGTGAGCAGTTGGACTAACCTTGAAAGCCAAATACATATTATTATTAATAGACTTCAGCAAGTTCCCACACTTCTCTAAGCCTCACTTTCCTCATCTATAAAATGGAGATGACAATGCTTATTCATAGCATTACTGTAAAAACCAAAAGAAAAACAAGGGGAAAAAATGTATGAAAGGGCCTAGGCTAGTGTTAAGTACATAATAGGCTTTTAATTATGATTTTTTTTTTTTTCTCAGGAAGATTCACCTTGGGCTAACATCTGTTGCCAATCTTCTTCTGTTTGTATGTGAGCCACTGCCACAGCATGGCTGTAGACAGACGAGTGGTGTAGGTCCATGCCTGGGAACTAAACCTGGGCCGCTGAAGCAGAGTGCATCAAACTTACCCACTAGGTCACTGGGGCTGGCCCACTGGCTTTTAATTATTTTTATTCTTGTTTCTTCTTCTTCTTCTCTTCCTCCTCTTCTTCAACCTTCATGTCCTCCTCCTTCTTCTCCTTCTTCATCCTTTTGTTCCTCTGATGATGATGATATAATGATGATAATTTAGGATCTACAGACTACATAACTTATATATAATTCTTTATGCATATTGATGCAGATATCTCCCCAAAATTTAAAGCCATGTTCATTGCCTGAGATTTTTAGTATAGTCAATGATAATAAAGTCAAATAATTTTTTAGCAATTCTAATAAACCACGTATAAAAATTAATTCCTTCCACATTTAAAATTTTTTTTAAATGTCAGGATTTTTATAACTTGTAACTAGTCAATCCACAATGAATGATTTCCTACACATTTTCCCTTTCTCAGTGGTAAATTAACAGTCATATGGGATTCCCTGAGTCTCAGAGGGTTAGGTAATATGCTTTTTGTGGAATTCCTATGGAAAGTTCCATTTATGAAGGATCACTCTTTCCAGGGCAGCTAAAAATACATCAGAGGTGCTACAATAAAAAAAAAAAAGAGAGCAGAGCAGAAAGTTGTGCCCAAAACAAAGGATGTTGCCAGTTGTATTTGGATTGCACTTACCTGGTAGTGGGAGAATTTCAATTGGTAAAGGACTGGGCTCCTTCTTTTTCTATGGAACACAATTCTCACTAGTTAGCTTCAGTGTTCTACTCATTTTGCCTTTTTCTGATATTCTTTAGCACCCACTCTACCATAACCATCGTCATGCCTAGTGCTCTGACTAGGGAAGAGATCATGGTTTTCCTTTCTCTCTCTGATCAAGCACTCTCGCAGAGTATACTACAAGGTGAAAGCCAGAAGCTGGAGTCCACATTTAAAGGCAGTAATCACTGTGTACTTGGCCATGATCTTGTATCACCAGCACTCACCAAAAGATGACTAGCTTTGATCTACACTATAACAATTTAATAAGGTAAAACTCTTACTTGTTCTCCATCAGTGAGGTAATTTCTCAAGAGGATGCATTTGTAAATTTATGTTCCAAAAGGACAAAATATCAGAGAAACAGTAAAAAGCAAATTTGGTAAATTAGATATTCTACATTATAAGTCAACCATGCTCATTACAACTAAAAAGTACAGTTCAAAATTAACTTTGGTCATAGTCAATGTGGCTGTGCCTTTGAGCTATTTTTCTTTAAGAGTTCTTTCACATTTAGAAAAACAAGAAAAAGAAAAGGCAGCTATGACGTGCAAAGTAAAACAGTTCACTTTCGCTGAGATGAAATTTAAAATTGTTAATCACCAGTAGGTATTAATTAAACTAGTGTTCATTGGATCTTAACACTAACTTTTACTCCATGTCTACAACATGACTTATTTTCTGTTAATGTTATAACACTGGTGATTCAGAAGGATGAAAGCAAGTGCCTGGCTTCCTCTCTAAATGTCAACCGTTTAAGTGGTTTGACTTTTATTTTCTATTTACTTTGGTCAGTGTAAATTTCTATGGGTTTTGCTGGTTGGGGGAAAGGGGATTTGAGGATCTGTAGTTCTTGGTTATTAATATTTGACTTTGTTAGTGCTATGTATTTACTATATGACTTGTGAAAAAAAAAAAAAGAAGAAATCAGATATTTGTTCATAGTCCTTAAAATGCATGGGGAGTATGATCACACATTGGGTCTGCAATCTATCTATTGCTGTTCTCTCTGGTCTCACATCTAACTGACAATGGCCTTTGATCTTTTATATATTTTAATTTTCTTACCACTCTATGTGTTTGTAGAATCAGGAATTGGTAGCTTTTTCTTAACATATTATACCCAGAGTATTTAACTTTTTGCTTAAGAAATGTCACAGCATGTCAAAGCATGGCCAATCCATCCCAGGTTTTTGTTTTGGATGACACCATCTATTATTACCGTAGGATTGTGCATGTGCTCCTTTATGCCATCATCCTCCCAGCTAATGGTATGGTCTAAATATCCCTCACACTGAACCCAGTTCTACCAATGAACACTGCAGAAAACAACTCTGGGGAGGTAAACAGGATGCTCTAACAGATGTTGTTCAGTTAACAGTCGAGGAGCCCTCCTACCACAGGGGTCTAATTTAACTACCTGAGATTGGTCATGGGGGGTAGCATCATGGAGCACACATTAAGTGGAACCAGAGGGGCACATTGGTGGTTCTTCTGCTATTCAGTAGCTCAGTTTTACCCACTTACCCTAAATTGCCCCTCTACTTGCTTGGGGATAGGGCCAATTCATGAACTACAGTAGATTAAAAGCAGTTGCTATTTCCTCTGCTCTGAATGGCATATATTATTATTTTTCAGTATTTCCTTATGCACAAAGCAAAGAATCTGTTTTCTCTCTCAGTGAAAATATCTCTTATAAGCATACCCAAGCAATTAGCTGATTTTTCTAAGTGCTATCCAGGACTTTTAAGAGCTTTGGGATTCTTAGTGAATAGGGTTCAGCAGTATTCCTAGGTGGGTAATGTGATTTCTACAAGTAGTCCTACCAGGGCTTATTCTTTAGTGGCAGGGTAAGAAATGATAATTTATTTTTCAAAGTTTGAGGGTTGTCTCTGGTTGCTCCGTCCCATGTAATTCTAAAATTTCACAGAATGGACCAGGTCTTGAACTTTATCTGGGATAATTAGTCAGTCTATATACATCATTTAGGGCAACAGGCCTTAACTCCTCTTGTACTGCTTCCTCTGAGGGACTGTTATCATGAGATTATGAATATAGTAAAGTATTCTTAATGGTCATCACGTTCAAAGTTTATCACATTAAATTATGACAGTATAATTGTAAATTAAAATATCCATGTGATATACATTATACACGCATATTGAGTGTTATTCTTTAAAAATGTAGATTGTGTCAGGCTGGACCCCAAAATGAGTATAGAAAAGAAACCTTTAGCAGAGCTGATCACGGTGTTCCAGTCACTAGCTGCCTGTCGTACTTTTGGTACTTCTTGTATAGTCTTTCCTATGCTGATCATGGCTAAAGAAATAAAGGGAAAGCACCTTATTTAATGCCTCCTAATGCACTGTTGGTCTCCATGAACAGCCTGACTTATGTGCTGGCCAGACAGGGCTATTATTAGGGACTTAAGAATACTCACTCTGCTCCATCTCCTACCATTTCCTTAATCAGAGCAGTGATCTGTTTTTATGACATCCTAGAATTCTGTATTCTTTAACATTTACTTCCAAAAAGGGCTTGGGCAATTCCAAAAGTTCCCTTTTATCATGTCCAGTTAAAAATGAGGGAAGGGTTGACTCAGTTAATATTTCATGTGAGTGTGATAAAGACAGAATCCCTCAACTGCACACAATACCTATTCTAATTATGCATCCTGATAACTGCAATATAGCCACAGAATATTTAATATTTTCTCTAATCACCTTTTCTAATTTGTAGCACAACTATCGTGGTCATTACCTACAACCACAGCATCTCTATACCATCCAGGTTTACCTTTGACCTTTTAGAATACTTTCTTTCTATCCTCCACGGGAATCTCTATATGAAGGGAAGGCATCCAGTAATTTAAAAAGTTTTGCATATCATTCCAGACCATTTCAAAGCTAAAGGCCTTCGACCCTCCACCAGGGATAGGGTGAGTAGATCCCAACCTATCCGTTAATAATTTTCAAATCTATAGCTTTAACTGATGAGATAAATTCAGCCCTTTGTTTAAGTGTTTCCATTCTAAATCATGATTTGAATTCTTCCAGGCTAAGACATATTGACAAATTTGAGGAGGCTTTTAAAGAGGCACAGGAGGAACTAAGGTAACTTTCTTATCCCCCAAGAATTTATAATGTCCTGTCAGTTCAATGTCAGTGTCAGCCCCATCAATTTCCTCATTTTTATCCTATTTTTTCAATAGCCATCTGAACAACTTCACCCAGCTAAGCCAGGTATCATTCCCTCTCTTTGCTTTTCTTTTTGCTTTTTCCTTTTTTCCCAGAGTGCCACCTTCTTTTTGGGTAGTGTGAATCTTTTTTCTCACCATTTAGCCCCATGCATGGTCACTGAACTAGCAGATCTGTTGCTGTCTTCTGAATATATTCTTACCCTCTCTTCTCTGTCCCCCATTCCAAGAGCATAGTTAATTACATATTTTCGCATCTACCATCATCTGTGTAAATAGCATTAAATTAGGTGTGGGTCTCTGATCATCATACAGCCAATCTTGGATTGCTTGCCCCCATTTACTGTTTTGAAAGTAGTATTCTATCTGTTGGTCAAAGAGAGCGTAGGAAAATTACCTCTCTCAGTGTAAGCCTGCAGAAAACTTACCTTTACCCATTGCAAAAAGTTAGTTATTAAACCACCTGAAAATGTCTTTTCACAAAAGTTGTCAGCAAATTAGGGATCAGTTATAACTCAAATAACTCCTTTCATTCAGCTGTATCTAAAATTAGTGACTTGCTGCCTGATCATTTACTCTGAGAATCCATGCTAGAGGAATTCGTCAGACCTGTGCTTATATTTCTGCATATAGTGTCCCAACTCTTAACAGAATAACCTCTGGAATTTGAAGTCACCTGGGTTGTGACTGACTACAATGTCTTTATTAAATCAAGAAAAAAAGTTTACTTCTCCTTCCTCTGTTCTTGTGTCTTCCTATAGCTGTCTGAATTTTAGCACGACTGCTTTAGCAGCCAGGCAATAGTATGTCTTTATTAACTTTCTCTCTACTTGCATTCTTTGTTTATTCACTTAGCCAATTTCCCCACATCTAAGTCAATTTTCCCCAAATTCCATTGTTAAGACTTTTCCTCCATAGTTTGACTAAAAGTTTTTGCAACTTCATACCAAGAATACACAAGTCGCTATCTCAGTAACAAATCCTCATTATGTTTTTCAACTCCTCCATTTTCTCTCTTAAAAAGTCCCTAAGTCATTATAACTTATAGGTCTAAAAGTTCATCATGGCAACTCTGCCAATCTGTTACCACAAAAGGTTGAATTCAAATCAGACGGGGGAAAGACCATAGCTCTAAACCAGCAACAAGATCTACTAATGGTTCAAAGGATCTAGGCCAACATCAGTACATTCTTTCTCTATAGAGCTCAAAATTTTAAATGCGGCTCCTCAAAATATTCATTCTCTCCCACAATGGCTAATATTTTGCTTTGAAATTAACATATGAGGTTTATGAGTAATATATGCAGAAGTATTGATCACAAAAGTTAGCCATTTCAGATTTGGAACATTCTTGTTTTGTAGTCCACTAATTACATAGGTTATGTGACTACTCCTCAATCTCCAGCTATCTGTGCTCCATAAATCGTAAATTCCAGATTTGTCTACAGTAAGCAATCCAGACTGACCAGGTATATCTTCCTAAAACATTTTATAGATAAGGATTCCCGGAATTTTTCCACTGGCACATTCTATTAATAATGTTTACAAAGAGGTCTGGCCAAAGTCATGCTCCTGCCACCTTTCTCGTGCCCAAAAGAGAAGGAATGGAATTAGCCTGATGTTAAATCCTTTCTACCTGGATTTCCTATTCCCTTTCCTAACACTTTCTTCCTGTTACTGGATGCCTGTAGACAACGAGGTTTGTTTCAGTAGCTTTAAAAGTTTTACCAAAAGCCACTTTGACCTTCTAAACAGAGGTCCCCATCATTAGGACAATTTCTTAATTATTAGATAATAATTTAAATTAGAATAATCTTAAACTTTTTTACAAATATTTTAGCAACTAAAGCTCTTGATTTAATAAGAGGCCCTGCCATTTGTGCCTCAGTGAATAAATGAGACTTATTTGTAATGATCAGCTTCCTTTTTTTGGATCAAATCTATTACGTTAAAATCCATTAAAACACTTTATTTGAAACAAACACTTTTTCAATTAATACCACAGTTCCAGCTAATAGATCATAAACTCTGAATTAGTTGAAATCTGAATCAATTATAGCTTATTATAACAGTGTTTTTACTTACCTCAATCCGTGGGGATTAGTTGCTTTATGAACATTTCATTCCTCATTCAGTGTGCTGCTAAGTGGCAGGATTTCCAAATTCTTTAGTAGTCTTTCCACAGGGTCTTGTGGCAAAACATTGGGCCCTTGAGATACATCATAAACAAACAAATAAATAAAACAAATAAATTGGGATCAAATAAGTCTGTGAAACTTAGCTTATGATATACACCTCATGGATTCAAAGAATACACTTGCATATAAAAGACTCTGAAAACCCTAATATTTCCCAAACTCTTGATGATGACACTCTTTTAATAAACAAGATCTTTCAGCATCTTCAGAACTAGCATCCTATGTAACAGCTTTTGGGAAGTGCTGGTCTAGAGAATTGATTTGAAACTTCTTATTCTAGCATTCAGGGCTTCCTGACTCTCTAAACTTGTCTAGATGACCCACGTTCTTTTTCAATTGTCCAGTCTCCTCATTGTTTCCTGATTGCATCATTCACAGTCTCCTCCTCATCCTGCATCATTGTGTTTGCTGTTGCGATGTGCTCTTCACCTTCCTTTCTCCTCTTCACATTCTATTCTTTCTTCATGGTTCAAATAATGTTCCTCTTATCAGACCTCTTGATTTGTCTACTTCCTGTTGTCCTTACTATGCCAGTCCTTGACTTGTTTTGATCTTAAATTTATTCCTCTCTCTTTATTGGCTCTATTCTATGTTGGGCAATGATCACTTCTGCAGTCTGTATTTCCAGGCTCCCATGTGACCCGGCTTTTGACTTTTTTCAGCCAGTTGAAAACCCTGTTGTAAGACTGGAGGGTAAGGAGCTGTCAGGGTTTTTTCTCCTTGCTTCTCTGTCAATAGTTGCATCTTTTCCATAGCTCCCCCTTCAACTGACAGGCCCAGCATGTATCAGCTTCTTTTGGGTGACTTTGGCCTCTTCCTCTGGGTAACATTGACCCTTTCCTTTGATGATCAAATCTAAGAGTGGTAGCAGCTTCTTGCAATTGCGAATTTGGGAGCTGGGGCTTCTCATGTGTCCTGTCATTTGTATCATAATCCCTTTCATGAAAATTCCCTCTGTTTAAAGACTTAGAGTGATTTCTATCTTCACTATTGTATCCTAATTGATATACCACCAAACATTGACAGAATTACCATTCAATTATTATCACGTTCTACTTTTCCATTATTTTTTTAAAATGCATATTGTCTGTTTCTCCCTATCAATACCATATGGCCCATGACAAAGAGCTATATGTAACACGAATTCAGCATGTAGAGAAATGTTTTGGGATATTTGCAACATGAATAGCTGGCAATTATAACCAAAATTTACAATGTGAGGCTGAAAGTGGTCAAATACTTTTAGGAATTTCAATAAGTTTTCAATAATTTTACCTTACTGTATAACATGCACCAGATCTTTTTCTTCTACATTGCTTTCAACTTATGCACTTCTTATCTTCCCTTCTGTGTCTAAACATCTATCTTATTTCAAGTTAGTAGTCACCTATTCGTTCAGAGAATTGATTGATAAATTAATTCTCACATCAAATTACCTTAGAAGACCAGAAGGGATGCTCTCATTTTGTCTAATCATTTCCAAGGATGTTGACTCATTCACCCTACTTGAAGAACGACTGGAATTCATCTCTGGAAGATTAATTCTTTTCTGTACAATACAGAGAGTATAAACAGAAGAGCAGGGGGGAAAACCCACAACAAAAACAATAACCATAATCATCACTGTTAGGACAGAGTAAATAACTAATTACTAGACAAAATACAGTTTATCTCAGACTTCTCATTTCCCTTTTCACCCATCTTTTTTTCCCCTTTTTTTACTCTGTGGAGGCCAGTACATCTACTACCTGAAATTGCGATAGAAAGTCTTAAATCACCCAAAAAAGGAGGTTTTAGATTTGTATATGCAATTTAGATAAGTTGTGTTTTCCCCAATGAATTCCTTGAAATTTATCAGCTTCTTTGTTCTTTGTTAACAAAGGACTCAGAATTCTCTTTAATGGGACGTATTTTTCTACTGTTGCTAGGGCGTGTTTCTGGTGACAGGAGGACTAACGCAAAAGGAGAATCAACCTGACCGCTGTGCTGTTTGAGATATCCCTGCAATTTACTCCCCAAAACTAGTGGATAGATGGATAGATTTCCATCGGGTAGCCACTAGATGGCAGCAGCAAAGTAAAAGCACCGCTGTTCCTAACTTGGGCAAGTTGCGAAGTTATAGAGATTTCTTTGTTTTTTTGCTTATTTTGTTTTGCCTCTTTAGAAGAAAGTACAAAGATGAAAACTAGAATTACTTATAAAAGTAGCGATAAAAAAAAACACTTTAGATCGGATATGTTCTGCTTTTGTGAGCAGTGGTGGAAGCAAGCAGAGCTTAAATCAGGGAATCGCACTGTCTTGATGCTACCAGACAGCAAAGGAGCAAGAAAAAAGCAAAGATGATCTCAGTATTTCTAATTCAGACCAACGTTAGCTCAGGATTTAACACTCTAGCTCTCACACAGTAAGGAAGTTGGCAAGCAAATCTCTCCACTTTTTTTTTGGTACAGAAAGTTCATGTTGTTAGAGCCAACACATAGATTACAGCACCTCCCGCAATATTCAAAATAGCCCTAAAGTGTTTTAGAAACCATTAAAAAGCTAGATGGCATACTAATACTAAAGCAGTTTGTTTTAATGAAATAGGACCTATGAAAATGGAATTTGAAAAGACAAAAGTTTTTCACAAATACAGTAATTTACCTTTTTACTATGCAAATGCATATCCTTTCTAAATAAATCTACAAAATATATAAACATAAAAAGATTCTAAGAGATAAGAATTGTGATCAACAGATTTAGTTAAAACAAGTTGTACTATAATACCTGATGCTGTTTTTCAGATATAAATATAATCAGTAAATAATAGAATATATAGTTTATTTTATGTGATACATATTTTATTTTTCCAAAGCAAAGTGGTTTGGAATTTGTTAAAATCATTTTGCTGTAAATCTGATTGAATATTGGGAATACACGCACACAAATGCTACGTGGTGTACTGCTTCAAGAGGACCAAACTTGACATTTTTCCTCCAAATTTCTATGTGGAGATGGACAAGGAATGTACAATGGAAGGGCTGATTATGCTACAGTTTATCAAAGGCTATGTTATAAAGAGTTGTGGTTTGATGAGATGCTTTCTTACCATTGTGTTTCATAGAATATATTCATCAGCACGACGTAATTCATCAGCACGAGAACAACGGATGGGGACACGGAAAATGTGAGTTCTTCTCCAAACCATTAAATAATCTCTGTTCACAGTTTCTTCTTCTGAAAATAAGCTCTCTATGGTAAGTATAGTTTTGTGGGATCCAAGTGGAAATATTAAGATTCAGTGTTCTTGAGGAGAAGCTCCATCCTCTTATCTTTAATGAGATCTCCATGTGAATCTAGGATAGGCCAGGTTTGGGCCTCACAGCTAAGATACTTTTCAGCACAGAAAATCTGATGTATGTCTCCGGGGCCTGTGCAGGTGGGTGAGGTTGAGCGACATCTCTTCATTCTTTAGGAGGGTAAAGGTGAAATATCGGCTACTGGTCCGCTGTCCACACAATATTTCATTGAGTTATGGGGATCCCAGTGTGCACTTTAGCAGTATAATTAATCCTTGTCTATCTGTGGAATGCCTCCATTCTTTCCTCCTCTTAAGAAGTATAGTAGGGATACAAAAAATAATAGGTAAATAACTATTTTTTAGAGAGGGATGTATAAGTAAAATAACGGGCTTTCTTTTGATTTAGGTTTATATTATATTATCTAAAAAGCAAAAACAGTGGGGCCGGCCTGGTGGCGTAGTGGTTAAGTTGACGCACTCCACTTCCCGCGGCCCGGGGGTTCACAGGCTTGGGTCCCGGGCACAGACCTACGCACTGCTCATCAAGCCATGCTGGGGCGGCATGCCATATGCAAAATAGAGGAAGATGGGCACAGATGTGAGCTCAGTGACAATCTTGCTCAGCAAAAAGAGAGAGATTGGCAATGGATGTTAGCTGAGTGCCAATATTTCTCACCAAAAAAAAAATTAAAAATTAAAAAAAAGCAAATGCAGCCAAAATTGTCATTTCACTTATTTTTGTAAATTTCAAAATATGTTCGCTACATGAGGGTAGTTGAGATAACTCTGAAGTTCCTATGTGCTTACAGAGATTCATGGAACAAAACTCCTTAAATTAGGATAATGATGCTTGCTTTTATGCTGTAGCTTTCCTTAGCAAATAGTTTGCAAATTGAGTAGCAAATATCTTTCCAAACTAAATTTATTAGAATTATATTTAAGGAATATAAAAATATTCTTTGAGTGATTTAACATTTAAAGACATTGCCATCCCATTAAGAGCAAAGGTTTTATTAAGAGAATTGAGACAGAGAGTAAGAGAGACAGAGGCATATTGGCAGAGGCTTTGAAATTGGCATACAAGGAACAGCCATGGAAAAACAAGTGATTTTCATGATGGTTGTGAAACTCACATGGGTACTCATTACCTTGCACATATATATCCCTCAATCCTTAATGAAGAGTGCAATATACTTAAGCAGCAGGAGATACTTTTGATATCTGTGCTACTTAAGGCAAAGTTGAATTAGCATAGGTGGGCAGACCTATTGAGATGGAAACCTTACCCAAATTAGGCCAAATTCTTTTGAAGAGATATGGAAATGAAAATGCTAAAATATTGTGAGAAAAGTGGATTTTACTTCCTTACTTCCTTCACGTCTACTTTCCCTATATAGAATTTTTTAAAATAGCAAAGATTTAAAAATAAAAGCATCTTAATGACAAAAACATAGTGGTGTATGGTTTAGTCTAATGCACACAGAATAACCTACTATATGTATGCATTTAGTTTACAACCTGAAATGGAAGAGAGAAACGGGAGCACATACTACACATACATTATTGTAAAGATTCCTTTGAAGCAATGAATGTGAGTTTTTAAGGTGTTTCGGAGAATTTAATGGCATAAATCACTAAATTGAAAGCGAGTCACACATTCTAAATCTTGTAAAACTTTAGAAATATTCTCCAGTAGATTTTTGATTAAAAAAAAAGAATATTAATGAACCAAAGGACTGAAAAGCATAGGAAGTTACTTCAGTTCTATCTCCTAAAAGTTCTTACTCCTGAGTCACAAGTGTATACAGCTCACTTATGCTTAACGATACTGACCAGTCTAGGATTCTCAGTTGCAGTTGTGGAGGAAGGAAAGATATAATATGGCTGAACCAATCCAAAGTTTTAGGCTGGAAAAACTATAATAAACATTGCTATAATGGAGCAAAATACAAAGCATACATGAAGACTATGAATCAAAATGTATTTCTTCAATGATATATATTATATGTATACGTGTTTGGTATAAACAAGAAAAATCTTATAGTTTCTCAGTGTATAGCCTTATTGACTTAAAAAAAATAGGGAGAAAAACACTTTACATAGACATTTATAAACAATGATGCTCATTCTAGGTACCACAATCTTCATGATATATCTTCCCTATACTGGTCTTTCTACAAGAATAGCCTAAAGTTCTTGAACTTGCAACTTTATCAGTATAATAAGAGAATTTGTTGAGAGAGATGAAATCCACATTGTGTAACGAGAATTTTATGCATTTCATCTCACATGTATCTATTAAACAAACTATAAATGGTATTTGGTGTGTTTAGATACCAGTCTCTATTCCCTTTTTCACTAACCATAGCCTATGTGATTAAATACAGTTTTCTCTAATATTCCCTTATGATAAGGTTTAATTGGGATGCTTTTTAAAATGATTCCACTACAGATCCTGTGAATTAAAACCTTCAGGGTAGGCATCTGAAAAACTATATATTTAGCAAGTGCATTAGGGAATATTTGTCTTCAAAAAGTTTGGAAAATACTGGCTAGGGAAACGGTTCAGAAGGAGTCAGATCTCCTGTAATCTATGTCGTTTTTATCCTGCCCAGTAGCTAGTGACTAAATGCCTTCTCCAATCCTTCTTCCTAATTTGGGAGTATCAACATTGTATGTAAAACTGGTGAAACTCTATGTCCTGCTTCTACTTTGGAGGGACATAAGAAGTGCTGCTACTGTTACCCAAGTTTTCCTTTCCACAGAATACTGAAAAAACTGGAAGTCATATATCTGCAGACCCTGTGGGTTTCAGCAAATGGATGCCTCTGATGTTCACCTAAGGCTATTGCACAACGCACATTGCTCAACTTAGACTTGTCCTGAGAATGGATAGTTTGGCTTACACAGAAGGCTGAACTTTCCTTAATATTTATGGGAAATGCTGCATGCTGCAGCTTTCCAGGTCTTTTATTTAAGTGCTCTGTGACTGGGACTACATTCACCTAGTATGTTGATCATTTCTTTATGTAGGGAGTGAGTGTTCCAATATTCTCCTACTAGCTGTAGTTCACGTATCTCCTTCGTTGAACAGAAAAATGAAAAATTTCTGCACTTGTAGATGCTGTTTTTTGCATAATAACAATTATCCTAAGGTCTTCTTCTACTAAACGTGCTTCTTCTGTTAAATGTACTTTGCCCATTCTCTTCCCTTTGTCATTAAAAAAATAAATAAATAAATAAGTAAAAATAAAAACAACTCCATTCTTATTATGACAAGTTTTTCTATTATAGCTTTCATAGAAACTAGCACCTCTTTACATCACTTGGCACAATCACAATTTTTTATGTTGTCTATGTTTATTTAGCTATTCTCTGTGTTACCACTAGCTTTTAATCTACACAATGGTAGAAACTATGCCTTTATTACTTACTTTTATAGCTTAAGTGTCTCTTACAGGTTCAGGTGCATGAAAATATAATTTTAAAAATGTTAATAAGAACTATTAAATGTTTTCCAAGTGTCAGGAGCTCTGCTAAGTGCTTTCCATAAATTAACTGATTTAATCCTAGGAACAATTCTATGAAATCATTGCTATTATTATGCCCATGTTTTACTGATAAGAAAATAGAGGATCAGAGATGTTAAATGATCTGTTCCAAGTCATATAATTGCCATGGGGGTAAAGTCAGATTTGAAATCTAGGCCATCTGACAGTAGAAATATTTACTGAAAAAAAATGAATAAATGAATGAATGAATGGAATTTTCTTCTCACTACCAAAGATTAAATTGGTCTAGATCTCATAGGAAATTAGATCTGATGTTTTTCTTCAGTTGCAGTGGATGTTATTAAATTTAATGCTTTCCCTACAAGTGTACTATTGGTTTATGCATTACTGTTATCTAATTACCATCTAATTTTAGACATGCTTAGTGATCTGTCTTATAAAATGAAATGATAGAAAAAACTTCTAATACTGGGATGCCAACACTATAGAACCTCGGAGATCTATTAATTGTATATTGCTGAGTGTACAGCCAGAGAATCGCTCAATAATCCCTCTGATTCCCATAAAGTTACATCAATTGGGAGAGGAAACGTTGAGGGGACATTTTTAGATGTCTTAAACTCAATTGACTACTCTGTATTTAGTCTAGCAGTTATAAGAAATATGTACCTATTTAGATTTTTTTTCTTTTTTCCCAAGATGTGGATATGAATAACCATAAATGAAGTGATAGATGGTTTCTCATTGGTAATTTTGGATTATATAAGCACCCAATATAGATATTTTCAGTGTTTTAAAAGAAGTTTTTTTTGGCAAGAAAAAAATTTCCAAGTTAATTTCTCTTTTTTAATGGAAGATAGAACCAATTGGCTAATCTAATTATCTTCTCAAAATTCCCTGGAAAATGTCAAAATTTTCAATTATTAATCTGCATGACTTTATATGTTTAAAGCACATGACCACATAACTCTTAACGAGTTTTCATCTAAAATTATCTTAAGAACTAATTTAGAGTACACATAAATACATTTTAGTCTAGTTTTCTGAAACCAAATTGTTTAAATAATTTTTGAACAAAAGTTTAATTATGAGCTATACATAATTGGGTAAATTGAATAGAAATTGAGATAGTTAATCAAATTAATTTCCTATGTCACCTACAATAGTGAAATTCATCAAATAATTTCTTCATTAAATAATTTCTAAGTCTCTGTTTGATTTTGTGCTATATGGATCTAAACTAGAATGCTTCACTTTTTCCTAATTTTTTTATTGATATCTGGTTGCCACTTTGCTTGGTTTAGCTTAGGACATTCCACACTATCCAAGGAAACAAGATGGATTGAGATATACATAATGTTGATATATTGTAGAATTTTCATATCCAAAGAGTATCATTCTCAAATTTGAGTATTTGCAAAAGATCAGAGGTCCACAACTTAAAAGACATAGTAATTTTGCTAAGGCAGGTGAATCATGAGCATTTAGGCTGATGTTCAGAAGTGAGTATAGTAAACTACACAGCATCTTCAACCAATTGCAGTTTTTCAACTCTTTTTCTTATATTGCATGGAAACTACCATCCTGGAGATGTGTCTTGATAACATCAGGAGTCTAATGAAGTTCAAAAAATGGAATTTAGTTGTTAAGATGATCACTTTCTAAATAGCAAAAAAAAAAAAGTAATTTCAGAGTTTTTCCTAGGATTCAAGGGGTAAATTCATAAATATGTCAAAACACTGAGCATATTTGATATAATACATGTTACAAACAGCCCACAAAACAACTGTCTGGCCAATTCATTTAAGCTGCACTCTGGCAATGGCTGTGCACTTAAGCTTTGCTGCCTTGCCATGAAAAATTTGTAAGCAACTGGTTCAGTGAAACTCTTGCACTGATGAGCTCTCCAGGACTTTTGGTATGACCAAGCACTTTATCATCAGAGCACTCTGAAAGGGAATAGATGGCCTGACTTGCAAACTTGTCAGAACAAACAGAATGAGGGGGGACAGCACAGCTTAGTTATAGGGAGAATGCCTGACAACAGGAGGAACATTGTGTGCTTTATTTTTTTCAGCTTTATAAGGCATAGCTGTAGGCCATCTTTCCATGACACATCAACTTCTGGCACCAGGGAAATAATATGTATGAGTTTAAAGAGATGTCATGATTTGACTTACAGTGCTGAAAAACTATCATTGTTAAAAATCTAGGGGGAGAAAAGCAGCCAGAGTCATTTAACATTGCTAGCAATCCTGCTTTCGTTTGTTTCAGGAAGGGTGTCTTGGTGAGGCAGGCAGCCCAGAAGAAAATCACTTTAAGGAGCACGTCTTAACTAGCAACATGCAGTTCAGGTTGACTACCTATTCTGTTTTGCCCATTGAAATAACCCAATGTCCACTCTTTATCAAGTACAACCACCAACTTTTTTCACAAATTTCTCTCTTGTTTTACTTATCATCCCCACATCTGCTACTTCTTTTTCTTCTGAGTATTAGTCCAATGACACCCTATTTTCATTTGTTTTCTTTCCTTTTGTTTTTCCTTGAGTTTCTCTTCTCTCCTTCATTTACATCTCTCCATTTTATCATTACCCTGCTATATTACTTTTTCCTCCCAATTAAACTGCCACTTATCTGATTAAACATCTAACAAATTAGGAGCACCTGTATGTATGTGCGTGCATTTAAATTGATTGAACTGAGTTTAGCAAGCAATATATTCATTCTCTAAACATATTTTACCTAAATATAAGTAAATATAATATCCATTAATTTATCCGATATTTACAAAGTTCCTACTATGTGGGGGTTGTTATTCTTAATATTAGGTGTATTATAGTGGATTAAGTTCCTGTGTTCATAGATATTACATTCTGGTGAGGAACTCAGACAAGGACAAAATCAATATAAGTATAATATTGGTAGTAATAAATGGTATCATTGTGACCAGGGTTCTCCTTTAGATAGGGATAATCATGTGAGACTTGTGTGAGGAGGTGACATTTGATCAGAATGAGATATGCAGCCTTGTGAATATCTAGAAGAGCATTACGAGTGAGCATTCTCGGTATGTTTGCGGAAGAGCAGGGAGAGCAGCGTGGCTGGGTCAAAGTAAGAGAGGAAACGTGTGATAAGAAATAAAGTTGAAAATGTAATCAGAGTCCAGATCATGTAGGGCCTTAAAAAATGTAGTCTTTGGACTTGATTATAAATAAGATAGAAAGCCAAGGTTAGGTTTAGGTCAGGGGATTAAAATGATCTCTCTTTTATTATAAAAAAATAATCATGGATGCTAATGAGACGAATGAGAAGGGGGGAAGCAGGGAGACCAGTTAGGAAGCCATTGCAGTGTTTCAGGTGATGCGTGATGGAGATTGACTGGGTTCATGACGTTTCCAAGTGCAGGTGAGGTCAGATTCCAGACTAATTTTGAAAGAGGAGCTCCAAGAGTTTGCTAATGGATTTTATGTAGAGTGTGAAAGAATGAGAAGGTGAAGGCTGATCCAGGTTTTTAGGACTGAGCAACTGAAAATATGGAATTGCTATTTAACAAAATTATGAAAGCTGGTTAAAAGAGGCTTGGGGGGCCAGCTCGGTGGTGTAGTGGTTAAGTTCATGTGCTCCGCTTCTGCTGCCCAAGGTTCACAGGTTTGGATCCCGGGCATGGACCTACATCCTGCTCATCAAGCCATGCTGTGGAGGTATACCGCATACAAAATAGACGAAGATTGGCACAGATGTTCGCTCATGGCCAATCTTCCTCACCAAAAAAAAAAAATAAAAAGAGGCTTGGGGTGAAATATCAGGAGTTTGGGTTATATTAAAATTGAAATATCAATAAAATGTTCTATATGACTTGTTATGTGGGCAATAGAATATACAAGTTTGTTTTTCAGAGAGTAGTCAGGGAATCACTGCCTGCTAACTAGCTTGCTTCTCTTCTAGAACATTAAAAACACAAGCCCTTGTTATCTGTAGAGAAGAGTAGGTTTTTCTTAACAGTCTTGCAGATTCTTACTATTTATTTGTACATATACATATGCAAGGAGAGAATTTTTCAACTGGTTTCTTAAAGTATTTTCTCATTCTACATTATACAATTAAATCATTTTAATGTTACACAACCAGGTCAATCTTAGCAATAATATTGGTGCCCCCTCACATCTTTCTCTCCAAAATGTGTGTCTAAATGTCTAAGCAAAATTTGTACTAATAAAATATTAAGCAAACTGTTGAAAATTTGATGAAAGAAATCAAGATTTGTCCTAGGACTGCATTTACTTACCTCAGTGAGATACTTCAATTCTGGGGATTAAATAAATTTCTGAGGATACAGCCTGGTATACCGGAAGATCATGAGTTGGAAATTGGAAGATTAAGTTTCTTAGGTTCTTGGATTTACCTCCAACAGTTAGACAGGAAGGATGACACCATCCCTAGTACTCAGTTTTCCCTTCTGTAAATTGGGAATAATAATATATTCTAAATTGGGAATAATAATATATTCTCCATTTCTTAGAAAAAAAATAGTAATAAAATCTCCAAAAAATTAAAACTGTGTAGTATATCTTGTTAATCATATTACTTATAGCTAAATATAGATGAAGGAAATATTCTCTTTTTCTAAGCAACATTTCAGAAGAATGCTAAAATTATTGTATTTTTTTTTCAATAGCTCACTCTCTTTCTAAGAGAGAAAAACATATGGCATATACTTCTTGATCTCTTATCATATGTAAGTCACTTCATTAGCTATTTGGAAAACATAAATTGAATAAATTTAGTTTTTCCCATTAAGCAGTTAACAATTTAAGGATGAAAAAGACTTGAATGTGTACACAAGAAATTGCAATACAAAGCCATATGAGATAAATGCCACAAAGTGGGACAAGCAAGAATTACCAAATAATAAGAAACAATTTAATATCCTTCCTACACCAGCTTGTAATTCAGAAGAAACCAAATAAAAACATTATCCAAAATAATGTCTAATAGGCAATCACTTTCCTTCCAGAAGCATGAGATTTAATTACCATCTTTTTAACTTATATGAAGACAAATGTGGTCTATGGTCATAAAATTGCCTGAATGTTTGAAGAATCCATCCACATTATTCAATGATATTACATTCTGTAGTAGTATATTCTATAGGTTGATTGTGCACTCTGTTATACCATTTTAGTTTATTTGCTCCATATCTACTACCCTTCAACTCTAAATATCCTTTTCCTCTCTTATGACTATAACATGGTAATAGGCAGAATAGATTCATCAGCTATCACTATTCATTTTAAAATGCTGGTCTTTTGGGCTGTATTGACTTACGTTTTCTCCTCTGCTATAGAAATGAACCTCTGTTTTACCGTTGGCTAAATTCATGGCCTGCCTACAGTCCTCAGGATGGGAATCTCATATTTAGGGGAGTAGGACTGAAATAAAAATATGTCCTTCCCACACGACCCATTGCAGTAATTCTGCTTGCCTTCAACTCTTCTGAACATATGAAAAACATCTAGAAAATCATCCTGTTGTTTGGTCATTGAAAACAACGTAAGCTGGTGTTATTTCCTTGATAAATAGTAATTGGTCCTCAAAATAGTTTAGGTAATTTAATGAGGTTCAAAAATACAACAAATCTATTAAGTTTAGTCAGAGAATGGTGTTGAAAATAAATTATGAAATATATATATAAACTCTTTTTTATTCTGCATTAATTTTATTCTGCATTAATTTCTCCTCTTCACAAAATTATACTGGGTGCTCAGGGGCATCGTAACTCAGTATTTAAAATCCAAGAGTTTAGAGAAGACTGTTCTATTACTTACTACTCATGTGAACTTGGGCAAACTACTTAACCTCTCTGCGCCTTGGATATAACACCTATTTACTGGAGTTGTGATGAGTATTGCATGAGTTATTGCAAGTCGAGTTATTAGAAGAGGGCCTCAACGTATATTAGGTGTTTTTAATATTGCTAAAGAAAAGGGTCTCTACTGGGCATTGTAAGAATGAATATAGTGACAAGGTAAAAGAAGATTCATTAATCCACTTAACTTCCACTAAAGTTATCTTAGTGAGAAATAAACAAAAATATTTATTTTTCAGATATTGAGATATACTCTGTATGCTAAGAGTTGAATCCAAGAATCCAAAGTAAATGTTAAAAATATACATTAAAGCTCATTAAAAGATACTCTGTCTTGAAACGTAGAAAAATACAGGAAAGAGTATAAACGGAAAGGTCTTTAATTATTACACTATGTGCTACTTTCAAAGAACCTGTTAAACAATATTTTTCACTTTTATGTAAGCAATCTAACCTGACATTATGATCTGAAAGTTATAATACAGCTTTAAGAAGAACTAAAAATTATCTTCAGCTTTGTTTCTTCAGTGAGATTTAATTCCATTTGGCTAAGTCCTGTACGTGTACAGATGCACTTTTTGTTTGCTGGGCTTTCATTAGTGAGAATAAAACTGCCTCCCACTTTAGAGTTGAATTGCCAAGGAACTTACAAGTTTTCCCCTCATATGACACACTGTATTTTGCCTCTGCATCAACTGTTCTACTTGCCTTTCTTTACTTGAATTTTACTCTTGAAAACTCAACTTAGGGGTCACTTCTTCCAGGCTTTTTCCTAAATACATAGATTGGTTTAGGTGTTCTTTACCTGTTTTACTCTTACATTTTAATTAATATTCTATTTACCAGATCATATTGAAATTATGTGTTTATTCCCCTAATGTAATACACATACCTTTAATGCAAAGATTGTTCTTATTCATCTTTTCCACACAGTATCTGGCAAGATGTTCACACAAGGTAGGGGGATCAATGAAATGAATGTTTTTGTTTTTGAACTGAACTAATATGTTCTTGGTTTAAAATTGCATTTGTGAAGTGAATCCTAAATAAAGTATGAACCTTAAAAATGAGCCCAGTTTTCACGTGTTTTGTGTGTTCTGAATAAAAATTCTAGGAAGCAGATGATGGATAAATAAAACTATATTTAGAGCTATTTTCATCCAACACTTAAGTACATCTTTAAAGTTACAATTTAGTCGTTTAGCTGAGGCGTTCTCTTCTTCCATATATAATACAAATCTTACCATATAATGATGAATATTTCAAGTATTAATTTGTACTGAAATTTTTTAAATATCTATATACTATACAAATCATCTAAAAACATGCTGCACTGACATTTTTGTGGCCCTTGAAATCTCTACCTGTATTTGATGGTTGGATAATTGATATTATTATTCTCTATGGCGCTTGTGATGAACAAAGGGAGGGTCTGCTGCAGAGTTCTTCCCAGGGGGCATAAGAGGTTGTTGTGGTTCCCTTATGTCACCTACAGTCTTACCTTGGTGCTGAACTTGTCCATCGTTCTAGGAAAACATATTAAATATTAAAACTTTCATTATTTAACCCATAATGATTAAAGCATTCCTTATAGAACATGTTGTTGATTATATCATTTACATTACTCTGGCTGAGCTGCGTGGTGATACATTTCTCATAAGCAGAGGAGGTTGGAGCCCTTGGATGTTCTTATGTAGAACAAGAAGACGGAAGTGCAAATTCAATTCTTAAAGATTCTTAGCAGCACACCTCCTTGTTTCTTATTAAAAATCAATTCAAATTTTGGTAAAGAGTATCCAATTGACATGTTTTGCCTATTAACGATATTTCTATGATAGTGCGAATATACATAATACTTAGGAAGTATCTATTGAAAGACAATGAAAGAATAATAACCTTTGAGAAGCTTATGTGAAGCCTTTAAGAATAATCACATGCCTAAGAAATATATTGATTTACTTAATGAACAATGATAATTGGATAAAGAATAATATTTGAGAGACACTATGGTACAATGTATAGAGCAGTATCTTGGGGAACGGAAGCTCAGCTACTTGATGTATGACTTTTTGTCATATTTAACTTTTCTAGATCTCAGTTTCCTAACATGTAAAAATGAGAAGATGCAATCAAAAAGCCATATTATCACAGAGATCCCATTTATTTAAACAATCTGTGATTTTATTATGACCTATTGCTTTTCTTGATTAGAATTTATGTCTGGGGAAAGGAAAATTTTGTATATTTGCTGTAGGCAGATATTTAAATCCCCTAAATCCAAAAGATCAAATTAGATGAAGGAAATATAAATGAAAAATAATATGCCATAAAGATAGAGCCAACACAGCTTTTCCAATAAAATAGAGCTCTTTTTTCAGTGCGTTTCTAAAAATTTTTAATGGCCAAGAATGTCTCTCTAATCAAGTGTAGTGAGAATAGAAGCAAGTGCTGATTTGGTATTCTCATTCTTTTCATATGTTCCATAAAATTTTATCTCTAATTTTAAAAAATATGGCTTTAAAATTTTTATTTCCTTGCTGCTCTATTTGTGCATTTAAACTCCTTTTGGTTTGCTAACGATTGCTATAGCATTTTCTTTATACAGAAGCCTAATTGTAGAGTCACTCAACCAATTATTCCTGAGTCATTGTTTATAATTACCCATATCATCTATCTATATTTATGTATCTACCTGTGTATCTCTATATATTTTCTATCTATCGATCTATCTGTCTATCATCTGTCTTATCTAATTATCTACATCACTCCCAAATAGAAAAAAAAAAAAAAAAAAACTCACTAAGCAGAATTCCACAAAGAAAATATCACTTGCTTACTTTATCTTCTTTTTAATTTTTCTATTTGGGGCACCATTATTTTGATTGTTTTAATTAATGCTGATGATTGGAGTACCAAATACCTCAAAAGGCAGAAGATTGAAAGTGCGCTGAAAACAGGTGAATCGGGTGAAAGTCTATAAGATGAGAAGTTAGGAATTCTTATCCCTGACACCACCTTTTAGTTTTAGGAGACTGCTAATATTTTACTATCCTAATCAAGCTGGAAATGTATATCTATCCACTAAAGAAATTGAGGCAAAGCAGCCCTGGACTTTGGGGACAATAGACATTTCAGCAGATAAATGAGGCACATTACTGAAAACAGGGGCTCAGTGAAAGTAAGACTTTAGTGCGCTTTCCCATCTTGGCTTCTAGAAGCATTCTTCTCTTCAGAAATTTGAGAAAGAGGGAAAAAAAAGACAGGTAAAAAACTTTAGAATCCTCCAACAATACACAACAACACAAAAAATTCAAAGATAATAGTACACACTCACTTTTGCCCAGAGCATATAAAATATCCTGTTCTCAATGGAAATATAGTTCAAAGAGACTTTTATTATCCTATTGTTTGTAGAACATCTCACTGGTCCCCAATAGTAATAATAGCATCCTAATTTTACCCAGTGAGCAAGAGGTGGCGAGTTTCTTGGGTGGCATGGAAAGACACTTATGTGCCAAATAGTGGGTGATAAACCTTACAAAATGAAGGGATTTGCCTAACCAGTGCATGCTGGGACATACCCTCTATGGAAAATACAAGTATTTGAACCTTACACTTCCTTTAATAATTAAAAGCACGTTGCTTGTTGGGCCTCTTGTACGTCAGATCAGTGTATGCCATATTTTGCAAAGTTTTCTCTGTCCTTGGGTTAAATGACTCATAGGTAGTTCATTCTTCAGTGGAAGCTGATCTACTACTTAGAAAATATGATCTCACGGCTCCAATGGTGCTAGAAACACTGTGGAATAGACTGTGTTGAGTTGTTCTAAGTAAATTTTACATATTCATATTCAGCACAACAGTTGAGACTGGGATTATGACTTAGTTATATTTATGGTTATTTGTCATGATTTGTCTGTATTTTGCTTTTTTTTTTTTTGGCAGGAACCCTCCCAGTGAGCTGAATGGGAATTCGATGGAGACTCACTGCCATCCATATTTAAGTCTGGTGTTAATCTCTGCTAATCATCCAGGATGTATATGATTTTGTTATTGATTTACTATCTGGCCAGGAAAGAGAAAATTAAGTAGCTTCTATTTGCTCCTTCCTAAAGTAATGGCAATCACTCAAAAGATTAAGGAACAAATAAGTACATAATGAATAAGAGAGAAACTGAAGAATCTTTCTGCAGAGCAATTGGAATCACTGTGAAACAGATTTGGGCCAAGACTCCATTTCCATGCTTGTAACACAACAGCCGCAATGGCTTTGGGAATCCCTCTATAATATTATATCTCAGATTCTACTAATAGTTCTCAAAAGATGTATTTCCCTTTTCTCAGTGTCATTTAACTCTGATAAATAGCTGAGTATCCATTTGGGGAATGAGTCAGAGAATATTGTATGTATTATATATATTTAAATATAATATAATATATAATATTTGGACAAGGGCTTTGTTGAATTCTTCCTCAAATGGATCTCCTTTCCCCTTCAGTCAATGGGATCTGAATTTGAGAATTACTTCACATCTGGAAACTGAAGAAAGCATCACAATTTTCCATTGTGGCAGCTCACATCAGCCTTCGTCTCACAGCTCTTGATGTTTTTGGTTATATAATGCAAGCAATACCACCACTGGTTGCCCAGCTTCCTTGCCCCTACAGATAATTTGGTCTGTTAGTGTCATCACCATAAATATCTGCAGGTAAATGTTCTCTGGTTATCATTAAAGCTTGGAACTCATTACAGTAATTATCTTTATCTTGCCTCTAATTGTTAATTGCCACCACATGACCTCTGCTACCCTGGATCCTATTATCTGCATTGGCACTAGAGAGCCCAATCACATAGCAGCATCTCCTACCAAAGGACCCTTGCTTATAAAGGATAGCCACCACTGAGGTAATTTATTTATTTGTTTGTTTGTTTAATGATACTGTTGTTCATCTCACAAGCCAAATATTTTACCTGCAAGAATAGAGTGTCTTTTAAGCGCTCTCAGGGAATGTAGTCAGATATGTGATCTCACATCATAAATCCATTCTAACACGCCCTGTTGTGATGTTCTTGTGACCTCTTCCTCAATACTCTGTCAAGACAATACAACATCCCCACTTCATTTAGCAAAGATCATTGTCAGGCCCATGCTTCTAGAGCTAGCCTAGAAGCATATTAAGATTGGCTGTAGGTGTTCTTGCCAGAATGTTAAAACTGAGTGCCCGCATTTCAATGAACTCTCACTCATCCAACCTTAAATTCTGCCCTCCTACTAACACTCTTAAGACTCATCCCCATTTCGCCACCAATATATATTTAAAAGTTTTGCAGTTCTTTTGATGAATAAGCTACTGTTTTCCATAGTTGGAACTCTAATTTCACACTGGTGTTATGCTAAGAACTGACCCTAGTTGTTTGTCGAGAGCAGTGTTTCTCAAACCTTAGCGTGAATCAGAACCACCTGGAGGACTTGATGAAACAGATTGCTAGGTCCCTCTCCAGAGTTTCTGATTCAGAGGGTCTAGGTCTTCATTTCTAACAAGTTTCCAGAAGATGATGGTGTTGCTGATCCAGGTCTACGTTCCTAAGAACCACTTGTATAGAGTCAATGAGGACAGGTGGGGCAGATCTTAAGGATGAAAATTATTATTATTATTATTATTATTATTATTATTATTATTATTTTTAGGCATCCAGCTCAAGTGAATGGTTTCCAGGCCATGGAAGGATGCTTTCCTCTAAAAAAGTAGATGATGGCCACTTCTGCCTGACTAGAGGGTTAAGTTTCAACGTTCTTAAGTACATCCACCCAAATGCCAAGAATCGCCAGGAATTATAGATTAAAGAGATCAAAATACTTGAGAAAATTGCTGATTTTTAGTTTATTTTAATTTAAAAAAATCATAAAGAGCTTTCTAGGTAAATGTGGCAAATTGAACATACACATGTATTTTTCTTTTAAAAGCCTATTAAACTCCACTAAAATGACGGTAAAGAGAATTTTCAACGACATTTACTAATAAGGACAATGTGAGGACTGTAAGAAAAAACAAAACTTTTGATAATGAAAAGCAAATGTTTGAAGGTAACTACTTTAACAGACACATGAAAGACGAATTCTAAACTGGTGGAACGGAAGACTGAGCACTGACCTGACCTACACCACAGAAGGCACACAGGCTTAAATATTGGTAGCACTAGCGACCACTGGAAATAGAGGCGAAAACTGAGCTAAAAAGAAGAGGATTTCTGGGGGCCGGTCCCATGGCTTAGCGGTTAAGTGCGCACGCTCTGCTACTGGCGGCCCGGGTTCGGATCCCAGGCACGCACTGACGCGCCGCTTCTCCGGCCATGCTGAGGCGGCGTCCCACATACAGCAACTAGAAGGATGTGCAACTATGACATGCAACTATCTACTGGGGCTTTGGGGAAAAAAAGGGGGAAAAAAAGGAGGAGGATTGGGGATAGATGTTAGCTCAGGGCAGGTCTTCCTCAACAAAAAGAGGAGGATTGGCATGAATATTAGCTCAGGGCTGATCTTCCTCACACACACAAAAAATAAAAATAAAAAGAAGAGGATTTCTTGGAAACTGTTAAAGAAATTAGATTTTCTAATCTCCTCCCTCTCTTAGAATATTGGAGGTTTAAATACTAAATAGGGTGAAACAGAAGGATCGTCAGTGGAGAGAAGATGAGACACAAGGGCAAGAGTCCCAAACAGAAAATAAGATGATTAAATTAATATTTACGTGCTAAATGTTGAGACCTTACTCTTGCTATACTTGGCTTTCTTAATGCTGGACACTGGATTTTTATTCTCCAGGCAGGAGATCTGAGGATTTTCCCTTGCAGAATACATACAGCTACAAGAAAAGGCTTAAAAGTATTAACACCAATGGTTTCCCCCAAAGAAATGGTGCAAGTAACTATCAACACAAAGTCCACAATCAAACACATTATCCCACATTCTCAGTTTACAATGATCTATATAGAGACTCAAGATTCACAAAACTCCTGAAGATGTCTTGAAGAAACAGAAAGAACTAACAAGTAGAAAGCAGTTACTATATAAGAATAAATTTTTTTAAAATAACATTAGTATCATCAGATAGCTCAAATATACATATTTAAAATGAACATTGGGAGATAAAGAGTTTTTGGAAATTAAAAACATGATAGCAGATGTGAAAAATACAGTAGGGAATTCAGCAGAAGATATTGAGTAAATGTTCCAGAATTTAGAGTTAAATCAGAGAAGGAAAAATTAGAGGAAAAATTAGAGAACTATTAAAAGCATCCAATATTTCAATAAATGTAGTTCCAGAGAACGAAAGAAAAATGTTGAAGGGGAGGAAATTAATGAGAAATTTTAAAATTTTAGTAGAATCAAAACACTTAAGTTTCTAAATTAAAAGGACCTACTAAAGACATAGAACAATGGTTGAAAATTGGCCAACTCCAAGGAAAATATTATTACAGAATTTCATAACACTGGGAACAAAGAAGAGATGTTATGAAACCTCTAGAGAGAGATGGCAATACGAATCTCACAACTAAAGTATAATGACTACTTAGCAGTGGTAATGGAAACAGGATAATATAGGAGAATGACTTCACAACTATGAGGAAAAATGGCTCCTACACTTGAATTTTCTAAGGTAAAAATCTCAATCATATATGAGATAGAATTAAGACATTTCAAACATTCCAGTTCTCAAAAAAATTATTTCCCGTTTTCTTTCTCTGACAGGAAGTGAAGAATGTACTTCACTTAAGTGAGATAATAAACAAAGAGTAAAAACACAAAATATACAAAACAGAGGCATAACTCAAGAAAGAAATTAAAAGAATAATATGGAAGATGAAGAAGTAGGGAGATCCCATAATGGGAAATCATGCAATAGATGTAAAGCCAGATTGATATAGATCAGAGTAGTGCAGGCATCTCCAGGAGAGATTTCACAAATGAGATGAAGTTTTAAGAATAACTGCTGCATACGAATATATTGAGATTTAGACAATTAAAGGTGTTAAGCATTGAGTTAATGAAAATACCTAGAAAAATGAGGGGGAAAAAGACAGTTTTTAATTCCAAAGGAGAAAAAAACTATTCAGAACAGAGAATATAATTATACCATAATGCTTTTCTCGGTAAGAATAGTATTTACATAGTTCAAATAATGTGAACACAGACGACTGAACTAACTAGTAGAGGCTTCTGTTACTCAACCTTAACCAGTTCTCTTCTTCTGGACGTTATACTTCCTTGGTTACTTGTAGTTAGGAAAGGCCTTATAATAAGTGCTAGCCAGTGGGTTGTGGACATAAGTTACCGATGTCATTTTGGTTTGAAGACTTTAATTGCCTGTGTGAGCCCATGAACTCTTTCCCAGCTGAATTGACTAAAGAGGACACACTTTCCAAAGGACACAACTATTGAATCATGAAGCCTCCATCAGCCTAAACTGTTGAGATGCTGCCTTCATGACAGTGGTCATGGAGAGTTCCCTGGACTATCCTCGGGTTTTGCTAGAGCAAAAAATTAAACTTTGTTGTTTCAATCCATGGAGATTTGGGGTTATTTGTTACTGCAACATAATCTAGACTAATCTAACTGACAAACCCCAAATTATGGTATATTTTATTCAGAAAGTGTAGGGACAAAAAATGTGTGTTTGTGTGAACGTGTACACATGCATGCATGGACATGTATGGGAGGAACAGTGAATTGTGGTAACAGAAAGTTAAATTATCTTCTTCCACAGTGGAGGGTCAAAAGAAAATCCCTAAAACTGAAATATGAAAAAATACAAATATAACTGTACTATTTACATGCATGGAAGTAAGTTCCAAAAGATCCAGTCAAAATGTAGGCAGTCCTTTCTTAGCAAGTTTTCATTATGCACAAATTTCAATAACCATAGTTTAGTTAAATGACACCAGTTCTCTAAGACATGGTTCAAATTTCAATTATGATGGTATACTGTGAGTAACTGCATAATGTAAAAATTCCACTGCTAGCTCTTTTGTCTACAAATAATTATGTAATATACATTATGTAGTATAATAGATGTACTTCATGATCAGTGACCAATCACATCACTACTTTCAAAATCTGTTGGCGATTGGTCTCTGCACACCTATTATTTAGCTTATGCAAAGACGGAAAAGTATGCGGTTGTCTTGCATCCTTGTTTTCCAATGATAAACCCACGTGACATTTTACAGGAATGAGTAATCAAAGCAGGTAATTGGCTAACCAAGATGAAAGTGCACAAGTAAACAAAAAGTGATAAAACTGGAAGTGAAATTTGAATCAAACGTAAATGGATTATAGAAAAAATAGCTGACCGTGAGAATGTTGACACTGCTATTGTTTGAGGGACTTTAGTTATGCAGCCACGGGAACTTAGCAAAAGAGAAATGATTGACATAAACACGGAAAGTGGTTGTAATGAAAAGGATGAATCAGAGGATGTGATGCTGGTAAAAATTTTACGGTATAGGAACCCTTGGAGATATTTTACAATATTCAAAGTATAAAGGGTGAAATGTTCAAAACTGACCAAGTTTAGAAAGGAGGATGACAATTCAGAAAGGCATAGAAAAGATGCTTGCTCTGTATCAGATGTTTTACAATGAGAAGGCAAGCACTGTTTAAACTACTCTTGATAAGTTTTTTAATAAGAAATACATTCTGGGGCCAGCCTAGTAGTGTAGTGGTTAAGTTGGCACGTCCGCTTCAGTGGCCCAAGGTTTGCAGGCCCGGATCTTGGGCAGAGACCTATGCACCGCTTACCAAGCCATGCTGTGAGCAGCCGTCCCGCCTATAAAGTAGAGGAAGATGGACAAAAAAAAAAAAGAATTAGATTCTATTTTCAATGTTTCTAATGTTTTAAAATTACAATGTTGTAAATAAATATGTTTTACTTTTTTTCATTTTCCTATATACGTATAACCAACAGTAAGAGACTTGAATGTTTTGACAGTTTTAAAAGTCACAGAACAATTATCATTTTCCCTTGTTTATTAAGATGGCTTTGAATAATTTCACTTTTCGCCATCATTTTTATTGTCGAGCACTGCCATGCTATGTGGGGACTGCCTGCAGTTGAAAATTATTTCCTCTGGAAATTGTGAAATTAGCAGGCAAATGGGGTAGAGGACTGCTGTTCATTGTAACAAGTAATTCCTTAAATGAGTAATATGCATAATTTTGATAAAAAATCTAAAAATGAAAAAACATAAAACTATTTTTAGCAATTATAATGAAAGTCTAATGTAATATATTCTTGAAACAACAGAGAAGACAGGATCTTGTGTAGGCAGTGCTTATTAAACGAAAAAAAATGAATGTATTAGTTATTCAGCAATGTCATAGAATGTATTTCAGTCTTGTTTTGAGGTTTCTTCAATGTAACTCACATCATACCAATGATAATACTAATCATATTGGCTAATATTTATTGAATTTTTTTATGTGCTAGACAATAAGACACAAACTTCATGTGTGTTATTCCATGTGACCGTCACTATCTACGAGGTAGATAATATTATTATACTGAATTTTTTCAAACTAGAAACCAATGGTTCAGCTTCCCCAGTCACAGAGCAATTTTAAGGTAGAGGCAGGATTTGAAACTAAGAAATCTGCCTTCAGAAAACTTGCTTGTTAATCTTTTAGGTTATGATTCCACGCAATTGCTGCTGAGTGTGGTGACGACAGCTGTTGTGAAGTGCTAATCTCTATGCCAGCAACAACAGTAACAAAGAAATAAAAGAAAAATATATTGATGGTTAAATCCATCAATATACTTAAAATATTTATTTAGTAGCTCATCTACTTCACTTCATTTATGAAATCTGAGTGTTATTGAGGGGGTCTTTCAACTTTGTCTAATAAGGTTATTTATTTCAGTTTTCACTCAAAATGAATTCTTTTGAGAAAGAGTTACCCAGTTTGGCTTGTCATCACTCTCAGTTTATTTTCCAGACTAATAATCAGCAAGAAAAGCAGAAAAGTAGAAAGGTGGGTGATTTTCAATGAAAACTCAATTATATTCTCTATAGTGTGTTGCTTAAAATTAATTTATCATGTAGACACAATATTAACGTTTTAGAAGAAGTTTTTAGACTTGTGTTTCTTAAACCTAGGAACACATCGAAATCTTAAGGAGATGGTTAGCGATACAGATTCTTTATCTGTATCCAAGATCTAAAGGGATGACTGAGGGAATTTTAATTTTTATCAAGCTCTATAGGTAATGCCTGATAATTTTTAAGACTTGGTCTGAAGAATACCATTTTGAAAATCTAAGAATTGTGTTGAACAATGGATGACTGCTTTGTTTCATAAATCTCAACGGTACTTTCTAAACAAAATTTTAGGAAATCTTATGTTACCTAAGAAAAATTGAGACCTAGTGAAAGTCAAACTCAAACTTATTCACCAGCTCCCTCTGAAAAAGTTAAATCTGGCAGATGGAGTTCAATAAATTCATTAGTTACTTAAATTTTTCTTATTAGGTAGTCATAAAAGCAATTAAATATGGGGAAGGAAACTTGCATATGGTGTGAATTTTGTGAGCTGTTTTCTAAATAAAATTTAATCCTTTTGGTTTATAAGAAGTACACTTTGGGGCCGGCCCGTGGCGTAGGAGTTAAGTGCGCATGCTCTGCCATGGCGGCCTGGGGTTCGCAGGTTCAGATCCCGGGTGCGCAACGATGCACCGCTTGTCAAGCCATGCTGTGGCAGCGTCCCATATAAAGTGGAGGAAGATGGGCACAGATGTTAGCCCAGGGCCAATCTTCCTCAGCAAAAAGAGGAGGACTGGCAGATGTTAGCTCAAGGCTGATCTCCCTCAAAAAAAAAAAAAAAAAAAAGCCAAAAGAAAAATGGAGACTAAAATAAAGTGATTAAATCTTTAAAAAAAAAAAAAGAAGTACACCTCGAACATGTCTTGGTATTTGTTATAATGATGGCTGAATGGTTTGTAAGGAAAATTACTGTGTATTTAAAAACCACAATGTTAAAATAAGACATCAAGAAGAAATATATTTATCAATGGAGTAGTTCATTAGGTCAATCAGGAAAAGAAATACTCCAAAATTAAAAGTGCTTGTGTAATAACAACTTTGCATATCAATATCTATATTAATATTTATATCTATATATATTTCTAAATGTGCAAAATATACCAGGTTATATAATTAGTTTTTAAATTGAGAGAAAATATGAAACCCTTCAGTAATAGGAAAATAATAAAAAGAAATGATAAAAGAAGAAAGTTTTGTGTTTCCTAATTAAACAAAATATTTTGAATCTTCCAACATCTTTCAGAATTAGATATCTTATAAAATAAGTGATTTAGAGTTGTATAAAAATGACAAGTTCTTAAGAAGAAATTTTGACTGAGTAGTGAGTGTTTAAAGCATTTTGTGTCTATAATCTAGACAAGGAAATGATGGTAAAGAATTGCCACTGTCGGGCTGGCCCGGTGAGCGGTTAAGTGCGCGCTCCGCTGCTGTGGTCCGGGGTTCGCCAGTTCAGATCCCGGGCATGCACGGATGCACTGCTTGTCAAGCCATGCTGTGGCAGAGTGCCATATAAAGTGGAGGAAGATGAGCACAGATGTTAGCCCAGGGCCAGTCTTCCTCAGCAAAAAGAGGAGGATTGACAGATGTTAGCTCAGGGCCTATCTTCCTCACAAAAACAAAAAAAAATAGAATTGCCATTGTCCACACATATAGTTTCAGATTGTTAAGATTTAATGGCAAATAAAGGAATTAATGTATTATCATTAGTTTTCTAGGACTTTGAATGAACTAAAATAACTTTTTATAAAGAGAAGCATACTCATTTTTAATTTCCAAAAATATTTTCCTAGGAGATATTTTGACATAACCATTTACACACGTGGACTTCTTATTGCAATTTTCATTATTATGTTTTCCAATCCTGCCCCTCTGCTTTGGCACATTATTATGTAAATTTCATCATTTAGGAGGAAAAGAAAAACTCGAATTTTTTTTTTTGTAGATAGTCTTCAAAACTGCTAATCTAAAGTGATTATATTGAATAAAGACATACACACACACATCTAAACTTATGTTGCAAAGTAGAATCCTAATCAAGAGGCTTCTTAGGATGCTACCTACCCACTCCAGAATTGGTCAAATTATTATTTGCTTGTTTTCCTTTTCATCAGTATTGCAGTATAATGAATTTAGTGAGAAAATATGTGTTCTAATAACATTAAACTTGTGTAAGTGCCCTTGGGCTGACTGAACTTTTTGTCTCAGTTACCTGGTTTTCAGGTAGTGTCAATGATAATAACAACAATAATGGATTAAAAATAGCATAATTACAATTATTCAGTGTTTCCAAGACCAAAAAAAGTTGAGATGTAAGACATTCATGATGTTTATAGATACTTTAAAACTTTTGGTATCCATGGTTACTATGTCACTAGAGCACTTAATAAAAACACAGTATCTTTAACAACAATAGTAGCTAACTTTTATTGGCACTATTTTTGTTTTCTCATTTATTCTTTTAAGTTCCTTCTGAATTTGTTATACCAGTCATCACCATTTTGCAGTCGAGTAAAGAGAGGCACAGAGAGCTTAAGTAACTTGCTCAAAGTTGCATAGTTAAGAAATGTTCAAGGCAGCACCCAGTGCCCAGACAATCTGTCCCCAGGACTCCTGCTAATTTAATATACTGGCTCATGTATGTATATATAAGTATTATGCAGTGTATTTATGTATATGTTTGTAAATATTTGTGCTTAAACTAAGTAATAAAAATATTTTTGCTATAACAAAGTATTTTCATTTCAAATAGGTCAGAAAATAGAAAACACTGAACCACAAATTAATTATCCAAGAAACCTGTGGAGGGAATGAAACATTCTACTGCCAGAAGGAATTTCACAAGGATCTATGCTTATTAGAGTAACCGTCATTATTTTTAACCCAGCATTATGTAGTCACAGCATAGTGAATGTTAGTTATGCAAACAACACACCACTTCATGATAGGAAATAAATGTGTGTTTTTGCATTTCAAAGCTCAAGGAAAAAAAGTACTCTTTATCCAATCAATAAGCCATAGCAACCCAGAGAGTGCTGATATTTCAGTCTAAATTTTTTTCATCCTCAGGAAATGGCCACAAAAATGGGACAAATTACTTTGGTGTTGGAGCACCACAGAATGTCAAGCTTTAATGAAAATTTGCTTTTAGAGTCATAATAATTGCAGAGATAATTTATAATTAAAAAGTATTATATAAGGAGTTAGGTAGCTGTTTCCAGATCCTGTGCATTTTAATCACGATCAACAACTGAATTTCGTGTTTCTGTCGATTAATCAGAATGTTTGGAAAGGGTTTGCACTTATGAATTGGGATACACCCTTAATCCTCCAAATCCTTAAAACTATACTGAATGGGTTTTAATTTCTCTTTAAGAAAGCAATTCACTGATATCGTCATGGCATTAATTGTTGTTGTTATAGGAAATAATCTAGATAGGTACTGATCATTTAATTTACTATAAATATATTTTTCTTATAAATAAATTTCTGATACTCATTTGCCATACAGTTCAAAAATCATGCATTTTGGAATTAGAATGATTGGATATACATTTTAATTTCACTACTTTTTCATGTTGTGATCACCTTTTAGCTACTTAACCCCTATAACCCTTAAATCATCTGTAAAGCAAGGATAACCAACCATGTCTATCTCTGGGTTACAGAGAAGATTAATGGGAAAATGTCTGTAAAGCAGATTGTAAAGTGCCATGTCTGTCATATAATAGGTGCTTAATAAATATTTTGGCTGCTTTTATCTTCATCAAATTTAACACTGATATACAATGTTAAAACAAAAAAGATGGCAATGATCTCTTGTTTAAATTTTCATAAGATATGACTGTTAATTTTTTTAGCCACCAGACCAATAGTATTTGCAAATTATTATTTTGAAGGCATCAAATTCAAGGTCACCCATGTCTTTGCTCTGCAATCTGTTTGCTTCCTGCATTCCTTCACCATAAACTGGACCTTTGTTCAGAGGCAATGAGCACTGGTCCAAAGAAGGACTTCATGACAGACTGGATGCGTCAGTACTGGAAAACATTTTAAAAATTGCTGTGCTGGTAGTGAGTCGGAAGATTCTTCATGCTCAACGGATGGTTAAAAAACTAGAAAGTACATGTAGAGTTATTTTCCCTGCAACTTTATCTTTTCATTCTGTTGACAGAGAGCTAAGTTTCCCAGAAGTTAAGGTACAATCTTACCTCCCCATACTCATCAATGATCTGAATTTGGTTTTAAAACAAATGGCAGATTTCCAGCTTAATCAGGTTCTTGGTCAAACAGAGGAAATGCCACAGTAATGACCAAGTCCCTTTCCAAGGGATGTGAAGCAACACATTTTCCTTTCAGTAGAATAGCTTCAAGAATCACTACTGCCCAGTCAGTGGAAAGTTTTGGAACATGATGCCACATTCTCCCAACTTCCCTGAGCAAGAGAGATTTCTGATGTCTACTTTCTAATTTTCACTGGCTGATTGGATTTTCCTCATAATATCATTATGCAATGAATTAATTAACATGTTAAAAAAAAATCCAACTACTGCCACCAAAAGGCGACTGTGTTATCTTAAGGCAGCTTTAATTCCCTCTCAAGGAGGAAGCAGAGTAGGATGGAGCTAGGTAAACACTTAAATCCTCATTACCACATCGCCCCTCTTCACCCAGAGAGCCCCCAGCCTGCCCATTATTGTCCTGCCTGTACTTTCTGTGGGACTTTGAAAAGAAAAGGTTCAAAGAGCAAGACTTTCAAGCTCCCCTTTCCATGTCAAACACTTTCAACTCCTGATTTCAAAGTGCCACTCCGTTGCTGTTCAAAGGCCTGTGGACTCGTAGGGGGTGATATTGGAGTTAAAGGTTGAACTACAAAGCTCCTTGCATTCACAGTAATATCCAGCTTGGAGATACAAATGGTAATAGAAACTCAAGCACCTATCAATAAAACTGCCAATATATGAAAGGAGGAACAGAAACATTCTAAATGGCCTTTTTTTTTTTTTTTTTCAACCAGGCTCGTGCTGTCATCAGTTCGGATGAAAGCCTAATTGATATTTTGAAGTACTACTTTTCTCTCTGTTCACATTACAACTAGAGGGACTACAGAAGCCGTTGAGAGAGAAAAAATAAGAAAGAAAAAACACCCACAAACCCCAAAGAAGTTAGATAAGAATAGCTAAAGAAGTCCCCTTCCAACATCTGAAAAAAAAATTGTGCTCTACTCTAGTTGAGTATTCATCCTCTTCCCTTTCGCTCTCTCTCTATCTTTTTTATCTGCCTGCCCACAAGATTTGGAGCACCATTAATTGGTCCTCAGGGAGGCTAACAGGCCTCTGCTTTTATGACTCAGTTCTTTTTATTGTACACATGTGGGCATCTCTCAGGAGATAAACAAAAGAAAAATGTGTGGAAAGGGGCCAGAAATCGCACAGGCCTAAACACTGAATAGGCCATTGTCATGATTTACTTTTAATGCTTTAAATTACGTGAGTAATTCTAATGCCCCACCCCTGCTGCCCTCCCCAGTCTGCTTAAGCAAATGTGCTTTTTCTCATTGCTACAGGGCCATCATCTGAAGAATTCTATTTCCTATTTGAAATCAAACATTCTAACTCCTCCTTGGCCCCGTCCTCTTATCCCTCCCAACCTCTGCAACAAACGAGAGAGGTGGTCTTATGGGAAGATAAAGAGAATAGTTGATCATAAGAACTAACCTGGAGCCAACACATTAGACTTTCGTCCCTTCAGCATTTTCTAAACCCTAAGCACCTGCAGCTAATTCTCCTGACTTCCAGCCCTGGTCTTGAACATGCTGAGGTACAGACTCAGTGGGACTTTTCCTGCCTCATAAAATGTTTACATTTACGGAAGAAAGTGACATTTCTTATGCAATATCTCATTCTCTTCAATATAAGTAGTAAGGGCTCACTATAGTATTTACTGAGTTGTTTTCATATGAAAACTTGCATTGCTTTAATATAAATAACTTTTAAATTTGAATTCGTCTTACAGCAAAATCAGGGTCTAAATTTAGTGTACCTACACAAAAAGCATGTGCCTCTTGCACCTTACGTCAAGTCCAGAGTAGACAATGGTTGAATTCAGGTATAAGAACAGAGGGCTGGTGGCTACTACATAACCAAGCAAAAGCATTTAAACTCAGTAAAAGTTAGACTTCCAAAATATTTTGGAAAATATAGAACGTCCAAAAGAAATTTTTAAAGTCAGCTAATGCCTGAGATTTCAGTCTGTTCCACTCTAATCTATCCTTATATATGGCTGTGTAAGTATTTTATAATGTCCCTTTCCTGGTTGCCATACTTGGATTCTCTAGGAAATAGACCCTGTGGCAATAACTTGCATGCTTGCATTTATTGGAGGGGACAAGTCGGAGAAATAACAGTGAGTAAAAAAGAGAAGTAAGAAAACAGTAGTAGGTGGGAGAAGTAACACAAGGTTTATTACTGAGTGAGCCATAGATTCTCCCTAACAACAGCTAGTTTCTGAGTCTCTTGGGATATCTTCACAGATATGGTGTGAAATTGCTGCATCTTGGAACATCCCATCAAGAGAAAGGAAGAGCCAGCAGTTTATCTGCTAGTTTCTTACTATCTCCTATCTCCTATTGGGCAACTAAAGACTCATGGGGTCTTAAGTTTGCTGCCCATAGGAAATGGGTGCCAGAGCATTCTAGGGAACTGCTGGAAAAGCCAGAACTTTCATGAGCCCAATACTGTCATAGCGCAGTCATGGAAGTTTCTCCTTGACAATCAGTACACATCTGAGATTCCTTATTTGTGTCAAGATTGTTAGACCCTTTATATGGTTGTCTGGCCGCTCGTAGAGCAAGGTTTTCTTGAGACCCAGGAGGAAGCTATAAGCCTTTTTTAAGACCTATTCTTGGAAGTCTCATGGAGTCACTTCATTGCATTCTGCTGTTCAAAATGAATCACAGGACTAGCATATTCAAAGAGATGGGGACTACATAGGATGTGACCATGAGGAGGTGCAGTTTACTGAGAGACTCAAGACACACAGTTTGTACTTTGAATACATTTACAAACCATAAGAATTCTCTAATTCGATGTATAGACAATGACCAAGACTGAACAGATTCTAAAGGATATTACCATTTTCCTAGGGACAGAGAACTATACATCTCTTTCAGATTCCTTTGAATAATCTTCCGTTTGTTATTTAAAATCAAATGTAAAGGCAGATATATATTATACGTGTATATAAATTTATATTATATAAGTGTATATATTAAAATGTACATAGATTTAATTGTGCAATATGGGTTCAATCACTCTCCAGAAATACTTCTGTTTTCTTCATAAATTTTTAAATAAAGAACACCCCTAGGTATCGCATATAAATAGACAATATTAATCCTATGATTATTGTTATAATAAAAGATTCTAGTGCCCAGAAGGCAACAAAGCTCTATCCACAGCGCCACTTATTGGATTCTGTCATCATAATAGCCTATTTTTTCCTGGATGTGCTACAAGTTGGGCTTTCATGAGCAGTACCAGGATGAGTCCTCATAAGATTCAAGGAATAGATATTTATCCTTATTTTTAGCTAGGGGAAACCTCAGAAAGTTTAAATAATTTCTCCAACCACAAAGTGCTAGTGCTGGATGTTGAACTCCATTCTGATTAAATCCAAACTTCATGTATTTTTACTGCATCATATGGTCTTTGGAACTTTGACAACATAAATATACACAGGGAAGATCCACCATTGCATTTGTCTTATGAGCTAGTTTATGTGAAGAAATTTTTAACTTTTACCTTTATGTGAAAGAAATGGGTCTTTTACTTAGGATAACAAGGACATGGTAATTCTACATTTTATAATTTCTTGATGTGATCCATCATAAATATTTTTATATTGTTTTTACATATGGTTATGTTTTTAACCCTCCAGCAAGATTTTAAATTCTTCTAAGGTAGAGATTGTGATTTCCATTTATTCTGCATCCTAACTTGCATCACTTTGTTCAATTTTCTACACATAGTAGGTGTTTATCGAATTTTTGCTGTCAAACCAAATTTATCTTTTCAGTTGATTACAGGAAAAAAAGGTTTCTCACTAATCATTTAATGCCATTGCATCTAGTTATAGAAAAATTATTATTCCGATTAACCATTTGCAAAGAAGCAATTCTCAGGTGGTTATAAGTAGGGAAAGGTCCTGGGGAAAAGTACAGTTAAAAGCAGCTGCAGCACGAATTATATGTAATTTAGTTGATGACTGTAAATAATTCTTTCTATAAATTTCCATTCCAAAAGGATTTATTGCTTGGTAACAAAGGATATTGTGAATTAAAAATACGTTTTCCCAGATTTTTATAAATAAAATTATTTCTATCAAAAAGAAGACAGTAAAAGGAAGAACAAGGGATCAAAGAAGAGAATATTTTCATGTCTAGGTGTACATATAACAAGTCGCAGAATGTGATTTCTTAGTTCAATCTCAATATGACTCATATATTTTTTTTTTCTTTAGCCTGTCTGTAGACAAAGTGGAAATGAAATACAACTGCCCCCCAAAAAGCAGAGTAATGTGACATACTATGTTCTACAGTAATTGTCAGCAAAACCTCATAATTCTATTTCAGCATCATAATAAGCATGTAATGACAGATGGCATCTGATGTGTCACCAAGGCATTGTTGAATACATTAATATGACTCAATTTTTGTTGTTATTCAGAGGCAATGGCTGTTGGGCAGTGAGCATTTTCTGTTCTATTAATAATTTTGCTATTTTTTTATTATGATATATATCTTTTCCTATCAAATATGGGCCAATATGTGCATTATTTATTACATATATCCTAACAAAAATGACAAGAGAAGAGTTGAAATATTATTTACATCAATCTAACATATTAATATGGGTTCTCTGATTTTAAAATGGCGAAATAAAATGCAAAAAAATAGGAGATGCTGAATGGCTGCTTAAAAATGGAAAGAGTGTCTGCATTTCTGAATTATAACACAAAATTATGATAGTTTATGATTTTCAACTCTTTTCTTGCAAGCAGAGTTCATCTTCTTCTGAATTATAGCTTTGTTTTTCCACACAGCATCTACTCCCTATGCTTGGCATGACTATCACATTAATCTAATGTGGAATAATTCGTATTGTTTAGGAGGAAAGCTGATGTGCATATCTTTGTTTGACATTCAACATTTCTAAAGCCCACAACTCTCCAGTGTAAGACAAATTCCACATTTTTCTTCAAAAAAATTGAGCTAAATAACATAGGCTGTTTCGATTGCTAATTTTTTTTTTTACCAAAACATATCTTTTAAGAGTCTTCGAGCCCATCAAGGCGATTATTCTTTCTGTATATAATCAATATTAATCTGATTGTACACGTGACAGCACATACAGCACATAGTTCCCAGATAATCTTTTTTGTTTTATGCATAAAGTCTTACAAATAAACCAAGTGCACGAGCAAAACAAAGGGCGAAATGTAGTGAAACATACAAAGGTTCATATTCACCTCTCTTATAGGGTCCTTATCTTGCATCACATGTCAAACAAAAATAATCCACTTCTCAGAATATTAAGCAAAAACAATATGGCTCTGATGTACTTCTGCACAATATTGTCTAATTTCCATAGGATGTCTGCAAGGTTTTGCACAAGACATCTCTTACTAAAAATGTTTATGGAAATAGGTCGTTATGTGTATTCCTAATAGAGAGCAATTTGTTATGTTTAAAAACAGCGTTTGTACTAATAGTTGTGAAAAAACACTAAGTGATCAAGCATTTTATATATAAGCAACACATATGTTTATACTATATTAGTGACACACTGCTCATACAAATGCAGAGTGTTTATACAACCTAATTAGAACAGATATTTAGGAAAAAAGTGGAACGTTTAATTTAGATTTCCTGTTGTAATAGGAGTTGATACAGGATGTATCAGAATCTGTAAAATGCCATATTGAATATTGGGCTAAAAAGTGCAAACAAAATTATTAAAACAATATCTGTTAAATATAATATTCAACATATCTTTACTTCCTATGTAACATACAATGAAATACTTTTTAAAGCACATGATCTAACTAGTCTAGCTTTGATGTCAGTAAAAGTGAAAGAAATGTAAAACATCTATTCAATTATTTCAGTTAATATACAAGCATTAGGCATTCAAATTCCTAATTAAGAGACAACATGCCCTGTCAGGCATCTGCATGGGCTATTGAACATCGCCTAGATTGTTCCATAATTATCCCAGCTTAATAGTTCTAAAACGTAAGCAATGTGCATCCATTGAAAGAAAGTATGGCTTATCATATAAGAAGGTGCAGCACACAGAACATGCTCTGGTTCCATGTATTCGTGCTGAAGGTTTTTACTGGAACATGTTTTAATTAATCCTTGAACAGAGAGCAACAGCACGCCACCAGTGAAAGTTGTTCAAACATTCTTTATTGAAAAAGAATCACGGCCTGTAGGGCAGAAATGGATGTACATTTGTTGTAGGATTTGTATTTTGACATAGCCTCCTCACTCTGACTCATATATCTTAGAATAATAGTTAGCTGTGCTTAATTTTACATATAAGCTTTGGCATGATATTATAAATACAAGCAAATGATGTCATTCATTTTTAAAATTTAATCTGACATAGGGCATTTCATGCCTCATTTGAAAAAGAATTGATTTGAGCATCGTGCTACAAAAATAATGTTTTTAACTTTAGTTGTTAGCTCAACTTTTTGAGCATAAAAACATAATTGACTCCTTTTCACGTTAAAGGTAGTTGGGTTAAATAGATGAGGTGACATGGAAGGCATTATTTATGTTTTATTATCTAGTTTAAGTATCTAGCAGCATATAGAAAAATTGTAGGAAGCAAGTAGATTTATAAATTAAGAAGTAGATCCGCTTTAGAGGGAAAAGTGTTTGGCAGGGCCGGCCCCGTGTCTTAGCGGTTAAGTGTGCGCGCTCTGCTACTGGCGGCCCGGGTTCGGATCCCGGGTGTGCACCAACGCACCGCTTCTCCGGCCATGCTGAGGCTGTGTCCCACATACAGCAACTAGAAAGATATGCAACTATGACATACAACTATCTACTGGGGCTTTAGGAGGGAAAAAAAGGAGGAGGATTGGCAATAGATGTTAGCTCAGAGCCGGTCCTCCTCAGCAAAAAAAGAGGAGGATTAGCATGGATGTTAGCTCAGGGCTGATCTTCCCCACAAAAAAAAAAAGAAAAAAAGAGTTTGGCAAAGTCAAAAGAAAATAGTATCACATGTTTAAAGAAAAAAAGAAAGAAACTCAGTTAGCCTTCTTTATGATAGTAAAAGGAGTTAATATATATTTAATGAATCAGAGTAGACAAATATGAATGGCCTTAAAGGTGTAAGTGTAAGTATGTATCAATATCAAACATATTCTTCAAGTGTCTGTAATGGGCAAGGACATGTAAGAGGCAAAAAAAAGAACAAACGTGACCTCTGAACCAAGGGAGTTTAAAAATCAGCAGATAGTTCAATTAAAAAAAAAGAATTGACATTAAAATAAGTGAAAAAAATGTTAAAGGAGAGGGAGAGAGTGCACAACTTTCTAATAGGAGAAGATCAAAAATGATTCTGTAGTATTACATGGATCATTAACAACAGCGTATCATCTGCAAAAAACCTTATTCTTTAGCACTACAGTGTAAAATTTCATAGCTTGGAACACTAGAAAGTTAAGTTATAATGTATATAACTTGAATTTAAAAGTAAAGAGGGTGTAATACTTCTTTACTACTTAATACTAAGTTTTATCAAATAATAACATTGATTGATGTTATTTATTTCCTCTTTCATCTCTAAGTTCCATGCCCATATTTTTCCATGTTTAACCCAAAGTGGTCTCTAAAATAAATTTGGTTATTTTTCACATCATTATTATCATAATTATTCAATATCATTAAATAAAAACAGGCACATAAATATATCTAGAATAATAGACATGGTTGTTTTCTCTCTACTAGTTTCTCTTCTAACGTTCCTACACTCTGGAATAAATGTTCTAGGATTGAAAACCTGGAACCTTAGTTTTAATAGCAATTTTGGAAGTGGATTAAGTCAATTTAGGTTCTTTCCCAAAATTGCCCAAATCCATGAAAAAAACATTAAGAGACTTCCAGAATGTCAGTGAACATGCTCATGAACATGCTCCTCAGAAAACAATCATAACTCTTGAAAACTATTTTTTAAAAACTCAACCATTTAAAATCTCTGGAAGTTGTCCTAAGGGCACACAGCAGATGAAGAAACACTTCTGCAAGAAAATCTACCAAATCTTAGTGAGAATAAAAAGAGTTTGTGGCATTTGAACTGTGACCAGCTCTCTTCTTTTCCCCTCTTCATCTCAGTGGCTAGATGCTCAAATCTGGTTGGATATGGCCTAGAAAACAGGGCTCCTTCTCCCTCAGTTCCCGGTCCTGGGATATACTTCTTATCAGGAGGAACAAGCCAGAAGCATTTCCTATTCCCACCAGCTCCAAGTTCCAAAGGCTAAATTCCTAGCAAATGGGGGAAATTGGGGTCTCACCTTATATACCCAGCCCTCAGTCATAGAACAGATGCTCAACTCTAGGCAGAGCAGGCTGATGCTGGGGCCCGGCTCGCCCTTGCACCAGTTCACTCATAGTGCAGAGGTTCCACTCTGGGAGTAGTAAGTTTTAAAAAGCAGAAGCTATTGTCCCCACTGAGCACTCTACTGGTTATCAGAGGTATCCATCCACGAGAAGCAGGTAATTGCTATGCCTCCAGTTCCGGACAAATGGCTCAAAGATTTTGTCCAGAAGGAAAAGCGGTCCATAAGAACAGAGAACTTAAAAGATATCCCAAAAGGAACTCACTTTGAAACACAAAAAGGAAGATCAACCACTGGGTGCTTCAAGTCTACAATGCGGTATATTAACTATAGTCACCATGCTATCCATTAGAACCTCAGAACTTATTCATCTTATGAATAACATCTTGTGCCTTATGCCTAACATCTCCCCATTTCCCCCACACCCAGCTCCTGGTAACCACCATTCTACTCTCTGTTTCTACAAGTTTGACTTTTTTTTTTAGATTCCACATAAAAGTTTGATCATAGTATTTGTCTTTCTCATCTGACTTATTTCACTTAGCATAATGTCCTCTGGATTCATCCATGTTGTCACAAATAGGATTTCCTTCTTTCTCACGGCTGAATAACATTCTATAACATACACACATATATATATCACACCACATCTTCTTTATTCACTTTTCTACTTTATCTGCTTATTCATCAATGGACACTTAGGTTGTCTCCATACCTTGGCTATTGTGAATAATGCTGCAATAAACATGGGAGTGCGGATACCTCTTTGAAATATTCATTTTGTTTCCTCCAGATTATACTCAGAAGTGGGATTTCTGGATCACATGGTGGTTCTATTTTTAAATTTTTGGGGAAATTCTATATTGTTTTCAATAATGATTGTACCAATTTACATTCCAACCAACAGTGTACAAGGATTCTCCTTTTTCCATGTCCTCACCAACACTTCTTATCTAAAGCCTTGTTGACTAAAACCAATCTAATAGGTGTGAGGTGATACATCATTGTGGTTTTGATTTGCACTTCCCAGACGATTAGTGATGTTGAGTATCTTTTGATGTGTCTCTTGCCCATTTGTATGCCTTCTTTGGAAATATATCTATTCAGGTCTTTTGCCCATATTTTAGTTGGATATTTGTTTTTTATTATTTTCTAATGAGCTGTATAAATTTCATATATATATTTGACATTAAACCCTTATCAGATAAACTGTTTGCAAATATTTTCTCGCATTCTGATGATTATCTTTTCATTTTGCTGATTGTTTCCTTTTCTGTGCAGAAGCTTTTCAGTTTGATGTAGTAGTCCCACTTGTAAAATTTGCTTTTGTTGCCTGTGCTTTGGGTGTCATATCCAAAAAATTATTGCTAAGATCAATGTCAAGGAGCTTACCTGCTATGTTTTCTTCTTGTAGTTTTACAGTCTATGGTCTTACATTTAAATTTTTAATCCATTTTGAGTTAATTTTTGTTAGTGGTATTAAGATAGGAGTCCAGTTTCATTCTTTTGCATGTGGACATTAGTTTTCTCAGTACCATTTATTAAAGATAATCCTTTTCCAATCCTGTGTTCTTGATGTCCTTGCCAAAGATTAGTTGATGCATACATTTATTTCTGGGCTCTTTGTTCTGTTCCACTGGTCTATACATCTGTGTTTATGCCAGAGCCATACTTTTTGATTACTATAGCATTGTAATATAGTTTTAAATAAGGAAGTGTGATGCCTCCACGTTTGTTCTTCTTGCTTAAGATTTCTTTCCCTACTTGGGGTCTTTTTAGTTTCATATGAATTTTAGGATTGTTTTTACTATCTTTGAAAAATACTGATGGAACTTTGATAGGGATTGCATTGAATCTGTTTATCGCTTTGGGTAGTATGGACATTTTAACAGTATTAATTCTTCCAATCCCTAAACATGGCATATCTTTACATTTATTTGTGTCTTCCTCAATTTCTTTCATCAATGTCTTACAGTTTTCAGTTTAAAGGGCTTTCACCACCTTGATTAACTTTATTCCTAAGTATTTTATTATTTTTGGTACTATTGTAAATGGGATTGTTTTCTTAATTTCTCTTTCTGATAGTTTGTTGTTAGTGTATAGAAACACAACTGATGTTTGGATATTGATTTTGTATCTTGCAACTTGACTGAATTTGTTGATTAATTCTAACAGTTTTTTGGTGGAGTTTTTAGGGTTTTCTATATACAAATTCATGTCATCTGCAAACAGAGACAATTTTACTTCTTCCTTTATGATTTGGATGTCTCTAATTTATTTTTCTTGTCTAATTGCTCTGGCTAGGACGTCAGTACTATGATGAATGGGAGTGGTGAAAGTGGCACCCTTGTCTTATTCCTGTTCTTAAAGGAAAAGTTTTCAATCTTTCACCATTGAGTTTAATGTTAGCTGCATGCTTGCCATATATGGCCTTTAATAAGTGGATGTAACATTCCTTATATACCCAATTTGTTGATAGTTTTTATCACGAAAGAATGTTGCATTTTGTCAAATGTTTTTTCTGCACCTATTGAGTTGATAATATGATTTTTATCATTAATTCTGTTAATGTGGTGTATTACATTTATTCATTTGTATATGTTGAACCATCCTTGCATCCCAGGGATAAATCTCACTTTATCATGGTGTAGGACCCTTTTAATACCCTGTTGAATCTGGTTTGATTATATTTTGTTGAGGATTTTTGCATCTATGTTTATCAGAATTATTGCACTATAATTTTATTTTCTGGTAGTGCTCTTGTCTGATTTTGCTATCAAGATAATGCTGGCCTTGTCAAATGAATTTTAAAGTGTTCCTTCCTCTTCAATTTTTTGGAAGAATTTAAGAAGGATTGATGTCTGAAAAAGCCATCAGTGTTTGGGCTTTTCTTTTAGGAGGTTTTTGATTACTGGTTCAATCTCTTACTTGCTTTTGGTCTATTTAATTCATGACTCAGCCTTGATTGTATGTTTCTAGGTTAGGCTGTTTATTTGAGAACTTTCTTTTTTCTTAATGTATGCATTTATCACCATAAACTTCCCTCTTAGAGCTGTGGTAGCTGCAGCCTATATATTTGGGTATGTAGTGTTTCCATTTTTTTGTTTCAAGATACTTTTTGATTTCTCATTTGATTTCTTCTGTTTTTTTTTTTTAAGTATTTAGGAAGCTTTATTTTTTTTATTTTTTGTTTATTGCAGTAACATTGGTTTATAACATTGTAAAAATTTCAGGTGTACATCATTGTACTTCTATCCAAAGAACTTGAAAACAGCAATGTGCAAAGGTACATGCACCCCTGTGTTCATTGCAGCATTATTCACAATAGCCAAGACTTGGAAGCAACCTAAGTGCCCATCAAGGGATGAATGGATAAAGAAGCTGTGGTATATATACACAATGGAATACTACTCAGCCATAAGAAACGATGAAATCCAGCCATTTGTGACAACATGGATGGACATTGAGGGTATAATGCAAAGTGAAATAAGTCAGAGGGAGAAGGTCAAATACCGTACGATTTCCTTCATTAAGTAGTAGATAATAACAACAATAAACAAACACATAGGGACAGAGATTGTATTGATTTCTTCTTTAACCAATGGGTTAATTAGGAGTGTGTTGTTTAATTTCCACCTATTTGTGGATTTTTCAGTTTTCCTCCTGTTATTGATTTTTAGTTTCATGCTATTACATTTGAAAGATGTGCTTGCTATTATTACAATCTTATTAAATTTGTTAAGATTTGTTTTGTGACCTAACATATGATCTATCCTGGAGAATGTTCCATGTGTACTGGAAAAGAATGTGCATTTTGCTGATGCTTGATGGAATGTTCTGCATATATCTGTTAGGTTCATTTGGTCTAAAGTATAGTTTAAGTCCAATGTTTCCTTATTGATTTTCTGTCCAGAGGATTGTTGAAAGTGGGGTATTAAACTCCCCTACTATTATTGCATTGTTGCATATTTCTCCTTTTAGATCTGTTAGTATTTGCTTAATATATTTAGATTCTCTGATGTTGGATGCATATATATTTAGAATTGTTGATTCCCTTCTTTTTATGTTTTGTGTATCTACTATAGGTTTTTGCTTTGTGGTGACCATGCGGCTTTCATAAAATATCTTATAGTCGTAACAGTATTTTAAGCTGATAACAATTTAACTTTGATCACATACAAAAATGATGAAGTAGAAAATAGAAAAAACAACAAAGAAAAATCAGTGAAAAACTAGTTCTTTGAAAAGATCAACCAATATGACAAATTTTTAGCTAGATTGAGCAAAAATTTAAAAACGGAGGAGCCTCAAATTTCTAAAATCAGAAATTAAAAAGAGGATTGATAACCTTTCAGAAACACAAATGATTGTAAGAGAATACCATGAACACCTGTATGCTGGAAAAATCAGATAAATTAGATGACTAGGACAAGTTCCTGGAAAAATAAAAATTACCTAAACTGACTCAGGAAGAAACAGAAAATCAAATAGAGCTATAATAATTAAAGATATTTAAACAGTAATCATCAAACCACCCACAAAGAAAATCCCAGGCCCAGATGGCTTCACTGATGAATTCTCCCAAACATTTCAAGAAGAATCAATAGCAATTATTCACAGACCCTTCTAAGAAATGAATGAGTGGGAAACACTTCTCAACTCAATCTGTAAGGCTGGTATTACTCTGATACCAAAACAAGAAAAAGACATCATAAGAAAATTACAGATCCATATCCCTTATAAATTTAGACATAAAAGTCTCAACAAGATATTATGAAACCAAATCCTTCAACTTATAAAAATGATTATATATATCATTTCCCAGTGGGTTTTATCTCAGAAATTCAAGGTAGATCTAACTTCCTAAAATCAACTAAGATAATACACCACAGCAAAAGAATAAAGGAAAAAATCCACATGATTATCTCAATAAAAGCAGAAAAAGCATTTGACAAAATTCAACACCTCTTCATGATAAAAACACTCAACAAATCAGGAAGAGTTAGGCACTTTCTCAACATCATAAAGGACATCTATAAAAAACCCACAGCTAACATCATGCTTAATAGGGAAAAACTAAATGCTTTATCTCTAAGATCAGGAACAAGATAAGGATGCCAACTCTTGCCACTTCCACAGTGTACTGGACTTCCTAGCCAGAGTAATAGGACAAATATAAAAAGAAAGAAAAGACATTCAGATTGGAAAGGAAGAAGTAAAACTCTGTTTGCAAATGACATGAAAATGTGTATGGAAAATCCTAAGGAGTCTACCAAAAAATTTTTAGAACAAAAGAACAAGTTCAGTGATACTGCAGAATAAAAGATTGACATAGAAAAATCAATTGTAATTCTATGTATCTTCAATGAACAATCTGAAAACGAAATTTAAAAAATTCTATATATAATAGCTTTGAAAGAACAAAACACTTAGACATAAATTTAGCAACACAGGACAAAATTTATACTCTGAAAATTCCATAACATTGTTGAAAGAAATTAAAGAATACCTAAATAAAGGCAAAGACATATTATATTTATTGATTGAAAGACTGGATATTGTTATGAAGGCAATACTTTCAAAATTGATCTACAGATTCAAAGCAATTATTATCAAAATTTCAGGTATTTTTTTGATACAAATGAAGAAGCTCATCCTAAAATTTATAGAGGAATTCAAAGGACCCAGGAAAGCTGAAACAATATTTAAAAAGTAAAAGAAAATTAGAGATTCACACTCTCCGATTTCCAAACGTACCACAAAGCTACAGAAATCAAGACAGTGTGGTACTGCCATTCTTATTGATATATACATTGTTATATTTTTGAAAAGCCAGATATAAGACCTCCTATTTATAGCTAATTGATTTTCAACAAGGGTGTCATGACAATTCAATGGGGGAAACAATAGTCTTTTCTGCCAGTAGTGCTAAGACAACTAGATAGCCACATGCAAAAAAATGAAGATATTTCTACCTCATAACATATACAAAAGTTAAATAAAATAGGTCAAAGACATAAATGCAAGATCTAAATATAAAACTTTTAGAAGAAAACATAGGTATAAATTTTCATAACTTTGAATTATGCAGTGGTTTCTTAGATATGACACCAAAAGGCCAAGCAACAAAAGAAAAATAAATAAATGGGACTTCATTAAAATTAAGATTATTTGTGTTACCAAAGACATTATCAAGAAAGTAAAAATACAATCCACAGAATAGGAGAATGCATTTGTATATTGTATATTTGATAAGGAACTTCATCCAGAATATATAAAGAACACTTATAACTCAATAATAAAAACACAAACAACTTTGTTAAAACATGGGCAAATAATTGGATAGAAATTTCTCCAAACAATATGTATAAATATCCAATAAGCACATGGAAAGATGCAGAACATCATTAGCTATGAGAGAAATAAACAAAAAATGAGATACCACTTCACATGCACTAGAATGGCTATAATCAAAAAGACAGACAATGACAAATGTTGGCATTAATGCAGAGCAATTGAGACCCTCATATAGTGCTGGTGATAATATAAAATGGTACAGACACTTGGAAAACAGTTCCTCAAAAGGTTAAACCCAACAATTCCACTCCTAGTCATGCACTCAAGAAATGAAAATATATGTCTACAGAAAAACTTGTACAAGAATGTTCATAGAGCATTATTAATAATAACCCAAGGCAGAAATAATCCAAATGTTCATCAGTCAATGAGAGGATAAACAGAGCTTGATATTTCCATACGACAAAATATAATTCCATAGTAAAAAGAAATAAAGTAAATTCAGGTTTCTGGTCCCATATGTAAGGAGTTTGGAAGTCACCACTGCATCATAACAGGAAGTAAAAAGCTGAACAGACTGAAAAATCAACAACTTTTCTTGGAACCTTAAAAGAGTAGAGGATACCGGGCAAATCTGTGACATGAAGATTGCAAGGATAGGTGAATAAAGAGAGTTGAAATTCCGAGATTTACACAGTAAATGGCCTAGCAGTTCAAGTTTGGCGTGCCCTGCTTACAGAGGCCCAGGTTTGGTTTCCAGGTGTGGAACCACACCACTCATCTGTCAGTAGCAAATAGAACTGCCATGGGAACCAGTGCTGGGGCAGGAAAATCTGAACTGTAACTGACAAATTGCTGGAGGCTCAGTGTGGACCACTCTGAGTTAAAAACCCTCCCAACAGTATTGTGAGATTTACCTCCAGGAGCTTGACCAGATTCCCAGAGTAAATATCAAAGAAAAATTCCCTCAGGCTCCAACTGAGGGAGGAGGGGGATGGGGGGAACCATTTTGAAATACACCAGATGATTCTGTTCTTAACAGGACTTGTGCTCAGAGGAAACTAGCTGACCAGAGCCTAACCTGCTAGGGTATTATCAGAGCCTAACTGACCTGGGGGAAGGGAAATACCCAACTCCAGCCCACTTTAGCCCACCTGTAGCACCTAAGGAAGGAGAAAAAAATTGAGACACACTTGTGAAGTTCACAGCTCAGAGGCATAGGCTCAATAAAAGACTGAGACCCAATCATAGGATGATAGAATGCTTCTCCTCCCCCTCACCACCACATTACTAAAGGCATATTTATAGCAGTTCCTTTTATGCAGTACATCATGTTTGGCAGTCAAGAAAAAATTAGAAGGTATACCAAAAGGCAAAAAACACAATTTGAAAACAGAGCAAGCATCAAAGCCAGACACAGCAAGCATGTTGAAATTATTAGACCAGGAATTTAAAAACAACTATGATTTATATGCTAAGGGCTCTGTGGGTAACGTAGACATCATGCAAGTACAGATGAGCAAAATAAGCAGAGAGAAGGAAATCCTAAGAAAGAACCAAAAAGAAATGCTAGATATAAAAAATGCTGTAACAAATGAAGACTGTCTTTGATAGACTTATTAGCAGACTGGATACAGCTTAGGAAAGAATCTCTGAACTAGAGGATATATCAGTAGAAGCCTCAAAAACTAAAAAGGAAAGAGAACAAAGACAATTACAAAAGATGTAACATACATATAATGTGAATACCAGGAGAAGAAAGAGAGAAAGGAACAGAAGAAATATTTGAAACAATAATGACTGAGAATTTTACCAAATTAATGCCAGAAACCAAATCACAGATCCAGAAGGTCAAAGAATACCAAGTAGGAAAAATGCAAAAAAAAAAAAAAAAAAAAACACACCTAGGAAAATCATTTTCAAACTACAGAAAATCAAAGATAAAGAAAAAATCCTGAAAGAAGCCAGAGGATAAAAACATCTAACCTATAAAGAAAGAAAGATTAAAATTACATCTGACAATCCCTCAGAAACCACACAAGCAAGAAGAGAGTGGAGTGAAATACAGTCATGAGTCGCTTAACGATGGAGATACATTCTGAGAAATGCATTGTTAGGTGATTTTGTCATTGTGGGAACGTCATAGAGTGTACTTACACAAACCTAGATGGTATAGCCAACTATACACCTAGGATATATGGTACTAATCTTGTTGGACCACTGTCATGTATGTGCTCTGTCATTGACCAAAATATCATTATGCAGCACATGACTATATTGAAGGTGTTGAGAGAAAAAACACCACCAACCTAGAATTCTGTATCCTATGAAATTATCCTTTAAAAGTGAGGGAGAAATAAAGACTTCCTCACACGAACAAAAATTGAGGGAATTTGTTGCTAGTAAGCCTGTCTTGCAAGAAATGTTAAAAGAAGTTCTTTAGAGAGAAGAAAAATAATATAGGTCAGAAACTCAGATCTACGTAAAGCAAAGAAGAGCATCAAAGAAGGAATGAGTGAGGGTAAAATTAAAACCTGAATTTTCTTATTCTTAACTGATCTAACAGAGAACAGTTTGATCACAATAATAATAGCAACAATGTATTCAATTATGTATGCTTATGTATGTTTATATATAAGTGAAATGAATGACAACAATGATACAAGGGATGGGAGGAAGGAATTAGTATTACTTGTTATTACAAGGTACTCATACTACCTGTGAAGTGGTATAGCTATTTGAAAGTGGACTTGGATTAGTTGTAAATGTATATTGCAAACTCTAGGGCAACCACTAAAAAAGTAAAAAAAATAAGCACAACTGATATGCTAAGAAAGGAGAGAAAAGGGAATCATAAAAAAATTCTCAATTAAAACCACAAAAAGCAGAAAAAGAGTAGAAGACAAAAATAGGAACTGAGAATAAGGGCAGCAAATAGAAAACAGTAATGAATACGGTAGATATTAATCCAACTGTATCAATAATCACTTAAATGTCAGTAATCTAATGCACCATTCAATGATATTGTCAGAGTAGATCAAAATATACAATCCAGCTATATGTTGTCTGCAAGAAACCCATTTTAAATATGAAGATACATATAGATTAAAAGTAAATAAATGGAGAAAAATATAACATACTAACGCTAATCAAAAGAAAGCAAGAGTGGCTATATTAATTTCAGAGATAGTAGATTTAAAAGTATTGTGGAATTGTATTTTGCAATCATATTATTAGAAAATAAAAAAAAATAAACTAGGAGAACTGCTAGACTATTTCAGGCTTAATTAAGCAGTTTTATTCTACTTCTAAGATGATGATGATGATGATGGTACATTCTTAGTAAATCTGTTGTGTCAAGGATTGATAGAGAAATATCTGTTTGAGGTATCTCATTTTTCTACATCACTTCCTTTTTTCTCCATTCTGCATACATTCTTTATTTTGATTCAAAGATGATTTGGCATGAATGTCGCTGTACAAGATTTTCTTCCTCATGAAATTATGAGATTGAGAGTTGATTCTGTGCTTTTCATCCTCACAAGATGTAGGGGAAAAAAAAACCCTGTCAATTATATTTTCTTAAAAGACTCATGTTCTAAGTATAATTAACTGACTAAAATGTATATAGAATTCAAATTTTGTTTAAAGTTAAGAATTTTATTACAACTAGTAATATAATAAAAATTATGAGATAATCTAATCTTTATTACTTTTCTTGAATTATTATTGAAATTATATAAACACTTGGCTCAAAATGATATAATTTTCCTAAAGATTTTTGTATAATTCACTTTGTTAATATTGATATTAACTCTCAATCCATTTCACTATTTCTTATCTATTCAAAAGTTCTTAATTTTTTTGAACATACAATTAACAACTTTCACAATGTTGAGTTGTTGCAACATTTTCACTTAAAATAAAAAGTAAATATTTATGATCACTAACAGCTAGAATTTCAACACATGAAGCACCTCAGAACTAGTTTTACTCCAAATTGCACCTGGAATTCTTGCCTATATTTGAATATGCATGTTCAGACATTAACTATATATTCAAATGCAAACTTGTCTGTATTACTGGTACCATTACAACGATTGGCTGTGAAGGAACCCATGAGATTACAAGGTCAGCGCTGAAACGTAGTTCACAGGGGTAGAACTGACATTAAGTAGACATTCTGTGATTTAGTCTTCCAAAGCCTGGAACTAACACCAAAGCCAAAGCCAGAAAGTAGATTTGAGCTGACCGCCAAAACCAAACTACACTTCAAAACACGATTACCATTTCCTCAACCTTCTGTTTCAATCTAGTAGTTAGGACAAGTTCCTTACCGTGAAAAGAGATAAGTGATTATTTCCTAAGGCTTTATAAGCAAGGGAAAGGGAGCACGTGGAACTAGGGAACTGTTAGATAATGTGTAGCCAGTACTGGAATGTGACCCCAAAGAGACAGATGAGAAAGGTAGCCAGTGATATCTATTGAGCTGATCTCTAAAGCTAAGAGTACATGGGAAGCCATTATGGAGTAGACACTCTGACTGTCCTTGACCCTGCATGTTTAGGAGGAGAAAGAGGAGGACAAAGAGGAGACTAATATACACTGAGTACCCAACATATGGCAATCACTGGGCCAGATGAGTTATTAATTTGCAGGGCAAGCTACATAATTTGTGTGACCCAGTGCAATATGAAAACAGAAGCTCCTATTCAAAATGATTAAGAATTTCAAGACAGCAACAGCGGGGTGTTAAACCAACAGTGGGCCCTTCTGAGCCCAGGGCTCTGTGTAACTGCACAGATCATATATCCATGAAGCTGGCCTTGCTATTTTGACATTGGTACCTTCAGGAATCCTATGCAGTACGTACCATTATCCCTATTCCACAATTAGAAAATTGAGGCATAGAAAGGCTTAACTGGTTTGCTCAAGTTTACACGCCTTGTAGAGGACAAAGACGGATATATATATGACTTTAAATCTCCAGCTTTTTTCATTTTACTATGTGATTTGTTTGTTTAAAGGCTTATGGAGCATAGTAGAGGTATTATGCATGCCATTTAAATGTATATGTATATTTAAATGTTTATGTGCTTTTTATTTTTCATGGTCTCATGATATGACCCCTTCCTGTTACAGTATAGTACACTTCTCTCTGCAACTGCGCTGCTAATGGTTCTCCAAATTAGAGTAGGATTACACAGCCAATGGAAAGAAGACTGCAATATAGCCATAATAACCACAGCAATCTCAGAGCGTTTCAGCATTGGTATAGCGTTAGGACTTCATTACTGGCAGAGCTACAGGACTAGAATTGTGGAAGCCGCAGGTTCAGTGGACTGCTTCGTGGACGGTCCTCTAACTGCTCATTAATATTGAAGGCCAGGGTAATTACTCTTAGAAAATCCCATGGTACTTGCAAACCTTATTTTTGCCAATTTTTCTTTTCTGGTTTGTAATAGAGAGGTGGCCTTTCACCCACAGGAGTGCACTCCATGAATCACTAGAGCGTGTACACTGCTGTTGGAGGGGGGGCTGCAGTTCATACATACATACGTTTTGGAAAGAGGTAGGTGAGAAGAGGGCATGCTGTAAATAGCATGTAACAAATTAGACCCTCTGAATTGTGTAAGTGAGCAAATCTAATTTTAGTGAACAAAAGAGGCTAGGAGACACTGAGTGTAATTTTTATGTAAAAATAGGAAGTCTCCAAAGACATCTCTCTTTAACCAGATGAATGCAAATTACCAAAGTCATCCAAATCGAGAAGGTTGATTTATGCATTTTCCATTGTACTCATCAACAAAAAAAGCTTTTTCTGTTTCCAAATAGTATGCATTTGGGGTAAAGTTTCACTTTATGCACCAAGAAGGGCTGAGAGAAGACAGAATCACAGCAGTCATGTAAAAAAATTGTTTCTTTTTTTTCTCGAACATAGCTTCTGCCAAATAGGCTGTCCAACTGTCTACCATATCCAGTTTTAGCTGCTTGAATTCAATTAAAAAATAAAAGTTTCAATGTTATATATCATAATATATGATTAGTTTTCCACTGGCACCCTATGTCTTCAGATGAGTGCAGACACAATCAGAAAAAAATCAAATCCTGCTTGAACATAGGCAGCAGTTCAATTCACAAATCAGCATCAGCCATTTTAGAAGATGGGTTTTATTCAATGGCTCTGTCTGCACTGTCAGTGCTTATTGTTTAGTTATAGCTTTCCTTACGCAAATCTCTTAATAGCGAATTATCTGCTACTAACAATATATTTAAACAACTGTCCTATTTAAGATAATACACTACTTATGGTTTTCATATACTCTTACTCATGGGGTTTCTTCATTCCCCTGCTGTCTTTCCTATGTGGACTCTTCTAATACTTACAGACGTTTTCAGGTAATCTATAGCAAGAGTGAAGGAGTTTAACTTCTATCTCTCTTTGTATATTTGTGTGTTGTGTGTGTGTGTGTGGTGTGTGTTCTTCCACTAGTCCATGCGTTCATGTATTGATTCAAGAATTATTTACTCAGTAACATGTATTGACTGGTCAGTATTCTAGGCACTGAGAACCTTTCAAACAAAGTCTCCCCTCAAAGCTTAGACTAGAAAGTTACATTTGATGCTAAGGAAAGAATATTTAACTGCTTGACTGGCAACTTTTGTGGTCTTTCTTTGCCACCCTAGTGCTGTACTTGCACCTTACAACTCAACTTTCACCATAAGCGACTATTTCTTGCAGCCTTCACATGCACACACTTTTATTTCTTTGTGCCTTTCTCACTCTCTCCCTTCTATCTAGATTGACTTTTCCTCTTTTTATTAATTTATTTTTACATTTTTATTGTGGTAAGAACACATAACATGAGATCTACCCTCTTAACAAATTTTTAAGTATACAATACACTATTGTAAACTACGGAAACACTGCATTTCCCCCTATCCCACCTTCTGGCAACCACCATTCTACTGTCTGGTTCTATGAGTTTGACTACACTAGATATCTTGTATAAGTGGAATCGTGCAGTACTGGTCCCTTTGTGGCTGGCTTGTTTCATTTAGCATAATGTCTTCCAGGTTCATCCATGTTTTTGCATATGGCAAGAATTTTTTTTTAGGGTTGAATAATATTCCACTGTGTGGAATCAAAGTGATATACAAAGTGATATACAAAGTATATCACTTTGGCTAGTATGGACATTTTAACAATATTAATTGTTCCAATCCACGAACATCGGGTGTTCCATTTTCTGTGTCTTCTGTAAGTTTCTTCATCAATGATTTGTTATTTTCAGTATACAAGTCTTTCACATCTTAGGTTAAATTTATTCCTAAATGTTTCATTCTTTTTGAAGCTATTATAGATGGGTTGTTTTCTCTCTTCAGTAGTTCGTTACTTGTGTATAGAAAGACAGCTGATTTTTATATGCTGATTTTCTTATCATGCAGCTTTACTGAATTCCTTCATTAGTTCTAGCAGTTTTTTTGTGTGGCATCTTTCAGATATTCTACACATAAGATCATATCATCTGCAAATAGAGATAATTCTACTTATTCATTTTTATGTCCTTTATTTCTTTTTCTCACTTAATTGCTCTGGCAAAGATGTCCAGAACTATGCTGAATAAAGTGGCAAGAATGGGGATCCTTACTGTGTACTGGATCTCAGAGGAAAAGCTTTCAGTTTTTCACCACTGAGTATGACGTTAACTGTGGGATTTTCATAGATGGCCTTTATTACATTGAGGTAAATTCCTTTTATAAATAGTTTGTTGAGAGTTTTTGTCATGAAAGCATGTTGAATTTTGTCTAATGCTTTTTCTGCATCTCTTCAGATAATCATGTGGTTTTTGTCCTCCATTCTGTTAATTTAGTGTATCATATTAATTTATTTCTGTATGTTGAACCATCTTTACTTTTCTGGGTTAAATCCCACGTGTCATGGTATATGATCCTTTTAATGTGCTGTTGAATTCAGTTTGCTAGTATTTTGCTGAGTATTTTTGCATCTACGTTTATCGGAATTATTGGCCTGTAGCTTTTTTGTTGTTGTAATGTCCTTATGTGTCTTTGGTATGAGGGTAATTCTGGCCTAGTAAAATTAGTTTGGAAGTGTATCCTCTTCTATTTTTTGGAAGAGTTTAAGAAGAATTGGAGTTAATTCTTCTTGAAATGTTTGGTAAATTTCACCAATGAAACCATCCGGTCCCAGGGCTTTCTTTGTTGGGAGGTTTTGATTACTGATTCAATCTTCTTATTCCTTATTGGTCTGTTTGTTTTCTATTTTTTCATGATTCACTCTTGGTAGGTTGTGTGTTTCAAGAAATATCCATTTATTCTGGGTTATATGATTTTCTTGGCTTGTAATTGTTTATAATAGTCTCTTATTTTCCTTTTTATTTCTGAGACATCCATTATCATGCTTTCTCTTTCATTTCTGCTTTTATTTATTTAATCTTCTCTCTTTTTTTCAGTCTAGCTAAGGGTTTGTCAATTTTATTTATCTTTTCAAAAAGCAAATCTTAGTTTCATTGATTTTTCTGTTGTTTTTCTATTTCATTTATTTCTGATCTAATCTTTGTTATTTCCTTGTTATGCTAAATTTAGGCTTAGTTTATTCTTCTTATTCTAGTTCCTTGAGGTGTAAAGTTAGGTCATTTATTTGAGATTGTACTTCTTTTTTAATGTAAGTGTTTATTGCTATAAAATTCCTTCTTAATACCACTTTGGCTGCATCCCATAAGTTTGGGCATGTTGTGTTTTCATTTTCATTTGTCTCAATATATTTTCTGATTTCCCTTTTGATTTCTTTCTTGACCCATGGGCTGTTCAGAAGTGTGTTGGGTAATTTCTAAATATTTGTGAATTTTCTAATAATCCTTTTGTTATTGATTTCTAGTTTCTATTTTGATCAGATAAGATACATGGTATGATTTCAATCTTAAATTTGTTAAGACTTGTTTGGGGACTTATTATGTGATTTATTCTGTAGAATGTTCTGTGTTTTACATTGAGAAGAATGTATATAGTGCTTCTGTTGGGTGGAATATTCTGTATATGTCTATTAAGAGTATTCAGTCTGTAATGTTGTTCAGATCTGTTGTTTCCTTATTGGTTTTCTGTCCAGATGTTCTAGCTATTGTTGAAAGTGGAGTATGGAAGTTTCCTACTATTATTGTATTGCTGTCCATTTATCCCTTCAGTTTTGTCAATATTTGCTTTATATATTTAGGTCCTCTGATGTTGGGTGCATATGTATTTACAATTGTTATATCATCCTGTTGAATTGACTCTTTATTATTATATATGAACTTTGTCTCTTGTGCCAGTTTCTGACTTAAAGTCTATTTTGTCTAAGTATAGCTACTCCTCTTATATTTTGGTTACCTTTTGAATAAAATATCTGTTCCTATCCCTTCACTTTCAGCCTATGTGTGTCTTTGATTCTAAAACAAATCTCCTTCCAACAGCACATAGTTGGGTCTTGTTCTGTTTTTCAGTCCAGCCACTCTACATCTTTCAACTGAAGAGTTGAATTCAATTATGTTTAAAGTAATTATTGACAGGTAAGGACTTACTATTTCTTTAATTGTTTTTGTCTGTTTTGTGTTTCTTTTGTCCCTCTTTCCTTCTATTCCTGTCTTCCTTGTGATTTGTTGGTTTTTGTAGTGATATGTTTTGATTCCTTCCCCTTTTTCATTTGTGTATTTCATCTGTGTATTCTCTTTGTGATTACTATGAGGTTTACATAAAACATTCTAAAGTTATAACTGTCTCTTTAAGCTGATAAGTTAACTGTCATGTATTCCTGATTCTTTGCATTCCTTGTAGCTTTGTGTTGGTGTCTGCACATTTGAAGAAACAGCTCCTTCTCCTAGGCTTTAATGACTATCTGGGAAAGACTCTTCAGAAGTCAGTCTGATTGAAGTTTCTGGGCCTTTATTCCTAGCTGTCCAGGCATCTAGCCTTTTTTTTTTTTTAACCCCAAAAACCACAATCTGTTGCTTCCCTGGTATATGTCTATGTCACTTCCTTCAGAGTTCTGTATGAGAAGGGGCAGAAACCAGTCCCTTGGGGAACACACTGAAAGGTGGGCACATTGGAACCTCATTCCACTCCTCCTGCCCTCTTGGAGAAAAGGCCTCAGTTCTGTGCTTTCTCCAAGACTTGTGGAGCTATGCTTCTTGCAAGAAGGTGCCCATCTCGCTAGCTTCCCGAGGTATCCGAACTATGACAGTTTGAACCTTCAGCAGCCTGTGAAACAAGACAGAATCCAACTCCTCAGGGAGTGCATTGAGAGGCCAAGGACATTGGACTCTCATCTCATTCCCTCTTCCCTCCCTATTCCTCATCAGGGAGAAGTTGTGATCTCTCTCAGTGATGGGCTGTGCTGGCTTGGAGGACAGGCTGACATAGGTAGAGTGAAATTGCTCTTCCTGCCCATTTCAATGTAGCTTCTCTTGGTTTTGTGCTTAACCAGAATCTGGACCTCTCCTGAAGGTGTTTTATTCCTTACATGGTTGTTAAGCTGGTGTATATGTGGGGGAATGAGGACTGGCACTTCCTGTTCTGCCATCTTGCTGATATCGCTCTTCCTCCTTTTAAATATCTAAATAAAATGCCCCCAATTCTCTCTCTATATTGAGTTACAATTTTCTTAATGTTAAAATAATACAGCTTCAGTATTTAATCCTACAGATTATGGGAAGTCAGTGCACACCCTTTCTCCAAAGAATTTTTAGGATAATTGGAACCTTAAATTTCCATTGTTACTTCTTGCTTCAAATTCATTTTTCCTCAATTCTGAGGGTATATTTTTGTATCAAATTCCATGGCTCCCATATCCTTTCTTTTCTTACTTTGCTCATAGAATTTATCACTCCTCCTTCATTTTCTAGAGGTTGTTTCACGTGCAGGCTTTAACTGAAGTTTGGGTATAAAGTTTAAAGATGACTACAGCATAAGCATAGTCCAGGAACCAATTAAATATTCTCTATGTTAAATATATCAATTTTGTGAACATTATGCAGTTCTACCATGGAGTGTGGATTGGGGGAGATCTTCTCTTGGCTTCAAGTCTTGTTGATAAACCTGTTTAGATGTTCTTCTCTACAGATACACCTTCTGAGCTTCAGGCCAATATATTCAGCCTACATTAAATCTCCTCTTTGATATTTTGCAGGTATCTCAAATACAAACATCTAGACTAAATTCATCATCTTTCTTTCCAAAATAGGACCTCATCCAGGATTTCCTATCTAAGTGAGTAATTGTGATAATTTGGCTATTTGTTTATTGCTTAAAAAGCAGTGATCCGTTTAGTCAAGTCTTGGAACAATGTTGTACTCAAACAAGGCCGAAAGCAATAAGAATTCTAACATTTTCATTTTAAATCTCTTTCAAATATTTTAGGTGCTAAAATATTAAAGTTAACCAAAATAGATTTTTAAGCACCCATTATCACATAGCCTGTTGACTTCAGAAACTCCTGGAAGGTTCTTGTTTCTCCCACAAATAAATTTCCTTTCAGTTGGGGCGTCTTATTCTTTTTCTCGTATTTAACTCCTTTTATCTCTTCTTCCCTGCTCTATATGCCTTATGCCGGAGGAGACCTCCAAGTAGTCACATACTCAACACTCTCTTGCTCAGCCCATTAGAGGATATTTTGCTTCTTCTGATGTCCATTTTTGGCCATTTTACTACAATGCTAAACCTTGGAAACTTTATCTTTCTTGCTTTAGACAGAGGATGTGTGGAGTGGGGAGAGAGGATGTGGATAAAGGGGTGAATAGGTTAATATTAAACATACATGGCAAGAATCCCTCTTCTGGACTCCCACGTGTTGATAATTTTACCCCATTATATGTCTGCATGTTTCTCTCATTGTGTTTCTGTTCTTTTAAGGTAAGAACTGTGTCTCTAAAACCTCAGTGTCTGAAAAGTTTGCTGAGTGAACTAACAAATGTTTATTAAGTTTCTGCTAGTAGTTACCTTACATTATTCATTTGCTGTGACTATTAGTTTGTAGCTCCATTATGTGTTTTTGAGACTGAGAGGAGTGCTTTATTTGACTTTTGTCTCATAGAAAACAAAAAAATGACCTGGCCCGGTGGCATACTGGTTAAGTTTGCATGCCGCGCTTCAGCTGCCAGGGGTTCACAGGTTCAGATCCCAGGTGCACACCTACGCACCACTCACCAAGCCGTGCTGTGGCGGCATCCCACATACAAAATAGAGGAAGACTGGCACAAATATTAGCTCAGGACTAATCTTCTTCACCAAAAAAAAAAAGAAAGAAAGAAAAGAAAAGAAAAAACCTTTGGCTCTTTGTCTATTTTGACTTGAAGGTACTAGAAAGCAACTCCCTGCCTCAATATACCTTCCCCAATAACTGCCAGTTACTCAGAAACTAAGAGGCCCATTCTATGAATCCTCAAGGGTTTTAGAGATTTTAGATTATCTTGAGACGATATGAATATAAACAATATATAATTAAAAATTTAAATAGTACTTAAAAAGTATTATACTGTACTTTTTAAATTTCAAAATAAGATTAGGTTTCTGTTCTTGAATCATGCACAAAAAGCTCTGAGTAGAGATGCTTTAAGTATTAAGTACTATTTGTAGCTCATGCCCTTGACTAAAACTATACAGTTATTTACTCATATCTACACAAATGCTTTATATATGGATATGCATAGTAAATTTTCTAATATTTTATATATCAAAATATATTATTAATCATGTTATTCTTTTCTTCAAAATACCACAAAGCAGGAATTTAGAGATTAAGACTGAAGGAAAACTGTATTCGTCATCTACCCTACTGTTACTCAATATTGCAAAAGTCTGTGAATAGCACAAAACTTTTCATATTTTATGTGTTATAATAAAGGAGCAACATGGAAATATATGAAGCACACATCTTAGAAATAGGTGTATATTTCCTTAATGTAACAAGTTCAAATAAAATATCTAATGTTTTCACTTTTATTTATATTATTTTAATTTAAAATATCATAATTTATGTTTCATTATGTTAAAATAATATACTTCATTTTATTTTGTGATTAATACCTTCTGCTTCCCTCTGTCCTCTCTCAAATGTATCAGAATGCTTTGTGTCTAAAAAGATCTTTATTTCGCATAACTTTATGGTAGATACTTTTGTTCACAGCTGTATGGTTTGTACGAAAATAAAGATGTAAACTTTTCAGTTCTCATTGTTTCCAGACATCTTTAATATTTCTCTTGTTCAAATGGAAAACTGTTGTTCAAGAATGTAAGTAGCATTAGAATTGGCCAAAAGCTTGTTTAGGCCCCAGTACTGCCACCTGTTTCCTTAAGGACTTCTCAGGCCTCAGTCCTCCATTTTAAAAAATGAAATCAGATGATAATTCAGATAATTTTCAACCATAAACCTGGAAAATAAATAAAAGAGAAACAGCTCAATCAGTTACATTGACTGTTGATGTGTCACTTCTGCTCAGTTTTCCAAGAGAAGAAGGAATTAAGTTAGGTAAAATGACCAACAGGAAATGCCTCGGGACTGAGACTATCCAGAATTGGACTCAGTGTCTGGAAGTCTCTTTTGTAATTTTGATATGACTTGAGTTTCTGGTCAACAGTTTGGCAAAAATACCAATGTCAAAGATTGTACACGATGGGTTGCACCAATTCTAAAATTCAGCCATTCTAAAAATTATTAGTATTGCCAATATTCTAACGTTAATCATTGCACTAGCAAATCTTTTAAGTTGGTTTTTATCATCTTCACTGTCTATTAATTAATTCATTTATTCAGCAAATATTTACTAAGCACCTACTGTAGGTTGGCACTGTGGTAAGCTTTGGGACAAGGCTGCTTATCTCATGTATCTGAAATGGTAATGAAAAAATAGACACTAAATAATAAAAAAAATAAGCACAATAATTACAAAATAAATAAACATAGTATTGAAGTGGAAAGTAGCTGGCAAAGCTAATTAAAGCTAACACTAGTAGCTTTCACCTAGAAATCATGAAAGATATTAAACAATGGATTCAGCTATGTTCTCTACCAAGAAAATAAGAAACACAAAATCTCCTGAAAATTAAAAAAAAAAAAGATCAAGAAAGGAAATACATATGACTTTAGGAGTATATTTATCTATTTGAAGGAACAAGATAGTGCAAACAGGAAAGATTATTCTTTCTTCATCAAAATAAACTTGATTGAGAAGATGTTTCACAGATGTGGGTTAATTCTTTAACCGGCTGAGTTGCTCACTGTTGAGTTTGTATATTGTTCCCTGAACAATAAAAAGATGAAAAGGAAGGATTTCATTCATATTTAGTTGTCAACAAAATCTTTCAGAGAATTTGTCATTCTTTATGATGGCTGAGAAAATACAAGGAAGAAAATGATGTCTTTGAAACCAGCAAAGCTAAATGCTGGTTTTAGGGAAAGTTAGGAAATATCACAATATGGATCATATTCTTAGTCTCCCTAATTTGTTTTTCAAATTTAATTCTTTGCTCAGTATAATATTATCTTTGTTTCTATTTTTATTCTCTACCTTACTATGACCACATCTACTTATAAGCAATAAAATGAATTGGTGAGTTATTTTTCTTTTACAGCATTGTCTGTGTGGTCTTCACTTCTCTACAGGCATTAAGCAAATTGCTCCTTCACGGAAACCATTACTTTATTAACTTATTCCTATTTATATTGATCATGAAATAATCAAATTATAGTATCAAATGGGCCAAATTTAATTTGTAAAAAAGTCCCCAGACATGTTCAAAATGAGAAACTGTAATCAGTTAATCTGCAAATCAATGGTATATTTATGTAAAGTTGACTCAGATAGGTTGTTGCAAGTTAGACCATTGATTTTGTAAGCCTTATGCCTAATCAAGGCTTGTTCTTGCTAGAGCATCAGGACAGTGACATACGTTACTAGAGTCCACTGAAGTTTCTGGATCTCTTTTCAAAGATACTCAAAATCGTTCTATAGCATGAGAATTTAGAAAGACGACAAAAACGATCTGTTGAGAGCCAAGCAACATTAGAGATAAATTTTTTTTTGTGATTTAAATAATTGATGAACACATATGGGATATATTAGGTATTCTGGTGTTAAATCCCAATGATTTTTCATTAGTTTATTAACAAAGACCTTTCAAAATTTCTCATTATAGTGTCCAGATGCTAGGTCTAATTCTGGTCCCTGTTCACAACTTTATTTTTTTATCTTGTTTCTGTCTAAACCTAGCAAAATTCTTTAGTTATTTTTTTTCTTTGACCCATAATGAATTGTTCATTTCTAGAATCAATTCTCATAAATTGAGATACTTCAATAAACTTCCTATCCAAAAATATTGATAATACAGAAGCATTCTGCATATGACTGATTCTTATAACATCTCTCAATAAAGGCCAAGAAAATATTCTAAAACTGTAATTAATGGAGAGGTGTTATTGGTAAGTGAAATTAACTCGATCCAGTTTTCTGAGGATCTAATGATGCAGAAAAAGAGTTGACAGCTGGGCAGAATTAATTTAAGCCTTAGTTAGCTCTGAGGTAAAAGCCTGGGATTCAATTTTGTGCATTCAAGTATCACATTAGGCAGAACTAAAATGATCTTAGCAAAGTTTTCTTTTATCTGGGGGGTGGGATGCTACTTTTGTTTCTGTCAATGTGCCTGGAAAGTTGAGATACAAAACTGTTATGTCACAGAATATAGGAAAAACATATGAACCTGGAAAAGTTGAAGTATAGGTTTTACAAATTAACTTCCTTGACCATCTAAAGATTTTAGATGATTCGTAGAAAATATCTTATTTTGAGTAAACTTTTCTATGGCTAAGTTCGCTGGGATAAATTAACCCATTTTTTCTCAGAGTAACTATAGGAATTGCCCTGCTGCATCAAATTATTTAATATTATATTTGCCTAAGATAATATTTTAGGTTTTTGGCCAAGCTGATGTTGAACACTTCTTTCTTACAATATTTGAATAATAGATGTTCATGCTTTTTAAGCTCCTTCTGAACCTATGACATCAGTAGGAGGATCACATTTAAAGTTGTTCATTTAAACTCAGCCAACATTAATTGAGTTTCCCCTTTGTGACAAACATAGTGTTACATATCTGCAATATGGATGGGGGAAAAATCAGTCCATATATCCAAGAAACTTACCGTAGGGAGTAAGAAATTGCATCAATTATCTATGACTGTTTAACAACTCACTCCAAAAATATAATGACTTAAAATAGCAACACTCATTTATTATATTTCATGGTTTCTGTGAGGCAGAAAGTCAGGAGTGGCTACCCTAGTTGGGTCTGATGTAGGTGTCTCATGAGGTCACAGTCAGATGTTGGCTAGAGTGACTGACAGGGCCCACTCACATGGCTAGAAAATTGATGATGGCTGTTGGCTAGGAGCTTTGGTTTTTCTCCACTTAGACCTCTCTACTGGGCTGCTTGAGTTTCCTCATGGCGTGACAGTTGGTTCTTCCCAGAGCAAGTAATTCAAGGAAACGATGCAGAAGCTCATTGGCTTTTATGAACTGGCCTAGCAAATCAAACACCATAACTTACTTTGTATGTATTGTCACAAAGGAATTAAGATGATTCAGTTTGGGAGTGGGCTACACAGGCAACAAAGACCGTTGGGGCCATCTTGGAGGCTAGCTACCACAAGAATCAAAAGCAAATAATTACATAACAGTAAATCAATGCTGTTTTATAGCATTATACTGAGCGACGTTATACTCAAGGTAGATACATAGTTCAGAAAAGAATAATAATGTCATAATTATATTTGAAGAAATAATACAAATTCCAATTTGAAATTATGCTGGGAAAACTAATAAATTTCCTCAACAAGATGAAATAGAGAATATGAGTGATCAGTTTTTAGAAGTAAATATTAATGGTTTATTTCCTATTCAATATATTACAAATATCTAAGCATGTATTTTCAGTGAAACGGTAGATTATTCCTCACTAGAAAAACAAGTTAAACTATACAATATTGCCAGATTAAGAGGTAAAACTTGAATATAGTATCTTTGATATGTCTAATATGTTTGTTCTTCAGATTCTTTATTCTGGATAATAAAAACTTCATTGACAAATTTTTATTTAGGAATAAGGTGTTGAATAATCTTTAAAAGCAAAAAATCACAACGTGTAAGTTGGCAAGGAACAAAATGGTGATTGAAATGAATAACTTTCTTACTACCTTCATTAATGCTAATAAAAATAAGCTAAATCAAGGCTAAATATAGCTTACAATTAACCAGTTGTTTGAAGGATCAGGATTTTTGTGAGCATCAGTAGTAAGTTTAGATGACCTCCGCTGGTATATACTAATCAACACTGAGCATATTAGTGTCTTTGAGATGACTTCTACTATCCTAGACCTGATATTTTTCTGATGATCATTGACAGTATTAAGGGATTTGGAGAAAAATAGAAGTTTAAAATAAGTACTTAATACATATGTTTTTAATAGAAAATAGAATGTGTATATGTATATATATAAATATATTTCATGGACCAGTAAAAATAATAAATCACAATAAAATAATCATACAGTGTTGGAGCTCTATGGTATTTTAAATTAAACCCTGTAGCCAAATAGGTAAAATATTTAGCTCAAGATTATATTCTCAGTTTGCACAATTCATATGAGACCAGGTTTCCGTATTCTCTTATTACTCTGTCAACAGTCGCTTCTAATGATGATGGCAGCCATCATTTAAATACACATCATTAGGTAAAGAACATAAATGTCAATAAAACATTTCCTATTAAGTAGCAGGCTGATGGCACCATAAAAATGAAAATTTTTCAAGTTGTAAAATATAGTCAAAGTCATAATGGAGTACATTAATATAGTTTGGCATTCTCTCAGTATTCCTTAGTGAACTGAGAAAGAGCTTTAATTAAAAGTGATTTTCATTGTTTCACATTTATACTGAGAAACACATACAATGTTTTCCAAGAAACTGTTTTTCATGTGAAATTAAGTTAGATAGATGTACAGTACATCTCAAGTAGCTTCATTTCATTCCATTTGAATTTTTTTAAATTTTTATTGCTATTTATTTAGATTTATGTGACACAAAGGGCTGGAATTTGTGTGTGCCCATTAGTGGCATAAGCCCACTTTAGGCCATATGTGATAGTCAACGTTTGTTGACTGTCAAAGGTACATTTTCTATAATTGTTTCAAGAGTTTGCCAAAGTAGCTGACACGGAAACAAGACGCCAACTTTGTGTTTGCCCTCCTATATTGCCTCATTCGTAACGCTAATATATGGTCCTCCAAATTTGTCCAATTTCATTCAAACTGCATTTTCTAAAAGTAGAGATCTTCTGTGGATTTTTCTTTTTGTTTTCTTGCTTTTTAATTATATACTCATATATACTTTTAACTGTAAGCTACAAAGCAACAACAAAAGCAATTTTAAGATAAGAACTGTTGCTACTGACAACTCTAACTTCAAGGAAATTTTGTTTAGAAAGATAAGATAAAACAGTACAAGATCAGATAATTTTACTACTCTTAATGTTCACAGAAGCATTAATTCCTCATGAAAAAATATAGATTAGTGCTTACCATTAATTTAGAAGACTTTTTTCAATATGCTCTGTCTAGAAAATATTCATATTTCAAGGTTATATGACTGAAAAAGTAACCTAAAATTAGAGATATAAGAATGAAATATAAATCTGAATCAATCTGAGACAAATTTAAAGGCAATATGCTCCAGGAAATCTGAGGCTTTAGAAATATCTCATTATTGTTTTTGTTCTTTGGTGTTGAACACTAACATAGAATTTTGGAGCAAAATCACTAGGACACTAGAGACACCTGCCCACCAAGAAAGACACAGAAACTACATACTAAAAGCAGACATCAGTAACTACCAAACTAACTGCAGTCCTCAGATAAGCAGCTGTTATTTTAAAAACCAGAAGTAGGAGGTACAGAACACTAGTGTCTCAAATAAAGTGGAGGTCTAAAATTGTGCATAAGGAATTAACATATTTGAATCCTTCAGAAAAAGGAAAAAATACATATTAAAGGTCATCATGGCTAGAACCTTTAATTGACAAAAACTTTGTGTTGAGACATCTTATCAGATAATTTCCATTTGTGAACAGTCCTTGACATGAATTCTCATTGCACTACAATAGAAAGGGAATCTACCGAATTTCAACAACTCAAAAGATAATCTCAAATATCCCCTTCACCTAACTTCTTCAGTTCTTGCTTGAAGGAATTATGCGCCCAAATGCAAGTATAATGCACCAAATGCAAATACAGACAGTAATAAAAAGTAGCGCTAAAGCCAAGCAATGTCATCCGTGAGGGAAACATTACTGCTCATGTCATAGAGTTGTAAAATACATTAATTTCTGTTTTTGCATTCTATAAATATTTCTGGTACAGTATCAAGTAAACAAAGAAAGAAAGAAACATAAACAATTTCTAGAAATGAAAAGGAGTAAACCTAGATATGTTTTATAATTTAACACATTAAAAATCCACAAAAATTTTTTTGTGCAAATAAAGTCTTTATCCCTGATTTATGCATCTGCTCTTATCTAACAAGAACAAAACTTGACCTCTATATGACAATAGCTAAAATAGTTGGCAGGCAAATCACATAGACTGAAGTCTGAGAAATGTGTCATGTTAAAAAATATTTCAACTCTATACTCAAACATTCTATGCACTACATTGGGGACTATTTAACCATTCTGACATGTATATTTATTCATCTATGTGATGGGGAAATTCTCAATAATACCCATATTTGTACTCTTTCCTAGTTTAAAATGTGTATTTCTATTTTTTTGTAGCATTATCCAAAGTTACAACAAAAATGCTGATTAGAAAGCTTTCTCCAGGTGTAAATTTGGCAATCAACTCGGATGGATTGTGTTCAAAAGAAAATCCATGAATGTCAGCTATATATGCATGTTATACGAATAAAGACGATATATAAGACTTAGCTAATGCAAGTAGATTAAACTTTATTTTTATTCCAGAACAAGTAAAACAAAAATAAATAACATAGGGGCGGGCCCCGTGGCATAGCCGTTAAGTGCCCTGCTCTGCTGCTGGCGGCCTGGGTTCAGATCGCCGGCGCGAAGCGATGCACTGCTTGTCAGGTCATGCTGTGGCAGCGTCCCACATAAAGTGGAGTAAGATGGGCACAGATGTTAGCCCAGGGCTAGTCTTCTCAGCAAAAAAAAAAAAAAGAGGAGGATTGGCATGGATGTTAGCTCAGAGCTGATCTTCCTCACAAAAATAAATAAATAAATAAATAGATAAATAAACAAATAAATAAATAAAATAAAATCCTTATTGCAAACAATAGTTATCCTCTATACTCAACAAGCAAGATAGGTTGATATATTTTATTTTGGATATATTTTAAAATCGAATAAATCAATAAAATATGGAGTGTAATGATAAGTATATGGTAGGTGGTCAATACCACTTGTAAATGTGAATTTAAAACTCTTGATAGGATCATGTGATCCACCACCCCATTCATTCAAGGGATTCTGACTACATCCTCACTACATTTCTATCAAACGTGAGTCCCTGTATGTGATGGGAAGCTCACTGCCTCATGGCATAGGCTGTGGCATTATTAGACAGTTCTAATTGTTAATAAATTCTACTTCAAGTTCAAATATATCCTTTAATAACTTGCACTCTTGAGAAACAGACAACAGATTTACTGCCTTTTTTACACAATAGCCCTTTAAATATTTGAAGGCAGCGTCCATGTCGCCCTCTAGTCATTCCTTAATTAAAAAAAAACATTAAATATACCAGAGTTGTTTTATTTGGTTTTCTAGTCAATTTTAAATTTCCTTTTTTTGAGAACAGATATATGTTGCTAAGTGATTTGTTGTTGTTGTCAAGGAAAAAAGAACTAAGAAAAATGATAAATGTTAAAGTGCAAAAAATGCCGGTGTACTCATTAAAATGTGATTAAATGTTTAAACTTCCAGTACATTAACGCTGACATTTTATCTTTTAAACAGTGTCAGGTAATGAAGGTCAACAAAAGCAAGGGTTCTGTTTTTGGCCCTCAGTTAGAAGCACACTGTACTTGGACTTCACAGCAGGGAACTGTCAGGCACTGTTCTCCTCTGTGCTGCTTCTCTCTAAGTGCTAGCTTGCAGCTGGCTCCAGCATATGGAAGTGTATGGAGATATTTTCTGGGGTCCACTGCCTCAATCACTATTTAATGATTAATTACTGCAGTCTGATGTCAGGGTGAGACATTCAATGCTTGAGGTAAAAATCTTAACTATAGAAAATGACAGCAAGCAGGGTTTTGAAAGCTGAGTTAACTTTGTATTTCTTCAGATGAATTACTCGATTTTTCTATCCACTTGTAAAGAGGAAGGTGAAAAAAGGCAAAATTGTCAAGTAGCAAACGCCAACAATGACAGGGGTGGTATTCAGCAGAACAGTCTATGATTGTCACTCACAATGAGAATAGTGCAGACGGATACACAATAAATAACTCTCTACTGGAAACCAAGCAAACAACTTTCAATTGACATTCCAGGACATAATGGATCTGAGCTGTGAAAAGAGTCTTCTAACAATGTTCCTAGTAAGCAAATAAGGGTGAGATATATTTTCTACCAATATATGGTTTTGAACTCCATATATACTGAAGAAAGCTGTGGCAATATTCTTAGCAGTGATACTTAACTATAAAAGAGATAATCTGGTAAAAAGTCCAACCTGATATTAAATTATAATAGTATAATTGTCTATTTTTACTTCTTAATAATTGCATATAACTTTGAATGATTTATATTGAAATAAATTTTAGTTTAAAAAATGAAGTAGCAATCAGACAGCTAATCTTAATCTGAATCATGCAAGCTGAAAATAAACTTTGGATTTTGAGAAATTTAGGTCACAATTTAAAATAATCCAGGAATTATTAAATTTTTTTTTCAATGAATTAGACTAATCTATATTTTTATTCATAAATTTTAATTATTGTTAGTTTTCTACAAAGCAAATATTTTGGCAATTTTTTTTCTCATTGGTATCTAGTTTTCCTAATTATAGTCACTTTGAAACAAGCTCAAAATATCTGTAGGAACCAGAAATATAGAAAAATTCTGCTAAATTGCTATTATTCAATGGTATTGGTCAATATCCTTTACATGCAGCTTGGCAATTGACCATTAGATGATTAGAAATATCGTAAGAGTATAAAAACAATTTACTTAGATCAATCAGGATTACAATACCCGTTTGTTGAATAGGCTCCAGCAAATCACCAATCTATAAATGAATTATCTTTCAAAAGGACATTTATTATTTAGAACTCAGAATACACTTTTTCATTGAATAGTTTTACAAATATTGGTTAGATTTCTAGGCTAGATTACCAAAATGTTTTTGTCAATTTAAAATTTAGCAAGTGCATATTTGCAATAAAAATATAGTAATATATGTAACTGTGAGACAATATATGGTACTGCAACTATAAGCTTACTAGTATTTATGATTGCTTTTTTTATTGCTGTGTAGGTTCCAATTCTGGAGTTAAGGATCACATATATTCCATTCTACATTCTCAGCAATGAATAAGGATTTGCTTTTCATCTTTAACTCTATCCTTCAAATTATTCCACAAACGCCTGTGATAAGCAATAAGAGTCCTGAAGCCCTTAGTTTTAAATACGTAGGGGTCATGTGTGAGTTAAGTGGTTATCTCTCAGGGACTTCTTTATTAGAACAAAATAAGACAAATGTTTCAATTTACTATAGAGAATTTTTATTTATTTTTTTATTATTTTATTGAGGTCACATTGGTTTATAACATTGAGTAAATTCTAAGTATACATCATTATATTTCAGCTTCTGTATGGACTGCATTATGTTCACCACTAAAAGTCTAGTTTCCATCTGTCACCATACATCTGTACCTCTTTACCCCTTTTACCCTCGCCCCACCCCTTCCTCTCTGGTAATCACCAATCTGTTCTCCTTATCTATATGTTTGTTTATCTTCCACATATGAGTGAAATAATATGGTATTTGTCTTTCTCTGTCTGACGTTTCACTTAGCATAATACCCTCAATGTCCATCCATGTTGTTGAAAATGGCACAATTTCTCCTTTTTTATGGCTGAGTAGTGTTCCATTGTATATATATACCACATCTTCTTTATCCATTCATCCATTGATAGACACTTGTGTTGCTTCCAAGTCTTGGCTATTGTGAATAATACTGCAATGAACGTAGGAGTGCAAATATCCTTTTGGATTTAAAAAAAATTAAGGAAAAATTATAATTTCAAAATGATTTTTGTTTTCCCCTGTCATAGATAGCTGTAGAAAATTATATATATACCCTAGAATAAGTAGAAATATTGCCCATTTTTATAACATTATTATCCCTAGCATGTAGATAAGTATTTTTTAAACCCATTAAAATTATAAAAGAAAATTTACTTTGTTTCTGGTCTCTACGTCTAAACGATTTAAATATTTTTAACTTCATTGTCGAGCACTATTTCTCATTTTGAGGACCAATTATTGAGTCCAAGAGAGGTGGCAGAGACAGAGCTTCCAAACTCCAAATATTCAGTTGGCAAGATATAGATGACAAGAATTGAATGATTTGACCTATTATTATTCCTAGACTGTTTCAAAGTTCCCTACAGTGCTGCCATAAGTTTAGCTCTAAAAACTATTACTTGGAATAGGCACAAAACACCTTTTGGGCTTGTGTTAGGTACACAAGAGAAAAAGAATGTGGAAATTGGTGAAGGAAATGATTTGGGGCATGCCTATTTTACAGGATCCTCAATAGAGTCATGGTATAAAGTTGAGAATTGCTAATACATGTTAATCATGATTCTTGTTGAAATGGCTGTGCAATCACTAGGTAGGCAAGTGCAGTACCTAACCACAAATATAAAAAAGGTACCAAGCACATTCAGCCTACTCTAAACCCAGAAATAGGAGCATTCTAATTTCATTTGGTTGATCTGGCATATTTATATCCCCAGTTTAATGAAGCCTGAAGAGTCAAACTAGTAGTGTTATGATGAGTTAACACCACAGCTTTGATTGCTCACCATCCAAATAGCAAAATTTCTTAATATCATTTTATGAGACTTAAAAGACATTAAACTAAATATGATTGCTGCACCATAAAATGGTAGAATAGTTTTCCATATACTGTATATATGCAAATACAATATCCCATCTCAACCTCCAGTGCCCAAAGTAAGTTACCCTTACAGCTTAGATTGAATAACTATTATTGGTTTACCTGCTTCTAAATCTTACATTTTGTGTAACTGAGACAGAGCTAAGCTTTTCAAAAACATAACAATGCCTTATATACAAGACCATCTTGTTTAAAAGCTTTGCCTCATTATGCAAAGTATCCTTACCCATTTGAAATAAATTCATAATACACACTGAAGACAATGCATAGGACCTGAAAATTACAAGGAAATCTTCTTAATGTCAAATGTTTCATCTACTTCTCATTCCTTCAGAGAAATGTTGGGCTGGGGGTAGGGGATTCAGAAGAAAAGGGAATTATAATCTAAAAGTACAAACTTCAGTGAGTATATACTGTAGGGACATTCAATTTCTAGCTTTTAAGATGAGCAGTAAATGTATAAATCATTATTTTATCAGCAACTCAGGAATCCCCAGATTACAAAGCTCTGTTATAGTTATGAATGTCAGTACATACATTTCAGAATTGCAGGAACTTCTTGTGAGGTTCATTTGTTTCCTTCAAATTAGTTGGTGTAAACAGAATTGCATTAGGCAAGTTCATGAAATGATCATAAGATGAGTCCTGAATATGTAGCTATAGGAATATGGCTTCAGTTGTATGAAAGGTTTTCCCCTTCCCCCACATCTTGTGATATGCTCAGTAAAATTTCCTTTATGACTTTCTCCACTTTTTTTCACTGATATGATGACAACCCTGACAATCATATTTTACTGAGGTATGCTCTTTAATGCACTGATGTGTAAAATAGGTTTACTGTACTCAAAGCTGCTCTTTACTGGAGAGACTATGTCACAATTACTTGGCTATAATGATAGACAAAACTCAAAATAGCCTTACTTTGGGTAAGCATCACAAGTTGGGATACATGTCTGGACTATCCAACTTTGTCAAACTCCTTTTCCTTTGTCCCATATGCATAGATTCTCTGACAAAACTTCCATTATTGCTGATAACCTGGAATTCTATTTTTATTTCTAGCCTTTTTCACTATTTCTTGACTCTTATTTGGAAATAGGAATAGTATTTATTTTGTATGTAAGTGAAATTAAAAGTCATAACTCTCTCTTTCTGAGTCTTAAAATAAGCATCTTCCCATACTTAAATTTAATTACTTTGATTATATTTCATGGTGTCAGAATATAAATATACTAAATTATCTATATTTAATACAGAAAGCAAGTGTTTAGAAATCCTTGCATCAAAATTAATATAATCATTCCCCAATCCCTCAAAAAATATATAGAAAAACCCAATGGAAATAGGATATCAAAATTGATAGGCACCAAAACATTAGAGTTAATTTCCGAACTAAGTAGAAAAGAAATACACATACACCAGTTTTCACAGGAAATTTCAGAACTCTTGAAACCTTCAGCCATATTAAGGATTAAAAGAGGGTCAGAGTAATGAGAAAATAGAATAGTTTTGTGAGGAGGATATCTTTTAAGAAAGGCAGTCTGTGATAAAATTTCACCCAGGCTAATGGGATGTGACACTTCCAGGAAGTATCTTACCCTATATTTGGGACACATAGTAAAAACTAGGGTCTAACTCCTGCCTGAAAAATCTAGAACAAGAGATTAACTCTTACAATGGTGGGGTCAGGAGACTGCCACTACAGTAGTATAGGACTGCACTCTCTGAATTTGTTGGAATGAGGATGCAAGTGTTCCCATGCACCAGATGTGGGCCACGTGAGAGGGAGCATTGACTTAGAATCATCTTGGATTCTAAAAGGGCTACCTAGAGGGTAGAAAGACCTACAAGAAACTGGAAGTGAAATTCTAGGGGATGAGAAAGGAATCCTTAGCTCTTCTGCAGAAGGGATCTTCAGGAGAGAGGATCACAGAATCTCAGAGAACCTATGGAAGAGCCCTTGGAAAGGAAGAGTCAGATTTAAACTTCTACCAGGTTCAGAGAAACAGATACAGCTCACAGGGCACCTTCCAAGTAAAAGACGTTTTCCTTAGTCCTTACCTCTTCTCCATTTTTTTTTTTTCTCTGACCCTTCAAATATTCCAAACTGGCTAGCAAATCAGTGTATGGTGGGGTTATGAAAAGAAGTTCAAGGTGGAGTAATAGAGAAAAAAATCAACAAGTTCCTCTTTACTTATGGGGTTCTAATCTCAAAGAGTCAGGCTCTAACTGGGTAGAGAGAGAAAATACTTAATGCTGAATGAAATAAAGGCTTAAAAATAGGAGAGTCAACCATGCTGTATGTTCCCTTGCACCATTCTGTGATGGTGATTCAACGATGAAAGCTAGAGCATTTTTTATTTCTATTTTCCAGTAAATAATTATTTTTATATTTTTTTGACCAGCACAAACATGTATCCTGGTTGTGATTTGTAGTTATTAATATCCAGCAAATTTTAGCCAGGCTAGGGAAAAGGGCCCCAAAAAACACATTCTTTTCTCTGGAAATACATTTATTTCTGCCTTCATTTTGAAGACTATTTTTGCTAGGTACAAAATTATATGTCGACAATTTTTTTCAGCATTTTTCAGATGAAATTCTGGTGTTCTTTGGCTTTCATTGTTTCTTTCGAGAACTCAGCTATCATTATAGTTGCTAGTATAGAGCTAATATACTCCCTTTTCCTTGCTTGCTTTCAAAATCAACTCCATGTCATTTTTTAAATATCAGTTTGTGTGATGTGCCTTCATGGGGTGTTCTTCAGCTGTTAATTTCTTGAATCTGTGCTTGATATATTTCATCATTTTGCAAATTTTGGCCTTTATCTCTTTAAATATTGCTTCTGTTTTCTCTCTTTCCTTCTAAAACATCAGCTACACACAATTTTAGATCTCTTCGCAACATATGATATATCTTTTGTGCTCTTTTTTGTATTGTGCATTCTCTTGTCCCTCATTCTTCCATGTGAACATTTTGTTCTAATCAGTAATTCTTCCTTTAGTTGTCTCTAATGGTTATTAAACCTATTCATTGAGTTCTGAATTTCAATTATTGTATTTTTCTTAGAATTTCTATATTTTTATTGTTTTGAATTATCTACAAAACTTCTGCATTATCTTGAACACAGTAATCACATTTTTATTTAAATCTATCTTTAATAATTTTAGTCTTTTGATCTATTGTTTGTTTTACTCTTACCTTCACATACCTGGTTATTTTTTTATTGAATAGTGGCTGTTGAGAAAGAAAATATATAGGAATCAGGTAAAGCTCTGGAATATACTATATTCCTTCACAGAAGACCAACTTTTGACTTTGGCAGGAGGTCAACTTGGAAGCATATCACCTTTATCTAGTCAGATATTAAGCGGATTTAAAAGTTTGCTTTAGTCCCTGTGAGGACAAGTCTATATACCCTGTTTACCTTCCTTTTACAAAGCAGCACTTCAGGATCCTATTCTAAAGATCACAGAATTTACCAGAGCCTCACTCCTTCATGAATCTTGGACTCCGATTTTTGTACCTCTAGCCCCATGAAATTATCAAAAGCTTCTCAATCTCTCCATTACAATTTTCAAACCAGCAAAATTCATTATAGAAAAAGTGGTGCCAATGTCTGGCTTTCCTTACTGGGCTTCCCTTATTTCTGGAATTTTATCTCTGCCAGTAAGTTGTTGGCTCCCAGACAGCTCTCTGATGCTTGCAAATACATATCTGTAAGTTTTGAACATATATACACATACACATATACATATATATGCATGTACACTTATTTGTGCTCTCTCTCTATATATATAAATATATAAACTAGTAAATTTTATTATTTTCAGTGGGCGGGTTGGTGTGGAACAGGTTGACCACCATTGCTAGAAGGAGAACCTAAGATCCATTAAAAGAGAGAGAATATATACACTTTTTGAGTTTTTGGTCAGTTCTTGTAAGAATGTTTGACTCATTTGAGTCTTAGACTCGAGGTGAGATAACTGTGGTCAATTAGGTACATTTATTAGAGATTCTATTAAAATGTTTTAAGTAATTTTAACAGATGTAAAAATCTCTGCTTGGATACTCCTGTTATATGTCAGTACCGAGTTCTGATGAGTAAAATACCTCTCTCAGGTAATGACAGCTCTGACATAAGTGTTGCAGACTGTCATTCATGTTGATGTTAGGAAATGTTTCTGTGGCAATCCTACATAATTACACATATGGTCACAGCCTCTCATGTATAACAGAAACAGCAGAGGTTGTGGGGTTTTATGTCTGGTCCACATGATGTTGTAGACACAAATTAGTGTAATTTGTTCTTTGGCATATCCCACTTCTTTACAAATTTCATCCCTGTTAAATCTGGAATAATTTTGTCAGAGTAATGTCCGGTTTACAGATAAAGGATAAAATATTAGTAAAAATAGAAGTTCCAGTGATGAGGCATCAGTTATAATTGCAATATTTGGATAATTAATATTTCTTCATCTGGGGTAATTTCAAGTTAAAATTCTTCTTAATCTCATAATTTGACTCAGATTAGTATAAACCTTTAGGTTGTATAATGATTAGACAAATAGCTTTATAATTTAAAAATAATTGAAACGTTTTTCTACATATACTTTAAAATTAAAAATTCTAAATGGTTAAAAGTTCTAATAGGAGGGCCGGCCCCGTGGCTTAGCGGTTAAGTGCGTGCTCTCCGCTGCCGGCGGCCCGGGTTCGGATCCCGGGTGCGCACCGAGGCACCACTCCTCCAGCCATGCTGAGGCCGCATCCCACATACAGCAACTAGAAGGATGTGCAGCTATGACAGACAACTATGTACTGGGGCTTTGGGGGAAAAATAAATAAATAAAATCTTAAAAAAAAAAAAAAAGTTCTAATAGGAAAGTAGGAATTAGATGAATGCAGAGATTTTAGATGTCAGTGAGGTAAAAGTAAAACTGAGAATGTTTTAGTCTTCCATTGGTCATACTGTCTCCCACTCAGTGTAAAATGATTAAAAAAATAAGCATAATATTTGCACATTTGTAAGTGCATGTCCATATACTCTTCACAATTTTAACAATACTTATTAGTTTCGTGTGCCCATACTGTGTTGGGCATCATTATAACCTCTTTGCCATCCTCTGAGGTGTGTTATTGCCTCCCATATTTTCTAGATGGGAAAATTAGCACAGAGATGGTGGTGGTTTTCCCAGCTTGAACATTTGATAAACAACCATCAATTCACCAGACCAAGTTGCAACAGGCTAAAGTTTGTGACCTATGCTCCAAAGTCTAGACTCTAGAGCCAGTGACTTACTAAAAAGAAAAAAAAAGATACAGTATCTTAATAATTCAGTTAATAATTTGCTTACATGAAACAGTAATGCTAATAAAAATTCAGTTTATGTTGTACTATAAAATGCAAACAGGCTCTCTATGCTAAATTTTCAAATAAGTAATACAAAATAAGTGTGTATAAATGAAGAAAGGAGACTAATTATAAGAAAAATTAAAGTTTACTATCTACACTGGTCTATATATTATCACTTTAATTATTTTAAAACACCATTTTAAATTGGCTGCATTAAGTATTTCTCCTCAACGCAAATGAAATTTGCGTTACGACACTGTGGTTTCTATAAACCAATTGACTTTAAAGAAAAAAATAGTACATGGAGACACTGGTAAACGTTTCTCCACTTGCACAGGAAGTCTTCCAAGTCTAAGCAGATATCAAAGGTATTTAATTAAGAAATATAATTTTCTTTGGTAAATTATATAGAAACTGATATATTAAAGAAATTCATTCATGTATTATATCGCTAAGTAAAACAGGCAAATGTTTGGATCAAATGTGTATCAAAACTTAATAATTTTAAAGTTGATAATTTTCAAGGCAATCCGTGGTTAATTAGTTAAATGGCATTGAGACAATCTACTAAATAGCAAAGCAAGTCAGACAGAGAAAGCCAAATACTGTATGATTTCACTTATATGTGGAAGATAAACAACAACAACAACAAACAAACACATAGACACAGAGAATAGATTGATGGTTATCAGAGGGGAAGTGGGGAGGGAAGAGGGTAAAAGGGCACAAGTGTACTGTGTCAACAGCAGTTAGACTTTGGGTGGTGAACAGGATGTATTTTTCACAGAAATTGAAATATAATGACGTACACCTGAAATTTATATAATGTTATAAATCAGTGTTACCTCATTTAAAAAAAAATAAATTGTTAAAAAACCTGACTTTACTTCTTCTAGAATTTTTAAGATAAAACTGACTTTAAACTGAGATGAGTGTAGAATATGACTTTGTGCAAAGACCTTAGCCATGTTTCAATTTTTTGAGAAAAAAAGAAAATACTACAAAGCATTTAGAAGCAGAAGTTGATTTTAAAAATTCAGTGTTGACTGAAAACACAAAACAGCATGAGATCTACAACAAATATAATTTTTGTAAATTAAACAAGACCACACACATCCAAGACATAAAGCTATTTATTTCACATGACTGTATACATATTCAAGGGATATATTTAAAATATAGTACACTAAGTGTCACTTGGGGAGTGGTAGTGATTCTGTGAACACTGAAGATATAGGGGAAAATATTTAAAAATGCAAAAGTCTTGACAAACTGATGAAGATACCATGCTATCAACTGAAGAATGTGATTAATTCAATTTTCTGCACTTGAGGTCTAAAGGGGAAAAACAAAGACAAGATTTTACGTGTTTGGATACAGAAAAATATCAAGTTATATTGTTAATTAAAGAGCCATATGCTTCCATTTAGTAGTGTGGGTACTGTGTGTGTGTGTGTGTTAGCTTGTGTCTTTATACTACACTTTAGCCTACATTAGTTTTATTTAACACCAATTTTTTTAATCCAGTGTTTCTCTCAGCATTATTTAATATTATTATTATTTATTAATTCTTAAGGCCACCATCAGCTTTTGTTTTTTCTTATACTGAGACATTGCTTCTCACACTTAGGTCATTTGGCTTATCGTCTTTGAAAATTTTGCCATGTCCATCACCACCTCCATTACAACATGTACCTTTTTTCACGTATTTTTTCTTTACATTTATTCACTATTATGTCACTATATTTATTTAAAAACAAAAGTATGTGTCACCATCCATACATAGAAATCCAGTATTACTTGTTATAAAACCATAACCATACAGATGAATACAATGAAAATAAGATAATACTGTTCTATTTCAAAGATTTTTAAGTATAAATTGAAAATTTTTAAATCATCCTGCTGTATATAAGTCCCTCAATGAGTTGAGGGGATGGTTTAGGATCAGTGAGTAATGAAATAAGGACGATTCTACTCATTGTTAGCATAACTGGAGATGAATACCACATTATTAATAAATAGCTGTTTTTAAGTTTCAATTTTAAGCAACCCCAGAAGTCCTAATACAAACATAAATGTAATCAGAATGATCAAAAAAATATTCCACCTTCTCTGATAGGGCTGGAAACTTAGAATTAATGCCTAACCAAATCATGCAAATAAATGGCTTTGATTTCAAGAAGTCGTCTCGACTATCAAGATTTTTTCTTTCTTTTCTGAATATACCAATAATTTTTAAAACTATTTTATACTTTATGGTTGAAGCAAAACCCTAAGACTTCACAAGTGATCTTTGAACTCATCTAAAGTCACATACTCTTTGAAGTGTATAGCACTAGTACTCAGTTCTGTCCAGTGCTATAGCTGATATCTTAGCTAACAGCAATCGCTGCCTCAGCGGTTGCTGAATTGAAAGCAGAGAGTTCAGCTTTGCTAAGTCTTTACACTTTGCTAAGTCTTTATCTTACCCCTGGTTGGAAGCACCTGGTCTAGCTTAAGAC